>NC_139630.1:3132985-3447328 GCF_964638095.1 Poromitra crassiceps
AGAATGCAGAGGACTGTTTAGTTAAACTTGCATTCCAGGAATATTGTGCTCTAAATATGACGTTAGTGGCTCGAGACCTGAAACCCACTCGCTTTGCGCCAGGGTGGTTTTGACGTAACCTATGTGGGATTCGAAATAACGCATCCGAGATAGAAAACGTTATGAATATAGCCACGTTATAAACAACAAACTAACGCTGGTGATCCGTATGGAAACAGTGTTACTCGAAATGGTTAAAAGTTATATCAATTTGGTCATTCAGTGGCATTTTACTGCCATATAACATAACTAACTAGCGGCTAATATTAGCCACAGTAGGCATTACCCATAGATGCACTGGTCTTAAAGGGCTTGCACCGCGTGAACTACAGTAATAATCAATGGGTATTTTTTTCACATGAGTGGGGCACGCACTAAACCCACCGTGACGTCAGGATGTACCAAATATCCCATTCATTTGAGGGCACACAAAAAAGCAGTGTTCAACCCATAGAGGGCACTTATGCGGCTGAAAATGATACACAATAGTAACAGTTTGGTCTCAAATGTGGACATTTTGACCAGAATTCTTCACACACCACCCCCAAAGTCATATCTATTGGTTAAAAGCTGAAAAAAAGTGTTTTGGGGTTTAGTCCTGCTTTAAGAATGTCTTTAGATTAAAAAAAAAACGTGCAACCTGTGGTGTCTGCATGGAAGTATGCATTCATGCTGCCATGCCCTTGCAATGGAGAGCCGTCCTGGCTGCACCAGGTTGTTCATGTGGACTTGTTTGAATGTGCACCTCACTTGCAACAGAACAGGCACTGGCAGCGTCTTGGATTTGTCTTCATCCGCTGTTCACCACCTGTCAAAGCAAAACTGTCATACGTAAACAGCCTCGAAGCTAGTCTCGGTTTCCAGACGTTTGGTGAGCGGCGCACGGTGGCTCAGTGGTAGAGCTGTCGCCTCACAGTCAGAAGGTCCTGAGTTCGATTCTCGCCTGGGACACTGTGGGCGCTGTGGTTGTGTTCCCCCCCATATCTTCAGTGCCTACTGCCCAGGTGGGGTATCTCGTCGTAAGGGCCTTTCTCTCTGTGTGGAGTTTGCATGTTCTCCCCGTGCTCCCCCAGGGGGTTCCTCCGTATATAACCCCCCCACTAAAAACATGCAGAAGATCAGATCGTCATCGTCATCCGACCAGTGACGACAACATCCGAAGTTGGTCCCCGGGCGCTGTACGAGAAAGCGACCACTGCTCCTGGCCTGCCCCCCGGAGGAAAGGACATGCCTGGATGGGTTAAATGCAGAGGACACTTTTCACCGGCCACCGTCAGCATGAGTGTGTTGTGGCCGCATGCATGTATTGTGGTGTTCGTGTGACAATAAAAGACGGGCTTGTCCGTTACGAGAGTTTCAACAGCGCCACCTAACCACCAAACGTCTGGGAATATCATTGTCAAAATCTGTCTCTTCGAGAACGGCCGGCAGCAGACACGCCTACATTTATTATTAGAATTTTATTTGGTAGCGGCAATGCAATGTTTCATAGTTCCAATATAGAGCAAGACACTGATGTGCTGCAAAGAGAGTTTATACCTGTTGTTTATTTTACAATAATTTTTCCTACTGTGAACTTGTGTGAAGTCATCAGCAGGCTCTGTAACGTAAGCCTCGGGAGTCGGGTTTATCGCTGGGGGAAAGACCTCTAGCCGCCGGGGCCGGATGAAACACGTCCTATTAACAGGTTATGTTTGTTTCTAAGTGATTAATATGTTTCTCCGCAAATGCAGCGATGTTTTGCGAGACACCGGTTCTGCATGCCCCCAGAAAGCAGGCCCGCCCACAACACTCATGATTGGTTCTCCGATGCAAGGCTTCCAACAGCACCACCTAACGTTATGAAAAGATTTAAATAATAATATTCTCAGTCTTAAGGTAGTGAAACGGATTAAGACTGAGAGCTGAGTCTACCTCGAAGCCAGTGTCAGTTTAGACGTTTCAGACTCTGCCTTGTCAGGGTGGAACTCTAGAATCCTCCAGCGGGCAGCCAGGATGCCAAACGCGTTCTCGATCACTCTCCTGGCCCGTGAGTGGCGGTAGTTGTATGTTTTCCCGTCATCAAGGTTGTCACCTACAAGCAAAAAGACAAACGTTAGAGCAAACTATAGAAATAGAGAGGCAGAAGAGTTTACAGGGCTATACTTTATTTTTGTAATACTGCACAGAAACATGAACATTTAGTCAAAGAAGTTATTGGTCTGCTACATTTGATGTGTGTGTGTGTGTGTGTGTGTGTGTGTGTGTGTGTGAGAGAGAGAGAGAGAGAGAGTGATGTGGTACAGTACTGTATTTTGTATTAATTATCTTGTATCAGTGGATTACCTGGATATGGCCCATCAGATTTGAATCCAGTGGGAATGCTGCATTATCCCCCAGGAACACGTGTGGTGTTGGGATGTCGCCGGCACAGTGGAAGATCACGGCCAAATTCCACTGAGTCTGCGTTCAGTCCGTCTGCGCTGCGGTACGGCTTCGGAGCCGATACGTTTCCACTCTAATCAATGTGTCAACTCCCACCTACTCCGCTGCGTTGCGTGTCTACTCTGTCCCAGTTCCGACGATCCGGAGCTCTCCGAAGCAGATATGCAAGGCTTCTATTTTTCACGGATGTCGGAGCAAAGCCGCAGCAAGTTGGGTGGAGCCAGGCATGGAGTCAACAGGGCAGAGGTGCTTACAGCATTCAATATCAAGCCAGAGGACAAACATGTATGAGGAAAAGTTCATCATTGAAGTGGAAAACCACAAAATAATATATGACATGACACATCCTTTTTACAAGGACAACACCAAGCAAGTCCACCCCTCCTCTGCTTCTCCAGGTGGGAACAATGATCTTCCGCCTGTTTGTTGTTGTTGACATCCAAATTGTCTTGCGCGAATGCGCGCGATTTCACCGCGAAAACTTGTCGGTCTCGTCACTCCCGTCACTCCAGCTGTCTGGCGGAGCGGAGCACAGCCGCAACGCAACGCAAATGCAACCAGTGGAATCCCGGCGTGAGCTGTCGTGGTCGCAGCGGTCCATGGGCATAGACGTTTGCCTTCAACAGCCAACATTTCCAATGTATACATACACTTCAACTATTAGTCACATTTAACATTAGTCTTATTTAGCCATGTAAACCAAAACCCTAACCTTAACCCAAGTTGTTTTATTTGTGTCACGTTTTCAAATTAACGTTGGAAAATCGGGGGTGTTTCCAGATGAACTCAACTGACATTTTAAATGTACGTTGGAAACGCTCCTGTGGTTGTTGGACTTGTTGAAATGTTGATATGCAACATATTTTATTATATATATGTACAGTATATACGAGGGACAAAATGCAGCCGAGCAGCATTTTGGTAAACAAACCGCATCACTGGGTGGCAACGGCAATGGAACTCTATGGAGCCCAAGTGGCGCGAGGCTTGAGTGGCTGACTCTAGCCAGTCTGTTTACATTTTAAAAACTGTGACAGTTCACACAACTTTAACATGACATGCATATATTATCAAACTCTTGAGCTACTTCTGCTCTCACTCAGAATGTCAAAATATAAGCAATGTCATGTATCGTTTTTGAGATATTAACGTTTGACGCAACTCATACTATTAACTCATTGAGTGCCAGCCACTTTTGGAGAACGGACACTCCCAGTGCCAGAGTTTCAGAGCATTTTCAGTGATTTCTCGAGGCCCACAGAATATTGTGTGATATGTAAACACTGAACACGCACAAAGAACGGTGAGACTCTCTTCTATCATCTGCAAATAAAAGTTTATTGATCCCATTTTCCGTTATTTAGTTATGAGCCGGAGAAGATAGCTTGATTTAACCAAAAACAGCCATTTTTTTCTAGAAGCTAAGATAATGAGCCTTTTGTGAAATTAAACATTTCAAGCACATCACTGACTCTGAAGCTAATATTTTCTAATGTAGTCACACCTCAAAAATAATTTCCTTCAATAAAACATTGAAGGCCAGGGAATTTTGTTTGGCAGAATAATGTTTTTTAGCTGCAACCAGCAGCGCTGGCCCCTGCGTGCGCTGCTGGTTGCAGCTTCTTGCTGGTCTTGATTTACTGCTGGTGGGCATCAGATATTCTGGCTTGCGTTTGCCAATCCTGTCCTGCTGTCTGGGTCTGTCTGAGTCAATGTTGTATGCTGCTCTGCGTGCCCGTGCCCCCCCCCCTCCCTCAACTGCACACTCCTCCTCCATGGGAGTGTCTCTGGGGCTTTCTGCTGCGTTTGCTCTGCACTGAAAAGTCCGCTACATCCAGCTTTTTTTTACAGCGTTCCGCGTGTATTTGTCACCGGCTCCCATGCTTCCAGTTGAGAATAATAACAACTAATAACAAAATCATGCAGATGGGCTATCGCAGCGGACACGGAGGTGCTCAATTGTGGCAGCAGATTGGCTGCTGCAGGCACAGCTAACGTAACGAAATTCGGCGTTAGCACACCCTCCGTGGCTGTTATCGATAGCATACAGGTCGTTATGATCTCACAGTGAAACGTTGCGTTTAGGACATGTTATCACAACAAAACAGCGTTTTGACCAGCAAAACGCTGCAAGAAACTTCTGCTTCTCGCTGTGTAAAACGCCAGCAACATAGCTGTATCTGAGCTAAGTTACAGTCTCTTGACACAGTTGCTGCATACACAGCCAGAAGCTGCAAAGCGACTCGCTGGTCTAACGTGTCCGTTTTCCGGTTGTGCATACTGAGTGAGCTACCTAGATGACATTCTTGGTTGATGATGTAAGCCTCAAGTTTTTCAGAATTATCTTTCACCCGCGCTGAATTTGACATCCCCCGCCAAAATCTCAACCCAATCTTCTACCAGTAACGTTGTGTGAGAGACTGATGCCAGACCGATATTGTGTGTGTGTGTGTGTGTGTGTGTGTGTGTGTGTGTGTGTGTGTGTGTGTGTGTGTGTGTGTGTGTGTGAGAGAGAATCAACATGCCCAGAGCTGGTTCAAATTTGGAGTTGTCATGTTTTACTATTCCCCTAAATGGTAAGGAGGTGGGTTAGAAGCAGGGTTGTACTGTACGGTTTATTACTCCACTAAGCGTGTCTAGTTTTATCATGTTATGGGTCAGACAGGGACTACAATATGTTTGACTCATTTGATACATAATTTCTACTATTATGTTTTTGTAAAGCAATCCCTTCGTACCACAAGAGATACGGCGAGCCAATGTGACATGCCAACCACCAGAGAGACTGAGTGCCAGTGTGACATCCAGAAAGCCACCAAAGAAGTTGGTTGTCAGACGGACCATTTTGTGGGGAAAAGGACCAAGGCTACACAACTGTCTAAAATGAACCTAACCCATATGCATAAAGGTATGCTGAAAGGTCTAGTTCTTAGTTTGTCTTTGTGAATGTCTGTCAGACAGATTCTAGGTTTAACTGGAATATAACGTATGGAGAATTTCTATATAATTTTTTTATTTTATTTGTAATGAAGAGTTGTATGTGAGGAATAGTGGAGTCACCAGCTATTGTGGAAATAGATTTTATAATACATGGTCAGGATAGGCCTCCTAGTTGCACGCATTTTGATCACCATTTTCAGTACCCTTTTTACATCTACATTTTGTAGGTTCTCAAGCTGTCGTGGCAACTATGACCATTGGTGTAGGTGACGACGACACATCTGAGCTTCATCCGCTCTTCCATGCCTTCAACCCCACAGAAGCGGACAGCAGGACCACCTCTAGACACGCCACCATCAAAGCATCCTCTCTTTGAATCCTCACAGGAATCTCAAACCATTTCCTCCCAGGACGATCATGATTGCTCCACCTACCTTCCCAGCACGGCTGAATTGGATGACAGCACCAGTGAACAGTAAGTTAACTTGCTTGATCTTTGTTAATCCGTCTTAATAGGAACATGCATCATTAGACTTGATACATTGATATGCTGATGTGATAATGTTATTGTGTAATTTCACTATGAATTTTTAGACCTTTATAAATAATACACTTTCTAACAATTCTTTCTTTTTATGTTTCCTGTGATTTTATCTGTCAACAGAGCACCACCCAAGACACTACAGAGCATGGTGAAGTATTTGGTGTACGAGGAGAAGCTCCTTGAGCTTTTTAAATTGTGCCCCACCTGCTCAAGAGTCTGCAAGGTACAGACGTTTGTCAAAGGAACATTCCTTTCGGTGACCCAGACGTGCTCCTACCAGAGCTGCTCCAACACAAGACGTTGGGATAGCCAACCATTCGTGGGCCAGACTCCAGCAGGAAATCTGCACCTATCAGCCGCCGTGTACTACACAGGCTCTTACTTTGTCCAGACTAACAAGGTTTGTACATAATAATGACTTCATCTAAACGTGTTTCTTCTCACACAGCTTTGTATTTTTCTCACCCTGGTAGAGTGTGACTCTACTCACATTTTGTTTCACAGGTCAGCGCATCCCAAAAGTACATGCTATGAACACACTGTTACAGATGTTCTTTCTGCTTCTACATTACAGGTGCTCAATGCAATGCACGTGAGAATCTTCAGCAGAACGGCCCATATAAATCATGTGCGCAGCTACATCCTGCCTTCCGTGCTGCATAAATGGTGCTCACACCAGACCAAACTGCTTGAGGGGCTGAAAGAGCGGCAAACTGTCTCTCTTGGAGGCGATATGAGAGCCGACAGTCCAGGGGCCGGTTGCACCAACTGGTCTTAACTATGCCTGGTCGTAACTCCTACGTCGGTCTTAGTTAAGACCCGTCTTTAGAGTGGATTTACGCCTGTTGCACCAACACGGCTTACTCTGGTCTTAACTACGCTGGTCTTAGCAATGCATGTCCATGTGAATTGCCGGGGAATGCCCTCTGATTGGATGATGTGTGCCTCGCGACCTGCTTGGAGCGCACTGTGCCACTATGCTCTCTCAGCCACTACTGTAAGTGCGTCACTACACTACACTCCTCCCGGGGTCCACCCGCTATGCCGACCACCCGCTATGCCGACCACCCGCAATGCCGACCTTAGCTTTAGGCGTGGGGGTGGGAGAGGTTAGGTTTTGGGTTAGGGTCTGGGGGAGGTTAGGTTTAGGCATGGCATGGGGGGAGGTTAGGTTTGGCGTGGGGGCTGGGAGAGGTTAGGTTTTGGGTTAGGGTCTGGGGGAGGTTAGGTTAGCTCCACCGACACGCTGCACGCCGCCTCGCTCAGCTGGTTCTGCTTGTGGGCTATCGGCATTGCGACCTGTCGGCACTGCGGCCTGTCGGCACATAGACGCGGCACCACTCCTCCCACCCTCCCTCGCTCCGGGGGAAAAATGGTGGCGATTGAGCCTGACAGACAGTCTGAATGAAATTGAATGTAACGTTCCCAATTCTATGTATTAAATTCTAAAAAAATTAACGGCAACATTTGGGAAGGCTAAGCCACACAACTAGTTCGTTGTAATCTAACATCGTGCTTTCAAAGACGGAGAACTGGCTGTGTTACGACGATGACGGTAAAGGACTCAAAAAGGTCTCCGCGGAGATCTCTGTTACAGGCAGGCGACTGGTGCCGCGTCTATGTGCCGACAGGCCGCAGTGCCGACAGGTCGCAATGCCGATAGCCCACAAGCAGAACCAGCTGAGCGAGGCGGCGTGCAGCGTGTCGGTGGAGCTAACCTCTCCCAGCCCCCACGCCAAACCTAACCTCCCCCCATGCCTAAACCTAACCTCCCCCAGACCCTAACCCAAAACCTAACCTCTCCCAGCCCCCACGCCAAACCTAACCTCCCCCCATGCCATGCCTAAACCTAACCTCCCCCAGACCTTAACCCAAAACCTAACCTCTCCCACCCCCACGCCTAAACCTAAGGTCGGCATTGCGGGTGGTCGGCATAGCGGGTGGTCGGCATAGCGGGTGGACCCCGGCTCTACGCCTCCTCCTGACCAGGCGTAGGAGTTACGCCTGGGCTTAGTGAAAAGAAGGCTTAAGCCGTCTTGGTGCAACCGGCGTAGCTGTTGGGTCGTAAAGTTACGACCAACTTAGCTTAAGACCAGTGTAAGACCAGTTGGTGCAACCGGCCCCAGGCCATTGCGCAAAGTATGGCTCATACTCCATGATGAATCTCACCACCAACAAAATTGTTGATATCCAACTTGTTCAGGTACATAGTTAATACAAGCTAGTACAGCGCAGATCTCCAAGGAGGTAGATCTTGTATGTATGATATTTATTTGTGATGTGTGTGTCTGTTTATGATCCACAGAGCAATGAAGTGGGAAACAGTGTCCGGATGGAAAAAGAGGGGCTGATCCGGAGTCTGCAATTTCTTGAGAGATCTGGTGTCAAAGTGGCTTCCATGGTGACAGACAGACACGTCATGATTCAGAAGTTTCTCCGGGAACAGAAACCAGAGATTGACCACTTTTATGATGTGTGGCATTTATGTAAAGGTAGGATCATTTGGAAAATGTATTTTTCTTTGTAGCACCGCAAATCCTAATTTACAGCACAAACACCCACTGTAGAATAAAACTCCCATCTTCTCAAAATGTTCTCAGCACTCAACAAGAAGGTGCAGGCCATCACCAAGGAGAAGGACTGCACAAAGGTCAAGTTGTGGCAGAAGAGCATCAAAAACCACCTCTACTGGTCAGCATCTGGTTCATCCAGTGGAGCGGGAACTGTGGCAAAGTGGACATCTCTTCTGAACCACATCCAGAATGTGCATGTCCACGACGATCCACTATTCCCCAAGTGTCTGCACCCCCCTTCCACTGACATACACAAGTGGCTGAAGCCAGGTACGTACACTGGTACAGGTATGCCACTATTCAATAGCAATTATGTATTTGATTAGAATGCTGTAATGTACTCTCAGCTGCTGTGTACTCATATTTTCTCATTATGTTATTCTATTTCCCACTGTAGCAACAAAGGCCTTCCACAGGTTGGAAAAGGTGCTCATGAACAAGCGTGTTCTTGGTGATGTGCAAAAACTGAGCCCTCTCTACCAAACATCTGCCTTGGAGGGGTTCCACAGTGTGATTCTGCGGTTCGCACCAAAAAACGTGGCCTTCTCTTACTTAGGGATGCTCTGCAGGTGAATTGTATAGTCATTAATATTGTAAATATTGTGTAGTAACAGGGCTCCAGAGTGATACATAGTGCTTACATATTATGTAAGTGAAAATCTGCCCAGGAATATACAGTAGCTGTTTTCCATATGACTTGTGTAGACTAGGCAGGCGCTGATCCCACCAATGTAAAATGTTACCTTCTAGCCTTTTACTAACTATTTTTTAGTAATCACAAACAAATCCTTCTCATTTCAGGCTTTACCTTGCCGCAATGCATTTTAATGAAAACTCTGGGCGACCCCAAGCGAGGACTGCAGCAGGAGAACTGCGCTACAAAATTAAATTCCCAAAGGCCAAGAGAGGAGAACATGTTGTGTCAATGGTGAAGACTGGTTTAGACATCCATTCAACTACATTTACCAGTGTGACATTTGAAACATCAAATAAACACAACTTTTTATATTGCAGTTACTTTGGTACCAGATTGTCAACCGTTGAGACCGTATTAGGGATGTGCTATGTTATGTGCTCTGCTCTGTCTCTCTCTCCTGTGTTTTAGAGTATGTCACTGATCTGACAGACCTGCTGTTCAATGAGGTCATCCACGACAACGCCCCATTTCTGGCTGAGCTGCAAGCAGAGGTTGTCCCTGGATTCCTGTGCTCATCATTTGAGCGACCTGACAAGGCAGAAGCAGTCGCAAGCCATGTGACCAGGTTCAGCCTTCCAGCTGGGGTGGGAACGGATCCAGCACAGGATGACCCGGGCCCATCGCTGCAATAGCTCCACAACAGCCTCCATTTCAAATAAGTAAGTTGTGACACATATAGACAAGAGGGAGTTGCAGAGTAAATCATAATTTTGTGTGTATGTATGTATAGGTGTGTGTGTGTGTGTGTGTGTGTGTGTGTGTGTGTGTGTGTGTGTGTGTGTGTGTGCGAGCGTGATCTCTAGGCAGCTGACGTCTAGCAGAACTAGCAGAACTGGATGAATGTGTACCAGATGCAGGTAGAGACAGCAACACAAAACCTCTACCTTGACATTTCAATCAGTTTTACTTTGATGGAGTTGGAGAAACTGACTATTAATCATTTCCTTCAATACTATCAGTGACTCTAAATCGTTGTACTCTTCTCTCACCTGATCTTCAGAAAAAGGGAGAAGGTGCTGGTCAACCTGTTCTGGCTCATAGGGGGACAACAGAAGCCCTTCAGCACACGAACACCTGTCCTCAACAAGGTATGTCTACACTGACTTGATGAATGAAATATTTTTTTATTTCTGTCCAGTGTATTGCATGACTTTTCTTTTTGTTGTTGTTGTTCAAATTGATTTATTTAGGAAAAACCCCTTGAGATGAATAATCTCGTTTTCGAGGGGGTCCTAAGATACAAAACAACAAGTCAGGTTACAATTCAAGGGAAACAAGACAGACAAAACAAAAAAATAAAAAAATAATAACAAAATGATAAAACAACAGGACAGGACACTACACTACAACAAATATAGCAGAATAATTCATACTTAATATAATTATATAATACTTATATATTTATAATATTATAAATACGATTTTTAGATTTTTAGATTTTTAGATCGGATTTTTAGATCGGTTTACTATATGAGAATGGGCAAATCAGTGAGTATTATGAGTACATGTAATGTAAATGACATGCAGACTGATGGGCGTTTCTCTGTTCTCAGCTGGGTATAAATTAAATGGGCGTCCAGCAAGCTTTACTCAACTGGGCCAGGGAACACTGCCACAAAGGTGTGTCCAACATAAGCTTTTCATTCATACAGAAATGTTTTGACATCAGCGCAAGAATGTGGATGATAGGTTTCACAAGTGGCACTGTGACCTTTATTTGTTTTTCTTCTCTTCATTTTCTCCTGCTCCAGTAGGAGCCTGTAAGGCGGCACTCCTCCATCACCTCCTTTGCCTCACTACGCCTTTGTGACCTCCATCACCACTACAGACCCATTCCCGAGTGTGTGCTGTGCTTAGAGACTGGAGTAAGACAAGCACTCCCAGGTAGACACTGGAGTTACACAAATATGGTCAAACATATGTTTTATTTTTAGATTAAATGGGAGGTTTAAAGCCTGTGTATTCCCCATCTTCATCTGGGTACTCCTCATGTATACGTTGCACAACACAAGCAGGCAAAACAACCCTGTTTTTTTTGCCGAGATAGCCCCAGACCCAGGAGACGAAACATCTGTAGGCCAGGTAGCGGGCACGCCTGAAATGAGACAAAGATTTAAAAAAAAATGGTTAATTTTACTTTTATTTGAGGCATATACATTATTATACATTTATGGTTGTTGTTGTTGTTGTTGTTAGATTTATCTAGGCTTGTTTTGGATAGGTGGTGTTTGACAATAGCAATAAAATCAGAGACTGTTCTTTATCGATAACTCATCTTTGTCAAATAACCCGTGATTGTGGGATTCTGTGTTTCATTTGTTTTTCTCAGACGTCGTTCCTGCCGTGCCTTCCTTCTGGCATCACTAGTCCTGCACCTCCAATACAGACCTGTCCAGGGACCCAAGAGCCATGTTCTGTCACTAACTTCATATTTGCCCTGCAGTCAAAGGGCTTACTCATTGATCTCACCACCAACGCCCCAACAGGGGTGTCAAACTTTTTTTTTTGTATGTCTAAATAATATACAGATACATTTTGAAAACACTGATTTGACATTACAAAAGAGATGATGATGTGTCACATACCCTGTCAGTCACTATGACCTCAGTGGTTCTAGGGCCAGGCAATCAAGTGCAACCCCCCAGTGGATAAATCGGGACTAGTGCTGTCTCTGGTTCAGATGAGATGAATGAAGACCGGTCGACACACAGTTTGATGTAAACAGAATAGCGTTTATTCTTCAACAGCAAATACTGGTATCGAACACAACGCTGCAGACGCTGAGGAGACGAGAGGGCCGAATGGTCAAGTCTGGCTCTCTGGCCTGAACACACAGTTTTTATGCACCGGTGTTACCCGCCTAGTAAATGATGTCACAGTTTGCTATCTTTGCCCTAAAAGGCCTTGTTTTTTCACTAAATGCCAAATGGTCGGTATGGATGTCTGGGCTGCGACTCGGCGCCAACGGTGACACCTCCTAAGCCCATCCATCAACACATCCTGCTTTAGGATAATAAAATGCCATCTGGAAATCATCTTGTTTATCCGTGAACCCCTTTTTTGACTGTCATTTCGTTTACCCTAGGTCAGAGGTCACCAGGATGCTTACTTCAAATGCATTCCTTAGGCCTCTGCTATCAGCCTGTGTGGCATCCAAATTGGTCAGTGTGGCCTTTTGTTCAATCAGATGCTAAAAAGGAGTTTATCCAGATTTTAATATATTGTACCTATTTCACATAGTCATATTTCATAATTAGTATGAAATATACAGCATTCCCCCCTCTGTGACTTCCTAAAGTCACAGAAAGAATAACCAATCTTACCAGGAAAAAGCCCTTCGTTTCTCGTCTCCCAGCAGCGTACCATCTGTTGTCATCAAAAATCTCTATTCTTCTAAATGTCTAATTAGAGTCCTACTTTAGATCTGTGATTTGGGTGAACTAATTTTAGCTAATTTCCTATTAAAGTCCTAGTTTAGAACATTATGTGAGGTTATTGTTAGACTAGATAAACTAAACTATATTCTGGATAGGATCGAATTCAGCTATATTTGGGCTAATCCCAGTCTAAACTGGAAAACAATCATACAGTTCAAACTTACTGTCTCTCGGTCTGTAACCACCCTAAGGATGTAACCAGAGTAAGAGCGTATTCTTCAATCAAAACAGAGAAAAAACCTCACCCTCCTGTTTAAGCAGGATGAGGAAAAATTTTATAGTTAGTCATTAACCATTATCCATTATCCACTAATTTATGGTCATCTGCCAATTCAATCAATCTATTTTAAACTCAGAATTAAATCAATAGTAACTAAGTAAAATAAGTAAACTAAATTAATATATAACTAGATTATTATCAAAAGTAAATATTCATTCCATTATAATTTTCCTTTTTTTTTCTTTTCTTTTTCCTAATACATTTTTTCTTTTTTCTTTTTCTTTTTTTTCTTTTCTTCAATATATCAAGAATATATCATTACAAATCATTCATAACATTGGTATCACAGGTTATACACATAATCAAACACTTTAGTGATATAAACATATAGAAATATAAATCACAATACAGATGCTATGCTTCAATCATTATTAAATGTCATCCAATGTGATATCAACCATAAACTTTCCAGTGATGTTGCCTCCTGTTGTAGAGTATTGTCATATATTCCATAATGTGTTTGCAAAGATCAGTGCACTCCTATTTCTGTCCAGGGCCCACAGTCCAGTTCACTGTCCCGATTTGAGTCCATATAAGCGTAGGGGTCCCCAGACAGCTATCCACACTCTGGTTGGCTCCCCAATATTGTCCTGAAAGGAAAGAAGACAGAAACCAACCAGTATCTTGCAAAAACATTGGAAACAATACATTGTAAAACAACTATCAACCAAACTATTAACCCCTCAAGGGATCTTAATGATTTAGATCAGGTATGTCCAAAAATCTGATTTAGTGACCTCAAATGATCTTAAATGATCTGAAATTTAATTTTATTCCAAATTTATCTCCCTTCTATTACCACCAGACAATTTCTTACCCCTTCCATAAACAACATGTGACAAGTGACAAGAATATGGTATATGGTGTATCCCTTTTCATTTCCACATTCCACATTCCCCCCTTGTTCACTTTGGCCCCCCTTCAAACTTTGGACATCTCTGCTCCAGGCAACAAGGCTGGTGTTAAAAAAATAAAAATAAAAACTTGACATTCCACTCCATTGGCACTCCACCACTTTCCTCCATATAACTCCATATAAGGCAAACGCCAGTCAGTAACTACTGGACTGACCAAATTTAAAGATAAATCAAAATAAACTCACAAAACACTGTATTTAGCCATCAAACATGACTATTGGATTAAAAATAAACCAACCAAAAATAATACCCAAAAACAAATAATAATCAAAAAGAATATCAAAGTAGATAGCATAAAGTACAACACATTCAGCCAAATACACTAGATTATATGTTGCCAATGTGTCATGCTTTACACAAACCAAGCCATCCACCTGATTACTCAGTGTTCCCTTTTCCCTTATATCACACCAGGAAATCAATGTCCCTGTTGTCATCAAGTTCAGGCTCTTGCCTCATAAGGGCCATCTGAAGGGCTTGGATGTCCATTGCCCTATCTATACCCCTGGTTATCAGACCTCTAAGGATTGGGATTCCACAACAGAGCACCAAACCGAGTATCGTCAGTCCAATCAAAATGTAAGCTCCTATTCTAACAAAATACATACCCCATGACCCAAAATATGACAGCATCCAGGATGCCCAGTCACTCCGCTTCTCGACCCCAGCATGGTCATGCAATTCCTTCCTAAGTTTCTTCAGATTATTCATTGCCCTAGTAAAACTACCATTAGGCCCCGTTTCATCAGGAATATAAGTACAACATTGATCCCCAAACATTTCGCATACGGCACCTTTCTCTGCCAACAGGAAGTCCAGAGCCTGTCTGTTTTGCCAGGTCATTTCACTATTTGCAGTGAGCTGCCTTCCCAACGCTCCTAACGCATCGTGCGTTTCATTTACAAAAGTTTGCTGATTATAAAATAGCCAATTCACCCAAGCGGTATTTTTACCTATAGACACCTGAGGAAGAAGCATAGACTGAATGAATGACTGACTATGGTCTATGGCCCTAAATTCAAAAGGTACTACCGGCGGCATTCCGGATAATTGGGCACTATCTGGACCCCACAGAGCAGCTCTTCGAACTCGTTTAGGTCTTGCGTAAGGTGACGTATCCAAATCTTCTGCTGGGATAATAATAACCGACTGGACTGCCTGGACCCTGGCACATCTCCCATGCCAGAAATATGGCAAAGTGGCAAGCA
The DNA here is from genome assembly GCF_964638095.1 of Poromitra crassiceps. NCBI lineage: Eukaryota > Metazoa > Chordata > Actinopteri > Beryciformes > Melamphaidae > Poromitra > Poromitra crassiceps. Next base: position 3,148,045 of record NC_139630.1, read on the forward strand.
GAACTTTCCCACCACAGATCCAAAATTGATCTGCTACAGCCTGGGTGGCAAGCTGATAGGCACATACCTTTGGAGCGGGTCTAGTCTGTTCCCCTTTAATCATAGTTTTTGCTTTCCGATTACTCGCAATCTTATAATTTGTTATGCACTCTGTTGAACGATCCCACTCCCTAAGGGGGTCAGCTGAAATAGCAACATCCCATATAGTGTCACAGAATTTCTCATTCAAAAATCCCACATTAGAAGACCCCTTGTTCTGAAAACATTCGAAATGTCCCACTAAATGCAACTCTGTCTCCTCGGGTACCGGTCTCAACCGCGCACTAATTCTTATATCCAAAGCTCCACATCGCTCCCCCACTGTCTTGATAGGGGTTACGAAGTCCATCAAATCCAGCATTACCTTACCATTCATCATGGTGTCATTATAACACTCCTTAGACCCCAACATTTGTAAACATTCAGCTTCACATAATGGTGCGAAATCAATTTTCTCAAGTGGAATCTTGCGAAAAACCTTCCCAATTTCAACACGATCATCCGGACCCTTCATGTTCTTTCTCCATTCAGCTTTTGTTGCCTCACAATTCTTCCAGTTGTATTTAGTATTTGTTACTATCAGTACAGTCTCTTTAGCCTGGGAGCATATGTAACAGTCCTCCTTCTCGGTAGCATGACCAGTAAAATTCATCCATTGGTACCACATATTCTTTCTTGCTTTCCTCAACAATGGGTCCCACACTAGTAGAGGCATCTCATCCTCTTCTAGTATAAATGATTCCCGTCTCTTCCTTCCTTCAGATTCTACATCTCCATCTCCATATATTACTGTAAGATTGTCTGAAATATTATTTGTCCGTATCTCCTCTCCCATCATTATTGAAGTACCCACAGTCGTCTGGATTTTAGTGGGAGTACCTTTAGTGGTCCCCACAACAGTAGGTTTTCCAGTAGATGGAACCAAAATGCTTGTATTGACCCTCTGGGTGGTCAGATCAAAAGCACTCACATTAATCTTCTGAGTAGTTGAAATCAAGGTAGTCATATTGTTATTCACACTGCTGTTCACGCTAATTGTCACCCCTGTGATGGGTGTTTGAGTCATATTTGCAAAACCTGTAGGCTTCAAAGATGCTGTTACAGGTGTCTGTATTGTACTTACAGCCTTTGTACGTGCTAAGATTGTTGTCATTGTCTTGTTAGCAAACACTTCCTCTTTTTCCTTTACTGTCTGTGCCACCAAACTGTTGATAGGTGCCCGTCCCTCAGTCTCATTCAAAACCTTAACTGTGGTGAGCCCCATCGTCATAGTTTTATTAGTAGACACAGCAATGGAAGTCGTCACAATCCTAGTTGTAGATGTTGTCATCACTGAAGTTGTAACCGGCAGTGATGTAGTGGTACTGTTAATAGCTCTCAGAATTGAAAGAATGTGATTGGGTGTTGTTTTCTCACCATCAGGTCGAGAGGTTGACACTGAAGTGGTGCGCTCATCAACTTCCTCAACAGTCTTTGTTGCATCGGTAGTGTCCAGTCCTATCACTACCAGTGTCACTTTGCGAACTACAACACCTGCTATCCAGACGTTACGTATAGGTCTCATTTTGAAATATGGATCATCATATGTACATGTATATTCCCCTTGATCTTCCCGCTTGACGTTACTCACAGAAAGTGAACAGTCTTCTGGAACCTTTCTATGTCTGTGTTCATTGAACAGAACATACTTCCTCTGTTGAAAAGGCACTTTATGAACATCAGGTCCAGACAGCACTATGTCATTGCCAAGATTGTCTGTCCACTTAGGAGGAATAGGACCATCAGCACTACTCCATTTCGTACATTTACATGGAAGTTCAACTTGCGCTCCTACTTTGGCTTTAACTACAGTCGTCAAACCGTCTGGGCTTGACCTTCCGTCTGACTGGCCTTGTGCTCCCTGGTCTGCTTGGACCCCCAGGTCCTCCTGAAATGACATCACCTCTCTCTGTCTCCGGCGTGTCACTTTCTGGAGGATCTGGGTCAATTTGCTCTGGGGCATGCTGTAGATCGATGTCACCGAATCTCCCTTCTTGGTCATTAGCTGGGAGACCGTTTCCGGCACCATCAGAAGCATGCACCCCATCATCATCCATGTCACAGTCAATCTGCCCCCCTGGAGACTGGTCCAGGAGGCGTTCTTCTGTACCTTCCTCTGCCTCTTCCGGCACTCCATCATCATGCCCTTGTGAGCCAGGTCCCTCAGTTGGTGCTTTAACACAATGTGTCAAATGATACCACACAGGAGATCCCTTCACCTGAACTGCTGTGCCAGTGCAGCGCACAACTTCAAATGGTCCCTCACGCCGAAAGTTGAACCACTTTCTTCTAAACACTTTCACAAACACCTTGTCTCCAGGCTGCACAGGGCTGTCGTTGTCTCTCTGTTGTCCTTCAGTCTCCTCTCTTGCCTGTTTTGCGGAGACATATGCAGATATGCTGCCATGTAGAGTATGTAAATACTCCACATATGATTTCATTTCATCTTCTAACAGGGACAGACTCGGGCCCTTCCCGCCTGTACGCAAACAAGGGGTTGGCATGCACCTGCCTGTCAGCAGCTCGTGTGGCGTCATCTGCAAATCACGGAGCTGACTCGAACGGCACGCCATTAATGCCAACGGGAGTGCCGCCACCCAATTTAGCCCTGTGTGTTGACTAGGGGTGTCACAATATATCGTCCCACGAAATTTCGCGATAGTAAAACGTCACGATATGTATCGTTGAGATGAAATCTCATATCACAAAAAAAAAAAAAAATCAAAAAATCAAAAAATAGACTAAGAAACGTCTTTGTTCGTTGAAGTTCAATGTGTGGAAAGTAGTTCAGTTGAACAAGTCTCTGAAGAGACACATGAGAAGTTATACAGGAGAGAAACCATTCAATTGAGTTTCTGGCAAAACTGTTTACTTGACAGGAAAAACTGAAGATGCATAAAAAATAGATTAAGAAAAGTCTTGTTGTTTGAGTTTGAAGAAAAACTGAAGATGCATAATGAGAATTTATACTGCTGAGAAACCTTTTAGTTCAAAGTAAATCTTAGTGACGGTGTAACTCATTCTATTTCAAGATAAGCCTTATCTCCAATCTCATGTTTTTTCTAGTTGTTATTGTAATAACAATTTCCCACAACAGCATGTTTTGTATTTGTGAATTTCAAATAAAATACTACTTTTCCAGTCATATATTGTCATTATTCAAGTTTAAAAAAATATTGTTAAAATCGTATCGTATCGTTATCGTGAACCCAGTATCGTGATACGTATCGTATCGTGAACTGAGTGTATCGTGACGCCCCTAGTGTTGACATATCTTTGAGACGCGGTTTTTTATTACGCCATTCATCCGTTCACAAATTCCTTGGGAAGCGGGATGATAAATTGAGCCAAGGCGCTGTTTGATTCCTAATTTTTGTAGGATAAGTTTCACAACTTTATCTATGAACTCGCGGCCGTTGTCACTTGAAATCCGATCCGGAAGGCCCCAACGACTGAAAACCTCACGACATAGAAAGTTAGCAACCGACTGCGCGTCTTTTCTCTTAGTTGGACAGGCCTCCGGCCACCTCGAGAAACGATCCACCACAACTAACAAATACCTTTTCCCCGCAACTGGTTTTATCATATCGACAAAATCTATGACCAGCTCGGTCATTGGTCCTTTTGGGGTAGGTATATGTCCTGGAGGAATTAACACTCCTCTTCTGATATTGTTTTTCAAACAAATTGTACATCTGCCGATGACATGATCAATTTGTGATAACAAATATGGTGCCCAAAAGCCATACTCGTTTGTAATCTTCCTTTTGACCTCCCCCCTGGAGACATGTGCTTGCCCATGCGCCTCCTGAATCATCAGACCCAGCAGGTCGGGGGGTGCCACTACTAGCCCTTGATGGTTCCTCCACAAGCCTGTGGAGTCCTGACTAGCACCTCTGTCCAGCCACAACTGTTTGTCTACTGCATGGACAGCCTCCTGCATCATCACCACATCTTTAAGAGTGATCTTGTCCTCTAGCTCCATTTCATGAGTCACTAGAAGAACTTTTCCAAGTCTATCCGCTCCTGTGACCCGCTTGGCAGCTTCATCGGCCGCCTGGTTACCTTTTGTAACTCGTGACATGTCAGACCTATGTGCCGCACACTTAGCAATTGCTATTTGTTTGGGTTTCATTATGGCGTGTAACAGTTTCACTATTTGTGCATGATGTTGAATAGGTGACCCGTCAGTTTTAAACCCTCGATTTCTCCATACCGCACCAAAAAGATGCGAAACACCTTGTGCATACGCGCTATCTGTATAAATTGTCACTCGTTTACCTTCTGCTAGTAAACATGCTTCAGTAAGACCAACCAGCTCAGCTAGCTGGGCCGAGGCTGGCTGTGGAATCACCTCAGCTTTCTCTACTACAAAGCCAGAGCCCTGGGCTTTGATTACTGCATAGCCGGCGCACAACGTATCTCCCACGCGGTAACAAGATCCATCAGTCCAGTACTCCAGGTCCGCCTCCTTCAATGGGAGGGCCTGTAAGTCTGACCTGAGTCTCGAATACCTTTCTGCTTCCCGCACACAATCGTGGGGTTCCCCGTCCTCCATGGTTGGCAAATTCTCAGCTGGGTTCACTGTGTTACATCGTGTCAAAGTAACATCCTCTTGCTCTAAAAGCCTATAATAGTCTCTGAGCCTAGGCATGGTCAAAGTGTATCTGCCATGCTGCAAAAGGTTTCTAAGACTATGATGTGTGAGGATAGTCACTGGGTATCCCATGGTAACTGCTGATGCCCTCTCATACATCAAATAGACTCCCACCATTGCTCTGTAGCATAGTGGTAACCCCATTTCCACCTCTGAATAGGCTGTGGAGTAGTACGCAATAGGCTGCGGACCCACTCCCGTTCCTGTCGGCTGACATAGAACTGCACATGCAAATCTACCTCCTACTGAAGTAGACACATATAACACAAATTTTTTTGAATAGTCTGGTAATGCTAACGCTGGGGCCTCCTGTAGCTTTTGCTTGATTGTTTCAAACGCCAAATGGCCATCTTCTGTCCAAGTTAGATTACAATGGAGTCGATCACTCCCTGTACTTTTAACCATAGCTCTCAGAGGCCCTGTCAGCTTAGCATAATCCTCCAACCATGCCGACGAATAGCCAGAAATACCAAGAAATGCCATCATCTCCCTGACAGTTCTAGGCTTTGGAGCTTTCCGAATGGCATCAAGGTGACTATCAGAGATGGCCCTGTGGCCATGAGTTATTGATTGGCCTAGGTAAACCACCTTCTCCTGGACATACTGCAACTTTTTCTGAGAAACTTTATGACCCCGCTGTGCCAGGACCTGTAGCAATTTAATTGAATCCTTATGGCATGTTTCCCTATTGGTTGAGCAAATGATAATATCATCTACATACTGAATAACAGTACTGTCCAACAGTTGGCCTACATCCTCCAAGTCCTCCCTTAACACTTTGTTAAAAATGTGTGGGCTGTGTTTAAACCCCTGCGGCAATCGTTGGTATTGGTAAGATTGACCTTTGTACGTAAACCCAAAAAGCCCTTGAGACTCAGTACTAAGAGGAACACTAAAAAATGCTCCACATAAATCTATGACCGTATACCAAGCTGCTTCCGCTGGAATTTGTGCTAGCAATGTGTGTGGGTCTGGAACATCTGCTGAGAAGTCAATTACAACGTCATTCACAGCCCTCAAATCATGTACAAGACGGTATGAACCGTCAGGCTTTTTTATTGGCAGTAGAGGTGTGTTACACTGGGGGGTCTGGGTTATCTTCAAAACTCCTGCTTGGACAAGGCCGTTTATCTGCGGCTCAATTCCCTCAACGGCTTCTTTGTTTAAAGGATACTGAGGCCTCCATGGGGGCTTTGTCTCAGGTCGGAGGTCAACCCTCACTGGCTGGGCTGACTTAACAAGTCCTATGTCAGCGCTGTGTCGTGACCACAGACACTCTGGGACTTGTCTTATCATCTCTTCTCTCTCAGGGTCTGAGTCCAAATTGCCACTGAGTATTGATTCATTTGTCATCTGCACCACTTGTGCCTGGCCCAGCCCCTGAGCAGATATCATGATTTTAATGAATCGGTGATCTTCACTCCTCCAAATAGCAGGGTTTTCTTTTATTGGTACAAAGATGGCACTCTCTGATTCTGCCATCATTGCCCCTACATGTTTTTGCTCGTAATCCTCAGCTACCAGCAGCGTGACATGAGGGATGCTTGTCTCAATGGCATGTTCGCGACTGAGATAATCATTCCTGTTTATTTTCATGGCTGCCCCTTGTGGCCCCAGAACTATGCAGCTCGAGCTGAGCTGCACATGCTCCGGCTGTCGTCTTAGCCACTCTTCTGAATCAAATGGGACAGCTGACTTGAAATGCTGGAGCGTACAATGATGGGGGTATTCTGGGACTCTAGCACTCGGCATGTTTGCAGTGATAAACCTTTCCCACAATTTGGCTGGCTGTAGCAAGTCCTGACTAAGGTTTCCAACCCAAAACACAGAAGAAACCTCAGTATCTGATGTCATAGCCAATTGATGGCAAAGGTCAGGTATTTCAACCCGACAGCCTTCAGGTGAGCATTGTATGGTGCAATTGAACTTGCACATAGCGTCCCTGCCTAATAAGGCAATGGGAGTATGTTCTGAAACTAACACGGGTATTGTAATCTTTTGGTTTTTATAGCAGAGCTCAATTGGTTCTGTCATAGGAATCAGCTGTTTCACTCCCTCAAACCCGATTGTCCGCACAAATCGACCGGACATGGGGAGGTGTATGGCGTCCCTGGGTCGGATACAGGTGAAAGCAGCTCCACTATCAACCATCACTTTTAACGGTTGGTTATTTACTTTCACATATATCATCGGATCCGAAGACACCATCAGCTGAAACTGACACCTCCCACACGGGGTTGATGGGCAACCCTAAAATCCAGGGTCCGCCCCTTGGAAGGGGTGTTCCGGACCGCTGGGTGGCTGTGACTGCCCTCTGAATGCTCCCCTGAAACCTCCCCTGGGACCTCCCCTGAAACCTCCGCTCTGCCTATTACAGGTACGAGCTAAATGCCCCATCATTCCACAGTTATAACATGGTCCTAGGGGCTGCTGAAAACCTGGATTGTAGCTCCCTCTTCCCCCTCTTCCTGAGTAACCTCTACCTCTGCCTCTCCACATCTGCTGCTGGCCAAATGCCGGCCCTGGATAGGGAGCAACTGGTGTTATTGGTGGCGGCTGGGGTGGTAGAAACTGAATCTGGTCTGGCTGTGGCTGGGGAGGTTGTGACGGTGTCACCACCACTGCCTGCACTTTGTCCTTTCTTTTACTGTCTGTCAGTTGTATTTGAGTGAGTTTTCTAATAATCTCCTGGTCTTGCTCCTTCTGGGCTAGCTCCTTCTTTCGATACAGTTCGACCTGGTGCGCAACATGATCGGTGTAAACGCTTTTAGACATGCTCCCTAAACCAACCACCTCCGCCAGCTTACCCCTAACCGGTACGGGAAGCCCCTGTTGTAACTTAGACCTCAAGACTGCCTGTTCAAGCTGGCTAACATCTGGATCATTTCCAGTTACATTCCTCCACTGTTGGAGGCCTCTTGATATGTACGCACGTGGATTCTCGCTATCCCCCAATGGAGGAATAAGGATACTGTCCGGATGAACGTTTGTTGGATATGTTTCTCTTAACGCTCTCCATAAACGACCCCTGTGAGCCGCAAACAATTCTGGGTCGTGTACGGCCGTGCCAACATATCTCTGGAGCCCCGCCTTGTCAAAAAGCTCATTCATCATTGGGACCCCTGTGATGCTAGCCAGTAATCTTTTAAGATCTCCTATTGCGGGTTGAACGCCCACAAAAGCCTCATCTAACTTCGAGATCCATGGGTGCGCACCATCCTGAAGAATGGGCAGCTTATCTAATATGTCAGTCATGTCGGTGTTCTGTAATGGTCTATAGTCCAAGGTTCGACCCCTGACAATCACTGGAAGCAGCCGTGTAGGCCTCCTACCCTTTCTCTTGCTTCGCCTCGGAGGGATCTCTGATCGGGGCACCTCTCGTCTCAACTCCTCTCGTCTCAACTCCTCTCGTCTCAACTCCTCTCGTCTCAACTCCTCTTCTCTTACTGCAAGTCCTGCTAGTCTACCTGTCAACTCTTCCTGCAGCTCCCCACTGATTGCCGCTCTCATGTCCCACTGATATCTCGCTCTCTCCTCCGCAATCTCTTCGAGGGCCCGCTCCCTCCACTCATCGGGTACTGGTATATTACAAGCGCCTGGCGACATGTGGCGGCTATAACCAGGGTCATCATCAGCATCACTCCCCTCTTCACTGTCACTGGTCTCGTCAGTCTCTAGGTCTGTTTTCCCTAAAGGCTTCCTCCCCCTTCTCTCAGCCTTTTCCAATATCCGTCTCACTGAAGAGTCATACCCGCCGATGCCCCGTCCTGTTTCATCACTGTCATCAGGCGCACTGTTTCCAAAAGTCACCTTTCTTGACCTCTGTGAGCTAGCCCCTGTTGCCAACAGTCCTGGTGATTTGGACCTAACATCAGGACGCAGTACTATGGTTGCGACAGCATTTCCTGTTTCAATCACACGTTCCTGATTGTCTGCAATATGATACTTTCCACCCTGAGTTAAAATCGGGAGCTGGGGATAGGCATCAGTGAATGTAGTGTGTTTCTGATATGGGGGGGGGCTCTTTGATGGAAGTGTATGTGAAAATGATGAGTTGGCTTCTGCCATCAACTTTCCTGCCTCCTGTACATTTTTTCCCACATCTTCCATAAGCTCCTCCCTCCGTTCTTTGGAGGCCTTAAGCAGCCTCCTCCCCTCGCGATCAAACAACTCCAGAACACCCAGCTCTCTCTGCCTCTTATCCCGTCTATTTTGTCCCTTCTTCCCTTTGTTTTGTTTGGCTTTGTATGTAGAAATCAACACCTGCAATGTGCTAATCACATCCCGGTTAAGAGTGCCCTCTACTGGCCAGGGCTGTTCGATGTCCGGCCACCGCTTATGCCACTTTTTTGACATATTTGCAATGCCTTTGATAAGAGGGTTTTTCTGCTGAACTACGTCCAACGGAGTAGTAAATGTTGTTGCTGTAGAACCCATTTTTGACATTATTCTAATTAAACAAATCAACAAAAACGTATGTATGAACCAAAACAAGAAAGCTAGATAATTTGCCAACCCGGACGACACCTTCAGTTCACGAAGAAATAATAGACTTCAAGAGTCCATGCGCAAACCTTCATTCGACGCAGAACAACACAGACAACTGCACCAGTCTGTTTGAAGTTCTCAGCTGTAAAGGCTTACCTTAACTTCCGTACCGTCGTCACCCAGTTCGATTCAGAACCAAGCTGAACCAAATTCACCATGCACAGATAGTGAACAAGACACTCACTCATAAACCAATGTCTGTGTCAAAATACACTCATTCCCCCAATCAATTGAGCAATTAATTGAGGCAATAAATGGCGTTGACCAAACACTGATAAATAAACAGCTAAAAGGCTTAGCAAATAAAAATGATTCCTTGATCAATCAGTGAAATAATAAAGAATCAAACACTCAACCGACTGGTCGGTCAATAATGTAATGAAATAATGATCAGCTATCACCAACCATTCAATATACCCAACTCTGATACAGCCACAAATAGCAACCCAAACAAAAACACAATGAACCTAAGCGCAGTCAGTCAGTCGCTAACCTGCTATACGTAAACAAACAAACAAACCAAAGAGGATGTATGACAAATGTAGATTGTATGTACCTATCAGCATGTAAACAAATGTGTGAAACTAAACAAAAATGTGTATGACGGCAGTCAGATGTGTGAAAACAAAAATACTGTAAAGTCAACCAGATGTGTGTAAATAAACAAACAGTATGTGTGATATACTTATGGATGCCTCAGACATGTGTACATGCGTAAATGCGCACACACGCATGTGCGTGTGTGTGTACAGCGAGTGTGTGTGTGTGTGTGTGTGTGTGAGTGTGTGTGTGAGTGTGTGTGTGTGTGTGTGTGTGTGTGTGTGTGTGTGTATGTGTGTGTGAGTATATAAACAAACGCACTGGCCTTTTAAATCAGAGTCGTAGCGACAACGGCATCAACCGCATCGACCGCATCGGCGACGCAGAACAAATGGATTGGCAGGACGCTGGTGGCAGGAAGCAGGAACCACGGGTCTGTCCCTTTTCCCGGAAGAGGGTCGGCTCTGATAAACTCCCATTCAGGATGAAAATAAAAATAAAACAAACAAACAAACAAACAAACAAAAGCAACATGTATCAGTTTTTAGAACACATAACATGATAAACACATAAACTGAACCAGTCCTTCCTTAACATCCACCCTATTGTGTATGCATGTATGTGGACAGCAAACATTGTTAATCAACCCAGACTATAAAATAAATGCTGACATAATTATCAGTCTCGACTAATCCCCCAATCCATCATTGTGTGCCAAACTAACAAACCATAGTTACATAGTATAAACAATTTAAAAAAATAAAAATGAGGCAAAACAAAACAAAGTCATAACTATTTAATGAAACATGCAGTAGCCTATATCGACCAGTCTTGAGCAAGTTGTGCGCTTCACACAGAGGGAAAAAATGGGGGGGGGGGGCGGGCACCTCTCGAAAAGGAGAACAACATTGTCGTGGTGACTTTTAAAAACACGCCCCTTTTCTCGTCATGCGCAGCTCATTTCCTTCCCGAGCACCAAGCCAAGCAGACGTGCCCTTCAGAGCTCTCGAAGTCAGCTGGGCGGGCCAACGCATCGTAGGACCCACCCATTTTCTGACATGCGCAGTTTATTTCAACCCAAGCCCCGAGCTGAAAGGACCTTTCCGCAGAAATAGCAGAACGCACCAGGTCCATTAGGCACGAATGGAGACTATGTAGGTATACAATGGATGTCGAAGACATAAAAACGGTCGCTACAACACACATGTAGAGATTCGGCTGTATGAAAAATCTAAAGCAAGCAGAAAAACGAGAAATAAAAATATAAAAGAAAAAGAAAAGAAACACAGCCCCTGTGAGTCGTTGTCTAACTCACAACCCTGAGATTAAGAGTCTCATGCTCTACCGAGTGAGCTATTTACTCACTTGAACACGTAAAAAGCCAGACATGCTTACATAGTATCTTAGTAGAACCGGGAGAACAGCTGCATTTATGTAGCGCATAGTTATAATAAGCTCTAACAATAAAGTATGCAACGCACGTATAACATAATCCTACAGACCACCAAATGACATCTCATATCTGTTCAAAACGTGATGTTATACTAACATTTACATAGGGAGCAGGGGAAAAAGACGGTGAAAAAACGCGAAGGGAACTTCAGCTTTCCCCATTAATCCTCCCGTGACGGTCCATACAATACATTTTATCCTATTAACAATACCTTTACCGAAACAACCATCATCGTCATATAAAGGTGTATTTATTTATTTCTAAATTAACCTAACGTTAAAAGCATACGTTTTATTTTGAAATTCCGCGCGGATCTTGCAATGTTAACAGCGCCAACTTGACGGCGCTCCCCAAAAAATAACTAATAGGCTACTTGGATTTAGACATATGTAAACCCTTGTTAGCTATATTTAATCACAACTATTTAATTATCACGCTCGAGTTGGGGTTCAGGGTGGTATTGACGATATTGAAAACCCCATTGGCCAACTTAGGCCGTCTTTAAGTAGGATATAACAGGCCACATCCATCAGGTCCAACTTTCTGTTGAATCTGTGTAAACGTGCGATGATGCACACAACATTCGGACAAAACGGTGATATAACAACACGCGCACGGCACAGTATGAGCAGCTTCAATAATTGGCTGCACAATCCGGGTGATACGACACACCGAAATTGAAGCTGAGCCCTCATTATCACGTTCAGAGTATTTAAAAAATGTAGGCGTAGCAGCATCAGAGCCCGCTAACGCCGCATAATGCTGGAATCGTTCTTCAATAAATTGCATAATTTGAAGATCACACTCCATGACAAAATCTGCCATTTTCCAACAATATTAGGCTATCTCGAATTCTCCGTTCTGCAGCCACAATCCTACCAAAAGAGGGCAGCGTCGGCTCGCAGAATGACAGGCTTCCCTTGCATGCGAGCAAAACCCACTCACACATTAGTATTAAACAAGCAAACAAACGTCCTTTCAATCTTTCACACTCTCCAAACCAACAAACCACACTCTGGTACAAGTTATTCAAACCCCAAATATCTACACCTGGCCAGGCTTTACTGAAATAAACCACTTAATCACTGTATCCTATTCATTTAACCAAAGATGCATCACGCGTGGGCATATCATCCTCATAACCACATCAAAGCAATATTGATCAGTGCAAATCCATTTAACCTGTCTTACTAGACTCGAGACACACTCAAAAAGCCCTCGCATTGTATATAATGAAAAAACAACATAATCATCATACTACTTCGTGCATTAAACCACTAATTAACTATATCTTATTAGTTTAACCATGTAATGATCAGCGCGTCTCTACACAATCTGTCCTACGAGACACGAGAATAATCATCAGAGCCTCCACATTGTCGTAAATAAAGACACAAACGTAACCACACTTAGTCCTATTCCACCAAACCACTTAATCAATTATCTCTATAAATTTGCATCCCACTCTGTCCTCAATTTAAACCTTATTAATAAACAATTTAGAACCGGACCCCATATCATCTCACGAGCCAAAAATAGGGTTGCAATCCCCACTTACAGGCCGGCGTGTCTTTAGGCAGCACCCACCCCGGCCAGCAGAACCCGGCCTCAGGACACAGAGGGGAAAAACTCACCCAATATAGCCGGCAGTGTGATGAAGCTGGGTCCCCCTGGCTCTCAGCGGGAGCCGCGCAACGACGCAGCCGTCCGAACGCGACGCCAAGTGCTGTCTCTGGTTCAGATGAGATGAATGAAGACCGGTCGACACACAGTTTGATGTAAACAGAATAGCGTTTATTCTTCAACAGCAAATACTGGTATCGAACACAACGCTGCAGACGCTGAGGAGACGAGAGGGCCGAATGGTCAAGTCTGGCTCTCTGGCCTGAACACACAGTTTTTATGCACCGGTGTTACCCGCCTAGTAAATGATGTCACAGTTTGCTATCTTTGCCCTAAAAGGCCTTGTTTTTTCACTAAATGCCAAATGGTCGGTATGGATGTCTGGGCTGCGACTCGGCGCCAACGGTGACACCTCCTAAGCCCATCCATCAACACATCCTGCTTTAGGATAATAAAATGCCATCTGGAAATCATCTTGTTTATCCGTGAACCCCTTTTTTGACTGTCATTTCGTTTACCCTAGGTCAGAGGTCACCAGGATGCTTACTTCAAATGCATTCCTTAGGCCTCTGCTATCAGCCTGTGTGGCATCCAAATTGGTCAGTGTGGCCTTTTGTTCAATCAGATGCTAAAAAGGAGTTTATCCAGATTTTAATATATTGTACCTATTTCACATAGTCATATTTCATAATTAGTATGAAATATACAGCACTAGTGCAGCATTTTATTGAAAATTTGTATTGAAGGACTTCACAGTGCAATTTTCACACTTTGCAAAGTCATTCAGTGGGCCAGATTGGACCCTTTGGCAGGCTGGTTCTGGCCCACAGGCCGGATGTTTGATTGTAATATACCTAAACATTAGTTTTGAAGATGTCTCACCTTTTCCGGCTCCACCTGGGCCCGTCTTGAACTAACTTTCTCTTTTATTAAAAAAAAAAAAAAAAATCTTCTCAAACTACTTTTTACAAGCGCTACTCCATTCCTTCAAATGGTCGTAGCTGTCATAGATTGTGTTGCTTGCTGACTTTTCTACTGCTGACAGACTGATATTGTAAGTCGCTTTGGATAAAAGCGTCTGCTAAATGACATAATGTATTTGTGGCACTGTCACAGTGAGTGACAGTGCCTATGCCAATCAACTGCCGGCAGTGCTTCATCACACTGCCGGCTATATTGGGTGAGTTTTTCCCCTCTGTGTCCTGAGGCCGGGTTCTGCTGGCCGGGGTGGGTGCTGCCTAAAGACACGCCGGCCTGTGAAGTGTGCTGTTTGACAGGCTATATTTTGGTGCATTGTGGACAATCAGGAACTGTGCACTTCAAAATCTGTTTTTGCCGTCTACATGTAATGTGTTTAGTTTGCAACTTGTACCTCCTTCCCTTTCCCCTGGGGTTCTTCATCTCATAATCTGCCTGTGATTTGTGACCCGTGTTCTGCCTTCACTTCATTAGCTCACAGACTTATCCCATCCATCTGTTCACACATTCATGCCTCTCTTTTTGTCTGAGCTTCTGCTAGTTATCGTACAAATTTGTATTGTAACAGTAATTAACCTGGATCCATGTCTCAAACCGTGTGATGAAACCGTTAGTCCATGTGTATAGTCTGTTCCCCCTGTAGTAGTCAGATCGTCTGTATTTGTGTTGATGTATTCCTGTACATGTTACATATTGTTGCTTCTGTCCCCTTCACCTGCCATTGGGATTATTAGCCTGTTGATTTACCTGTTGTCAAGTGTAAAACTGCCTCAACACTGCAAGTAAAGGATTTGACTTCATCGTACTCTGTCTGCTGGTGTTTGCATTTAGCTCCAGACAGACTTACACACCTCTTTCCTTCAGCTCCAGTGGCCCATGATCGCCATTCCGAAGTGTCGGCATTCCGATCATTGACTTCTATGCTTTCGGAGAGGCGGCCCTTTTTATCTCCAAAAAATGTTTCGCCGAGAGGTTAGGTTCTGGGGGAGGTTAGGCTTAGCTTAGGCGTGGGGGGTGGGAGAGGTTAGGTTTAGGGTTAGGGTCTGGGGGAGGGTTCTTTCGCAATGGCGAGACAGATCTCAATTTTGTCGGAGTGCCGACATTTCGGAATGCCGAGGTGTCCCCTGCCTGGTAGGTGTTCAGGGCATTCTGCAGGGAGTAGGGGTTGAGAGACTGGCTCCAGACCAGGGTGAGCTGTCATGCAGTGTGGCTCTTCAGGCAGCTCTCCCATTCTGTTTTGAACCTGTTTGGCGTATGTGTTGTAAGTGTTTTAGTTTGGGGATTCATCATTTCAGAGATCATTGTGGAAAATAAATGTATTTTCTTAACATACAGCATTCAGCTCTTTGCAGCAGACGTTCTCAAACGCATTTGGCATTGGCCTGCATTCTCCACAGGTACACCTATGAAAAAAGTAGTTTTATTCACACTGACTAAATATATTGTCTCACATTTGAATTGTCATTTCAACATTATGAACAATAGTGCAGAAAGCTAGAACTGTTTGACCATATTCTGATGCTCGTGTCACAATGATGACATTGAGCACTACACTAGGGTGGGCGATACCACAAAATGTGATAGATCGATCGATCTGTGAGGCTGCCTCCCTGTAAGGACTAATCCGAGACACGCTTTCATGTAGTGGAGAGTGGTGTGTCATGATTTATGAGGTGATTGTGAATGCATCTAAATTAATTTATGTACCACGAATCTATATATGAACATGCAGTTTGTTTTCTATCTCATTTACGTTTGTGCTTTGGCAACATGCGTCTGCCAATAAAGCTCCTTGAATTGAATGAGAGACTGGTGGAAACTTGAAAGAAGGGGGGGGAGAGACGCACACACAGACTGACTCCGGCTGAGTTTTCAACAGTGTTTTTAGTTGAGTTGAACGCTGCTACACTGACACAGAACAGTTGATGAGATGGATATAACCGTAGAAGAGAGGGAAAAAACTGGTATCGATCCTCAAAACAGGACGTAGTATCGATATTTTGGGATGGATCCGCCCACCCCTACTCTACACAAAAGCAGTCTCAAGATCTGCATGTGAATGAAATACTAGGGGTTCTGGCACCTAACTATATTTGCTATGCAACAACACTGAACACATAATAGCTGCTAGCTTGATCTGTGACTAAATAGTGTTATTGCTAACGTAGTTGGCTAGCTAATAACGTTATAGCTAGACTGAAATACTTATTCCTAACTTGCAGAATTGTCAAGGAGGGAAAATACCATTCGGTTGCAGGTTGAGAGGAACGAGGATTCTCGGGGGGGGGGGGGGGGCTGTGTCCTCTTCATCTGGATTACATGTGGGCTCTGGTGGCTCAAACATGTAAGGTTGCACAACACCGATTGAGCTTGCAGCATCCATTACTTGCAAGTCGTAGTTACTCTCTGGCCCCCACCACCCCCTCGCCCCCTCCCCTGCTCCTCTCGCGCTTGGTAATTGTGGACACGCCCACACAGTCCGCGGGAGAAAATACACTCTAAAATTGAATTGATTCTCATGACTATTGCCATGACTGTCAAACCTAAATTTATATACTTTGCGACGTCCATCATCGTTCAAATTTGGCTGGTGGCTTATTAACATAGATTCCTGTGATGTGATGAACTCAAAATGCTAAATAATAATAAAATATTTCTGGTTTCCAGGGACTTTAACTGCCGCGGGGTTCCGCATTTCTGGTGACGCAAGTGACGTCACGCTGATCCCTCATGTATATATACTGTATATATATATATATATATATATACACATATATATACACACACACACACACACACACACACACACACTATAGGCAGCCTATAGAGGCAAAGTGAACGTCACTTCCTGCTTTTCTCCCTGTACCAAGCACTGAAAAAATATGAATGGCGGTGAACGGAGAATAACGTTACTTTTTTGATCCCGTTTGAATTGTGCCACAGGGTGCCAATGTTCATTTTGTCAATTTAAAATGACTTTGCATGTCAAGAAAGTCGCATTATGTTGCCATCATCTTCACACGCACTGCATAAGTTTTCTTCTCACGACCATGGCCATACACGAGGCATGTGAAACCTTCCAGTTCCTCCTTACAGCTGCTTGAGAGACACCATTCCACACCAGGTTCCCTGAAATGGGCAAATGTAGGCTACCTGAAAGTAGATGTTGCTTTCACGTGCTGTCAGGAATTTAAAAATGTTCACCCGAGATCTCCTCACCTTCATTCTGAAAGACGAACTATCTCCGCGCCACTTGAATTCTAAAATAAAACAAGAGCCAAATTAGTTATATTTATCTATTTATCTATGTATCTATTTATCTAGATAGATAGATATATATTTATTTTTGTGTCACTCCTCAACAAACAAGTATGGTATAAAAAACAGCAAAAAGTGCATTAAAAAGTTGAGGACTACTCACATGGAGTTGTGAGACACAATACAATTCAAAACAATATCTATCCAATCATTCTGAACCTGCACATAGGCATTCCCATGTGTGTTAAATGGCCTCCAATATGAAGACAAATCAGTTCTATTTTCAGGAAAGCATCAAGGTCAACTCATATTCAAAATGCTGATCCTCATATGGCATTATAATGTAGATTTAGATCGGTGTATCACAAGGAAATTCAATAAAGGGGTCAACTATAACATCTGACATATTGCTCTTATGCCAATGTCTGTAATATGCATCTTCACCATCAGTGTTGGGAAGTAACGAGTTACTAGTTACTCGTTACTGTAATAATATTACTTTTTCCAAGTAACGAGTAGTGTAACGAATTACTATAGAATATAAGTAATAATATTACAGTTACTTCAAGATAAAACAACTCGTTAGTCGTTACATCTTTTGTTGAGTCCATTCTGTGATGCCGCTGCGCTGCAAAACGACACGCAGTCGGCATTCACTGATCACAAGCAGCATGGCTTTTAAAGGAGAATTTCGTTTTTTTTTAACCTGGACCCCTCTCCTGACAAAATTTATGATTTGGCCACTCACCCAGCGATCTCCGCGGCGTTTCTGGCCGTCCTAGCGTTGTTTTGAGATCAATAGCGTCCAAGTCGGTCGTAAAATGGAGCTGAGTGGGGGCCAAGTGGGAGCCTGTCTTTCCTGCATCTAAATAGCTATTTTTATTCCTGTTTTCGCGACATATCGTCATAATCTGATCCCTCAAGAACCACCAGAGTGATATTTCGCCCCAGGCTGTTTCCTGGAGTCTCCCAGGGATCAAATTACCTCAAACGTGATCTCGGTCACCAAGTCTCGTCAAGTCTCGTCAAGTCCCGCGATACTTTCCTGCCAGCTGGCCAATACCTGGAATCACCACTCCAGAGCTCAGAATTGCTCGCGTGTTTGGTCAGGATACACACAGAAGAATAGCTCCCTGAAAGATTTTGTGAAATATGGCTGAATATTTTTCTGATAACGAGGATATGGACGATGACTTTGTCTACAATGGCCGCCCTTATTTATTCGAACCAGAGTATACAGCTGAGGAGCTGATAGAAATTGAACAGCGTGAGAGAGACGAACAGCTGGCCAGAGAACAAGAAGCTGCCGCTCGGCCGACACGTCTAAATGACAATTGGTGGTGTCGTTGTGATCATTGCAGCCCTCTCCCCACAGAGGACGAATGTCTCTGTTGCATCGAGTGGACCCTGAGGCCAGATGTAGGAGGTCTGGATGTCCCTGGGGATGATGATCCATTGGGCCAAACACCACAGTGCCTGACTACTGATGAAGATTTTCCCTCGCTGATAAACAGGGCTGTCCTCGAGGCTTTTTTTCATGTCCCGAAAATAAACTGGAAGACCCAGCCAAGACCCGCAGGACCAAACGGACAACTTTCCATTGAGTAAATTCAAATTATCTATTTACAAACATGATATTTATTTATCCTCTAATTTCTGATTGATCAATAAATCGCCGTTCTAAACTGTTTATTTCTGTTCGTCTCTTCTAATCAAGTTTGTCCTTTGTTCTCCTCTATCATTTCGCAGTAGCCTACAAATGATGTATTTACATGCATATTTATTTCTCCTCAAATTTCAGATTGATCTGTAAATCAACATTATAAACTGTTTATTCTGTTTGTCTCTTCTAATCAAGGTTTTCCTTTATTCTTTTATCTTCTGTTTCTCCTAAAGGCAGTGCAGACTTGTTGCCTACCGCGTTGTGCTCGAGTGGGCACTGAGAGGACAGCAGCTCGGCCATAAAGTCAGGAGAGTCTTGCCCAGCTGTATCGTCACTGTGATCCGAAACAAGTATCCCTCTGCAACGGGCACTTACGTAGGATTCACTGATGCTGAGGACATCTTCAACGATTTTTAGAAGTAATGTTCCCTCAAACGTATCCTACAAGTGACTCAATAACTGCAATTTGTAATGGACTATGATTACAACCCACTATACACATCAGGATAACTGGATGCATCCCATTCAATCTGGATATTCCCAACTGATTGAGTTGTTTCTATTATGGCTAGAATTCAAAAATCAGATAAGGCATACACTGTACTACACTGTATTATAGGCTATCCTGTATATCAATGTTATGATGTATTTACAAGCCATACATTTCAAGGATTGTAACAGAACTGTAAAATGTCAATATTCACCCATATAAACAAATGTTTCTTGCACAAAGTTCGTTTATGTGTCCTTCTTTAGAGGGAAAACATTTAACATACAATAGTCAAAAATGAAGCAGGTATCCATCCATTGCATTCTTTTGGACATATATCTAAATCGATCCCCAAACAATTAGATATCTAACAAGGCAGAAAATAGGAAAGATATTCCCATGACAATCCTTCAGTCATCCTGTGTAACTGTACATTTGGTCTGAGCGAATGGAAAGTTGTTTGCAAACTACATGTATCCTGTATATCAATGTTATGATGTTGTTACTAAACATACATTTCCACGATTGTAACATAACTGTAAAATAGCAATATTCATCCATAGAAATAAATGTTACTTGCTCAAAGTTCTTTGATGTGTATTTATTTTGAGAGAACAAATTGAACATTCAATAGTCATAAAAATAAAGCAGGTATCCATCCATAGTATTATTTTGGACAAATATATCTATATCTATCCCCAAACAATTAGATATCAAAAGGTGCAGAAAATAGGGAAGATATTCCCATGACAATCCTTCAGTCATCCTGTCTAACTGGACATTTGGTTTCAGCTAATAAGGTGCAGCCCTGTAAGCATTTCTGAACCGATGACTCCGTCTGGCATGCAAATCTGCTAGATCTGGTCTGTGCATCGGAGCAATATTATGTAGCAGTCTACGCCGGGGTCTCCGCTCTGTGCGCGGCTCGGTGTAAACCACAGCTGGATCATCTTTCATCACCAGTACACGCTGCACCAGGTCTCGGCGGAAGTTCTGCGTTGTTGCTGCAAAATACGGCTTTACAACCCATTCATGGCTCTGTCTGGACCAGACATGCTTCCATCTATCTTCCCCTAGTAAAAACAATGAGAAATATTAGTTACAAGTTTTCTTTATTTCTTCGACAGATACCAGTTTCCGAAAACTGATACAATAAGAATGGAAATATATGCTAGTTAGATATGTATCTCTACCAAGCCCATCACATATAGTTACCTTGCTTTGTAGTAGCCTGTGATCTTCCAACGTTTTCATTATGGTCCAGGATGGCCAGCTGGGTACGGGCCCTCATTGAGTCGTAGTGGAAGTGTAGCCTCTTTGGAGCGTACTTCAACATCACAGAATGGTACACCTCAAGTGATCCTGAGTAGTGAAAGACAGACAACCACAAATGATAGAATATATTACTTTAGGTTTTGCTGACAGTCTTTCATAGCTTCTATCATTCAAAGTTGTTATTACTGTGTGTTGAACATATATAGGCTGTCTTTGTGTGCGTAATGAAACCTTTCCAACTAACTATAACTGAATAGCCAAAGTTAGCGGGCTGGAATCACCCCCAGCAGACAAAAAGGGTGAACTAAAATGTAGAATTTGATATTTATTTTTCTTGACTCTGTGAAAAAATCATACCTGTGTGTTTGAAGAGTGCCATCTGCCTCAAATCTCGCAGGAGATTATTATCCTCCACAATGAGTTGCAAGGCTTTGAAAGCAGGGGAATCAGCTTTCAGCCACCTCCTCATCCTCTGCTGCTCCACTGTCATGGGAGTGTGATGGCAGGTGAACTCCACACTGTTCTCCTCCCATCGATGGACACCACAGATGTGATGCTGCAGCGAGGTCCAGCGACGAACACATTCCTACAGAAATCAGAAGGGACACATTTATAGTAGAATTAGTTATTGGGGGGTAATAAACCTATGTTCAGTTGTTGTATGTGACATTAGGAAAATAGGTTGTCATAGTTAGATCAGAAAGTGAAACCCATTATACTCTTGTCACCCTCCGTCACGTTCCCATTTTTTCACGTTCTCATGTCTTTCTTAGAAAGCAGAAATAATGTATCTATTACCTCCTGATCACCATGTGAAGACTCGCATGACCAGTACAGGTGATTGGTGGTAGACTTTAGCCATAGCATTTCTGGTCCTTCTTATTAGAGGCAGCCACAAGCTTCTTCTTCACTCCTGAGCAAAATAGAAGACAAGTCATCAATAAACACACCCAGAAAATGGAATAAATGTAGTAGGATAATGTTGGTCCTAAACGGAATCTGTTTTTCCTCGCTAATTATGTCCTCATGTAGTGAATCACATTGTACATTATGTCTCCATCACTACTAATATGCAATCTATTACCCATTTTATGAAGGTTAGAAAGGAGAACTTATTGTCGTATACATTGACTTGCCTTTGCTGACATGCCAGGGGTCATATTCATGGCGGATATTTGGATAATCCTCTCTCATGATTTTCCTGATGGACGGCGATCTGTCTGTGGTCATCACACCCACATCCACCCCCCACGCCAGCAACTGGTCCAGGCCTCTCTGGAAACCCACAGCTTCCATAGCGACAGAACTTGTAGCTTATCCTGGAAATCAAAACAAGGAGACTGCGGTGAGCAAGGATAACAGCAAATACTTACATAGACATTTTTATGATATGATTCCATAAAGTCTATGATGGATTACATTGTTATGACAGTTAGACAAAATTTACCTGGACTATCACATCTGGCATCGCCACAGAGTTCGACCTTCTTCCCGGATAGTGATGATTGACAGAGCCGGGAAATGATCAATTCTTGTTGTTCTCTGTATGCTTGCTGTATGGCTGGGATGTGGTAGGTTTTCTGCATGGCGTAGAACTGTGTTGTCTTTGGGATTGGAACATTGAGTAGACCTGCCCAGTCTGAAATGTCAGTGTATGTGGCTCCTGTGAAGATAGACCCTTCTCACGGGGGCCATTTTGTGTCGAGAAGCCAGGGTAAACACAGGTGCAAGCAAAACACTAATGAGGCTTTCCAAATTCCAATCATGGAAGTTGGAAACCCTCATTAGTGTTTTGCTTGCACCTGTGTTTACCCTGGCTTCTCGACACAAAATGGCCCCCGTGAGAAGGGTCTATTGTTGAGGCGCTGATCAGCAGGTTATTTTCTGGCATGCCTCTTCTGTTGGGACAAGATTGCCACTGACCGGTGTGATTGCTGTCGCAGGTCCAATTAATTTTAATTTGGCTGCCTCTGGAGTTGATTACTCTGTTTGAGATCATCAATTCACACTTAGGCTCGTGGCACTTTATGAATAGTTGCAGGAGGGCAGACTCGTTCACCAGCCACTTCTTCTCCGCCCATGCTTCTGGTGGGTCGCCACGAGAGCTCCCAGAGGCAGAAGTGGTTCCTGGACTGGAAGGCGAGTCAGTACTTGGTGGTGCAAAGCTGACATCTGAGGGATCCAGGTCCAAATCCCCAAAGCTCATGCTGAGGTCACCAACTGCAGCTTCGGGTTCTAGTTCACTCTGGAGACAAAGGGGAGTGGTGGAAAGGATAAGAGACTGCTCGATTGTCCGGATTTTCGATTCATTTTTCAAAGTAAAATCTACAATAGTAGTATTCTAAAAATTATGTAAGCTGGATCTTCTTTTATTTTTCCTGTTTTTCCAGATAAGAAATGCTAGCCTGTCGACTGACTTGGATATCTGGTTCACTGCCAGGTTCCGGGTCAGTCGGTGGAGCGGAGGATGTCGAGGCAAGCTGACACAGGATATCTGTTTTGGAGGTAGACGGGGCCTCATCCTAGAAACACATAAATAAATACAATACACAGTGTCAGTGTAGCTAGGAAGGAGGGATGAGGAAAACTGACACAAATCATTGCTATTCATGAAAGGTGTTGGAACTGCAGGGCTTACCACTGATAGTGACCAAGTAGGAGGCCGGCCAAGATAGATCCCACTGAGTGACCGCCTGGTCCGCGGGGTAGGTGTTGAGGGACTTGTGAGGACTAGAGTCACTGCTGTTGTGAGATCTGGCCCAACTGATGCAGATTGATCCTCGTCAGCACTTGGTCGAGTCTTCGTAGGAGTGGACTGAGGCAGAGCTGTAAAGTCTACCTCTGGTGGAGAGACCTCACCACTGGCTTTGTCCTAAATGGTAATCAAATCGAAAAAAAGTTGTAGGCACAGCCTTGTAACAAAATGCATATCATTACTACTATGTTTTTACTAGCAAATTGGAGATATCAGGTAAGAGGCCTATAATTGCTGGGTATGTCTTTGGTCTTCAACAGGACAAAGAAGGTGAAGTTACACAATATAGCATCTGCAATGCTTGAGACTATTATTCTATTAGTCTTTCCTGGTTGTGTTTGTGACTCATGAATGCAACACTCCATGTGTACACACAGACACACACACACACACACACACACACACACACACACACACTCTCTTGATAGGCTATATGTGTGTATGTATGTGTCTGTGTGTGTGTGTGTGTGCGTGTGTGTGTGTACACACGGAGTGTTGCATTTTGGATTCATCAACACAAGCAGGAAAGACTAATATAATAATACTCTCAAGCATTGCAGATGCTATACTATTGTGTAAGTTATCTGCACTATTCTCAAGGAAAAAGTTTGAACTGGAGGAGGAAAACATGGACGCCTCTTTCTGTGCCCCCCCCTCCCCCTCCTGCTCCTCACCTACTTTGTGCTGTTGGATAACAAAGTCATACTCTGAAATTGTAGGCCTCTTACTATTATTCGATATATATAGGCTATATATCTAGAAATATATAGATATATATGTCTATCGATATATAGAGATACATTGAGATATATAGATAGGCTATAGGCTATATATACACACATATATACACGGGCACACACACACACGCACGCACAAACGAACAACCACACAAACAAAGTAGGCTACTGTTTGGATCGATACATACCTCCATTGTGTCTGGGACATACTCCACTCTTGGTACAGCATTCCTCTTCAAAGTAGTACGCGTTCTTTTCTTGGTGGGGTCTCGAGTCCAGAATGGCCCACGGTAATCATCAGGAGTAAAATGTGCACTGCAGACGCGGAGGTCGGCTTTTTTCAGCTCTGCGTGCGTTGTGTTTGGGTCCCTCTTTATGACGACTAACCATAATTTCACGATGTCCATAATTGTAATGGAAGTCTGTGGAAGCTGAGCTGTGTCCACCTCATCTTGTTGGTGCAATTGGGATATGCACAAAATCGAACCATGTTGGAAGATTTCTACAACTATTCGCAAAAAAACGTGCTGAGCTATTCTTCTGTGTGTATCCTGACCTAACGCACGGGCTATTGTGAGCTGCAGCCGCGGTGTTTCCAGGTATTCGCCAGCTGGCAGCAAAGTATCGCGGGACTGTACGAGACTTGAGGAGACTTGGGGACCGAGATCACGTTTGAGGTAATTTGGTCCCTGGGAGAGATCAGGAAATAGCCTGGGGGGAAATATCACTCTGGTGGATGTTGACGGATCAGATTATGGCGATATGTGGCGAAAACGGGAATAAAAATAGCTATTTAGATGCAGGAAAGACAGGCTTCCACTTGGCCCCAAATCAGCTCCATTTTACAACTGATTTGGACGCTATTGATCTCAAAACAACGCTAGGACTCCCAGAAACGCTGCGGACATCGCTGGGTGAGTGGCCAAATCATAATTATTGCCAGGAGATGGGTCCAGGTTAAAAAAAAACGAAATTCTCCTTTAACTCCCAGTTTGCCCAGCTCAATATATAATTCCCTCGTTTCCTCTGCATAGTGTGAACATTGCAACAGTACATGCTGCACAGTTTCTAATACTCCACAATGCTAACACTTGCCATCTTTATGTTTCCCCATAATCTTCAGCCCACTTGCCAGCCCACAATGCCCTAATCTAAGCCTGGTCAGTTTAATCTGACCTAGGCATGCTCACTCTGCTACCAGTTCTCACAGATTGTTGGATACTGTATAGTTTCCTCCCTTTATGGTCACCCTCCCACTCCTGCTGCCACTGCCGACTAATCCTCTCGCTAATGATGCTCCGACACTCCATCTTGCCAAGTGCCACCTGCACATCTACCCTACCTCTACCCAAACTGGCCTTAGCCAGCTTATCCGCCTCCTCATTTCCCTCAACTCCTGCATGCGCTGGCACCCACAAAAAACCCACTCTACACCCCTGCCTCTTTAGTTCAGTCAGTTTCATTAAGACCTCCCCAACTATATCTACTCTAGCTCTACCCCCTCACCCCCCCCAAAGCCATCAAGGCAGAAAGACAATTGGAGCATACAACAGCCTGACTGAATCCCCCCTCTTCCACCCACCACAATGCCCACAGTAAAGCAATCAACTCTGCTGAGAATATTGAGATACCATCAGGCAGTCTCCTACTCTGACTGATTTTGGCATGAGAGACTACATTCCAAAACCAACTCTTCTACTCTCAGGGTCCCTTGAGCCATCCGTATAAATGTTGATATAGTTATTCCAGTTGTTACTAAGATGTTCCTCCACGCCCACCGCAACACTTCCTATTCGCTTTTCCTGTATGGCCTCTCTTATTGTTAAGTCCACCTCTGCCTCTGACCACAGCCAACGAGGTACAGGTGGCCAGAACACAGGGAGCCCTACCTTTATTTTATTAAAACCCAGTTCCTCTGAGTACCCCCTTACTGTATTTATATAGCTGCACCTATTCATCCTGCTAGCACCATTTCCAAACTCCCAACATTCAGACAGCAAAGAAATTGAAGGAAGTGCTGTTACAGATCCTTTTAGCTTGATCCAATAATTTAGAGCTAACTTTGCACGTGGCAGCCTCAGTGGAGCCTCCCCCACTTCCACCAGCAGCGCCGGGACCGGCGTTGTCGGAAATGCCCCAGTGCACAGTCTCAAAGCCCTAGCCTGAACAACATCGAGCTTAGCCAGTGTAGATTTGGCCGCTGACCCATAAGCCAAACACCCATAATCAAAAATAGCTCTTATCATGGCCTTATAAATAATCAACATTGCACCCCTGTCTGCCCCCCAAGAACAACCAGCCAGGCACCTCATAATGTTAACTATCTTCCCACACCTACCTACCATTTTTCCCACATGCACTCCATATGTCAATCTTTCATCCATCCACACACCCAAAAACTTAAACAGTCTAACCTTCTCAAGGGGCTCTCCATACATCATAAGCTCATGCCCAGCCATAGGCTTCTTCCTGCCAAAAACTACATACTTAGACTTTGCTACCGATAACCTAAAACCCCACTCAGCCCAAACCTTCACCCTATCCAGGGCTCCCTGCATCTGCTTCATCAAATATCCAACATTGCGCCCTCTTTTCCAGATTGCTCCATCATCTGCAAAAAGAGTTCTACCAAAGCCACCCCCCACTTCATCAAACATACTATTAACCATTACATTAAAGAAGACAGGACTAATAACACTTCCCTGTGGGGTCCCATTATCTATAGTTACAGTGTCAGACACTTTTACTTGTATGGTACGAGATCTCAGAAAATCTCTAATCCAGTTTAGCATCCTGCCCCGGACCCCTGCATCATACAACTTTATCACCAGCCCCTCTTTCCACAGCATGTCATAGGCCTTCTCTATGTCTAAGAATACACTTACCACTGCCTCCTTGTTCACTAAAGCTCTCTTAACTCATTGAGTGCCAAGGACGTCGATCGACGTCAAAGTAAATAGTGACGTAGAGTGCCAAAGACGTCGATCAACGTCAAATGCGTTTTTTGACGGTGGGACGTGGATCAAAGCCTCCTGCATCTCCTGTACAAATATTGTAGCTATTGAAGGTGTATAACCTATTTTACGGACTCATTAGGTGGTGACAGTGCTCTCCAGATTAGAGAAAGGTCCGGAAACAGCAGGAAAAAGCCCTGTGATGAAAGAGAAACCGCTCATGCTGCAGCCAGAGCCATATAGATTGCTCTGGCTGCAGCTGAAGTTGGCTGCGAACAGCAGTCAATCCGCGCCCACAACTGAGCCCCTCTGCCTCTGTCTGTCTGTCTGCATAGTTTCTCCATACGATTAGCTGCCAGAAAAGCAGCACCCGACGCCGAAGGGCCAAACCATTCTCAGCAGTCCGGTTTGGCTTTTCCGTGTGTCGCGCTGGGAGCCGGCGCACAAAAACGGAGCACTCCAAAAATAGACTGGGTGCGTGAGGCTGTGTGTTAGTGCGGGGAGGAGTTTGCAGCTGAGGGGGGGAGAGGGGGGTTGGGGCACGCAGGGCACCACACAACTACACCACATCACTACATCAGAAAATATTATCTTCAGAGTCAGTGAATGTGCTTGAAATGCTTAATTTCACAAAAGGCGGAATAACTCAGCTTCTAATTTGAAACGCCTGTATTTGCTCAAAACAACCTATCTTCTCCGGCTCATAACTAAAGAACGGAAAATGGTATCAATAAACTTTTTTTTGCTGATGATACAATAGAGTCAGCTCGTTCTTTGTGCATGTTCGGTGTTTACATAGTAATATCACACAATATTCTGTGGGCCTCGAGACATCACTGAAAACGCTCTGAAACTCTGGCACTGGGAGCGTCCGTTCTCCAAAAGTGGCTGGCACTCAATGAGTTAATGTCTCTGTCTAACACAAGAACAGTATCCATAGTTCCTCTGCCTAACCTAAACCCACTTTGGCATGGAGAAAAATACCCTCTTTGCTCTAAACTGTGCACTAACCGATCCGTAACCATTCTCTCCATGACCTTACACTTAACTGCTGTAGCGCAATAGGCCTGTATGATCCAGGACTACTGGCTTCCTTCCCAGGTTTCACAATCGGCACAACTACTGCATGCTTCCACTCAGCCGGAATAATCCCTTCCTCCCACACTGTATTTATCAATGCTAACATCTCATCCAATGCCAAATCATCCATATGCTTAAACATCTCATATCCCAGGCCATCTCTCCCAGGCAAGGTATTATTCCCTCATCCTATTGCCCTCTTCAGCTCTTGCATAGAAAAAAATAGATTTATTACATCACTATTATCAAAGTTTACTTCAAGTTTATATCCTTCTTGCTCAAGCATTAATTGTCTCCTCAGCTGCCCTTCTCTACCCACATTACTTACACTGTGTACTTTCTGAAAGGTCCTGACTAATAAATCAGCCTTCTCCCTGTTACCTACCACTTCTTTACTCCCTTCCACCAACACAGGAATGGACACTCCCCTTTTGATCCCAGCCATTCTGTGAATCATGCCCCAAACTTGCCCTACAGTTGTCTCTGTACCTATAGTGCCACAAAACCTGCGCCAGCTCTCTCTCTTAGCACCTTTAATAACCTTCCTAGCCTTTGCTCGCAACCTCTTATACTCAATAACATGACTCTCAATTGGACTCCTCCTAAGCTGACGATATGCAATGTTGCGAGCCCTCACTGCCTCATTACACGCCTTATTCCACCATGGTACTATTTTCCTCGGTTTCCTACTCTCCTTAACTTGAATTGCCTTTCCAGCCGCTTCTGACCCCACAAAACAAAATGACCTATTCCATTCATCCACACCTTTTCTCTTCCTCTTTCAGCTGCGTTGTGCTGAGCGACGCATGGTCTGCTCAGCTCGTCGCATAGAGTGTGACGTCAGTGGAATATCTTAAAGGGACAGCGTCACCACTACTTCCCACAGCATTAACTGTTCATATTAAATGATTATCAGATCATTTTTAACAGACTCTTAATGAATTCAATGCATATGTTTTAACCAACAAAGCATATTTATGGATTTTAACAAACTATTTATTCAATGAATTATTCTTATTTGTACCATATTTTAATTTTGGTTACACGTAGGTTTATAGATGTTTTTTATTTACCTTGACAGTTTCGACTTTGAAAAGCAACTGGTTGACACGTCATACCCAGCTGTCTGAACACAAGAAAACATAAACGTCTGAGGGGCTGACTCTACTTACAGGGGAGGGGCTGACTACTTACAGGGGAGGGGCTCACTCTACTTACAGGGGAGGGGCTGACTCTACTAACAGGGGAGGGGCTGACTCTACTTACAGGGGAGGGGCTGACTCTACTTACAGGGGAGGGGCTGACTCTACTTACAGGGGAGGGACTGACTCTACTTACAAGGGAGGGGCTGACTCTACTTACAGGGGAGGGGCTGACTCTACTTACAGGGGAGGGGGTGACTACTTACAGGGGAGGGGCTGACTCTACTTACAGGGGAGGGGCTGACTCTACTAACAGGGGAGGGGCTGACTCTACTTACAGGGGAGGGGCTGACTCTACTTACAGGGGAGGGGCTGACTCTACTTACAGGGGATGGGCTGACTCTACTTACAGGGGAGGGGCTGACTCTACTTACAGGGGAGGGGCTGACTCTACTTACAGGGGAGGGGCTCACTCACCACAGGACAGAGTCCTATAGCTGTTTCTGCCCTGGGACATTGGGGAGATTATTCGTGAAACCAGAGGGAAGAGCACCTCCTACTGGTCCTCCAGTGTGTGTTTCGCTTTTCACTTTCTTAGTTTTGATCAAAATCTACACCCACATTTCAGCTATAATGCATGAGATTCTTCTTACTGATGCATTCTGAGGTTGATTCTGATAACCTGTTTCCTCCAACCCATTGGGTTGCTTTTGCAAGTTGAGAAAGAATAAAATAACTTCACCAGTAGCTTTCCACATCAGGAGACGAGACCTTATCAGAGCAACATTTTAACAAAGGCTATAAATACTGAATCACAGAGGAGGGGTGGGAGGGTGCTCAAGCACCTGCCCCTTTGCCCTTTCTGTCTGCGGTTAATATTAGTCTTCCAGAGCCTGTGGCTGTATGCTGGACAGGGCCATAGAAGAGCATCAATCCAGCAGCAGAACCAGTATCTGTTCCTTTGTGTTAGGAGGAACAGGAGGAGCACTACAGCCCTACAGAATGACCTCCAGCAGGCTACTGGTGTGCATGTTTCTGAGCAAACTGTCAGAAACAGACTCCATGAGGGAGGCATGACGGCCCGACATCAGTGGCGTCAGTTCAGTAAAGACTAAGGTATGGCAAAGGGCCGCGGTGGGGGGGTTTAGGGGGGATTTCCCCCCCTAGCTTGATGATTTTTTGTGAAATTAGTTGTCCAATAGTCCATTTTCATGAGTTGTTTCTATGCAATTAATTGATATGACATGTCAACCTTATAAGGTTAACTAAGGAGACAACTACAGTATAAGTAGTAAACATTTTCTTTATTCCAGTCACTGTAAACTAACATATAACAAGTGCATTTTATGAAGAAATCTGCACTGCAGGGATGCAGACCCATGGACAGTGAAAAAGGTGACAGCAGGGCACTGCAGGGCAGACATGAAACCACTCAAAAACCATTCACTTTGAGTGTCTTATTTTAGAATGGAAAAGGGGTCTGTCGGTGACAGACTAATATCCCCAGACAGACTAATATCCCCATCTGCATAAATATACTATTACTGATCCATAACATTAATTATAACAGGATGAAATCAAATGGCTACAATTATACTCCCCTTACTATTACAGAGCCAGAAATGAATGCCATTCACTTATTAACAGGTTTCCACAAACATATTAGCTACTGGTCATTTATAACTGACGTTTTACTAGCGAGGCTTTTATTGTGGAAATCCACACTTCCTGTTGCAGTTAACTATCTTAGCTTAACCTCGATATAAACGCAGGCATTAATAATCATCATAAAACATCGTTCCACACAATACCAACAACAGGTAATTAATAATATAACATAAGAACATGTTCAGGACTCGACATGACAGATTTAACAGACGTGCTGCGTCGGGGGCTGTCAGGTGAGAGGACAGGAGGATCATTAATTATCGTACATGAACCGGCTATTATTAGCGCATTTGGGAGCCATTTTTTTTTTTAACCAGAAGCCAAGATATGGCGCCTGCCATACTGAATTGACGCCCTTGCCCGACATCCTAGTGTGACCTGTGCTCACAGCCCAGCACCGTGCAGTGCAGCTCTACTTGGCATTGGCCGGAGAACATCAGAATTGGCAGGTCCACCATCGTGCCCCGTTCTCTTCACAGATGAGAGCAGGTTCACACTGAGCACATGTGACAGGCAGGAAAGAGTCTGGAGATACCGTGCTGAACGTTCTGCTGCCTGTAGCATCCAGCAGGACTGGTTTGGCGGTGGGACAGTGCTGGTCTGGGGAGGCACATCCTTGGAGGGTCGTGTTCATTTTTTTTAGCATACAAGCATACATTTTGATCGTATACAAGGTGATTTTTTTGCTGTGCTTTATACGCTGTACAAAGTGATGTGATTTTGCAAACTGAAAATAAATAGTTAAAAAAAGATGGGGACCTTTAAATTTCCCAGCTGGCTGGTGTGTCCTGACACTGTGGCCTATTTCCTAAATCAACATAGCAACAACAAAATACAACCACCATGTGACCCAGAGGTCCCAGCAGACAGCTTGAGAACCACTGCAAGAATGGGAATGATGCACTGAAAATTTTGGGAAATTCTGTCAGTCCAGTTTCCTCCCTTTGGCTTTTGATAATGTTACAAACGACAAATGAGTGCACACAATCTTATATTAAACTGAAAATAAATTCTAACATGGGCCTGAGGATTTGGAGAGCCACCGATTCATTGTGGATGAATTGTATAATATATACCAGATGATGCTTAATCTTTTATCGAGTATTTATAATTCCAAGTTTCCCCATTTTGTTGACATACTGTACATGTGCATCAAGGTTATGACAGACATGTAACAAGGCCTGACATCTTCATGGTGTAAATGACAGTGTTATGTTGGTGTCCTTGGCACACATATAAGCTATGTTGTGGTAGCAGTTTGCATCATTCCAAATCTTTCCTGTAGTCAGAGGTTAAAACACAACAACAAAAATAAAATTAAGCACTTTAGAGGCCTGCAAGTATTTAAAGATGAGATTACAATGTATAGCCCATCTTTTTTACCTTTTTCATGAAAAATAAATAAACACCACCTGCAATTATAAAAGGAAAATCATGGCTTCCAAATAAAAATCATAAGAAATAATTATTTTGTACCTTTGGAGTGCATCTCCAGACAGTCTTCTTCATCCTTTTGGTTGTTCGGTTCTCCAGTATTCCAGTGTGTAGAGGTAAACTTGGAGCCATCACTCCACTGCCACACTCCCTCCTGGAGAGAAGCGTGCACATTGATTTCTGTTCAAATTTTATTCTTCCCCACCGTTTTTTTTTAACATATGCAGCCAGGCCCGCTCCAACCCATTACGCAGAGTACGCAGACTGCGTAGGGCATCACGTGCTCTTAAGGGCACGCCCCTCCACAACCAGGTGCCCTCGCTCTGCAATCTAGCGTACTCTACTTAAAATGCAGCTGGAGCAGCTGCTGTATTTGGTCAGATGGTACGTGTACGCTGCAATGGGCATCAAAAGGCAGCAGGAGTCGGGGGCGGAAAAAAGAAAACAGAAGAAACTGCGGGCTGACTGTCAGGCATCGATTGCAGGTAGGTGAATTCTGGAAAATTCGCTTAAACCATGCTAGATGTTAGCCATTACATTAGCGTTAGCCAAGTTAGCCAGGCCAGCTATGTAACAGACAACTTGCTAGCTAACATGCTGATAGCATTGCTGCTGCCTGACCGAGCAAAACCCCGACCGCGGGGGGCGGGGGTCGGTTGAATAGTTGCATTTTAATTTCAAAGGTCTGTGTGCAACCTGAGCCTACGTTAACTGTCTGTGATTAGTTTAGGGGGGAGGGACGGCTTTTACATGCGCCATGTTGCCATGTTGTGATGTGTGTGTGTGTGTGTGTGTGTGGGGGGCAGCTGGCTGGCTAGAAAAACATTTAACTCTGCATGCATAGCTAATTCATTTCCCCTGTATTTAAAAATTAATTCAGGCTCAATGCTGAAATTTGTGAGAGGAGCAGGAAGTACACCAGAACACGAGGAAGCAGATCCTCCTGAGCAATCGTCAACCAGCACCAGCAGTTCAGGTATGTGTTTAGTTTAGTTTAGTTTATTAAAGGATCCCCATTAGAAGGACATGACTGCACCTCTAATCTTCCTGGGGTCCTGTGTGTCCTCTGGGTGTCTTGAAAAATATTCAACTCGCATGCATGTACTAATTCATTTCCCCTGTATTTCAAACTTAATGCAGGGTCAATGCTGAAATATGTCCACCGAGGAACTCTATAACTGTCAAACTAAATGAATGACTCATTCATCATTTTATTATCAGTGAAACTTCATGAGAAAGAAGCTGATAAAGCTCACAGGCTCTAGCATCTGCCTGCTTACTTGCATGTACAGTTTAACAATCGCTTGTTTGCTGACATGTACAGTAATTCTAACAATTGTTTGTTTGCCACATGTAATGTAATGTGAGATAGACTAGTATCGTTCATTAATGATTTTGCAGTCTTTCGTTTGACAGTTATTGAAAGTTTTGCAGTCATTCAGTTAGTTTGACAGTTACTTAGAGTTGGTTTGAGTTAAGTTGTGGAGTGGCCGTCCACAGCTTAACTCAAATCAACTCAATAACTGTCAAACTAGATGAATGACTGCAAGACTGTTTACAGTTTTCTGATGCTACAACTGACTGTGCATTAAATATTCAATGCTGCAGTACCACAATTTGTGATGTGCAATTTACTAACTGCAACTTATTGCACCTTACCAGTATGTCCTTTTATTATTAGGGTTAGGTGTGTATCCCATGTGTGTAACATGTTAAAAAGGCCTTGTTTCTCACATTAAACAACTGTGTGGAACTTGAAGCCTGCCTCTGCCTCCACCTTCTTCTCCTGCTCGCCATCCTAACACTATCATTCTGCATTCATACTGCTGTATATAGTATAGCTTTATGTACCTTACATGTGTTGTCACTTCATATTTGATAGTACTTTTGATCAGGATTAAAATACAATGCACAATTTGGCACTTGATTTTATATACTTTTATTATACCATCATGTACTGTTATTGAAGATTGAGCTTACACAAACTATAAATATACTGCATGAATAAGTATTCGGTTTTAAGATTGCAGTTGTTTATTTTGCGGGGGGGGGGGGCACCACAGAACAATTACGCTTAGGGCACCCAAATGGCCAGGATCGGCCCTGTATGCAGCAGTGATACTCAACCCGAGGCTCGAGAGCCACATGCGGCTCCTTTATGTGTAGTTGTGGCTCTTTTAAGTCCTACTTGAAACAAATCAATACAGAAAAAACACAAAAAATAAAGTGAGGAAAGGACTTTTTGGATGGTGGCTCTTGTAAAGATTTCTGGGTCAATGTAGTCTCGGCTCCCAGACGTTTGGTGAGCTGCGCCACCAAACGTCTGGGAATTTCACTGTCAGCAACTGTCTGTCAGAGCCCGGCGAGAACCGCCGGCAGCAGACACGCCTACATTTATTATTAGAATTTTATTTGGTAGCGGCAATGCCATTTATCATAGTCCTAACACAGAGCATGAAGCTGATATGCTCCAAACTAAATTTATAGCTGTGGTTTATTTTACAATCATTTTTCCTACCCGGAAGTGGTCCGCTTGATACTGTGAACTTGTGTGAAGTCATCAGCAGCCAGCAGGCTCTGTAACGTTAGCCTCGGGAGTCGGGTTTATCGCTGGGGGAAAGACCTCTAGCCGCCGGGGCCGGATGAAACACGTCCTATTAACAGGTTATGTTTGTTTCTACGTGATTAATATGTTTCTCCGCAAATGCGACAATGTTTTGCGAGACACCGGTTCTGCATGAGATCTGCCCCCAGAAAGCAGGCCCGCCCACAACACTCATGATTGGTTCTCCGATGCAAGGCTTCCAACAGCGCCACCTAACGTTATGCAAAGATTTAAATAGTAATATTCTCAGTCTTACAGGAGTGAAACGGATTAAGACTGAGGGCTGAGTCTAGGGTCAATGTGGCTCCTGATTAGGTTAAGGTTGTGCACCACTGATATACAGTAAACAGATCAGCCATGGATGGCAGAGTAATGCAGGGTTGACATTTTTGTATGCCAACTCAGAAGATAGCATATCGCTGGGCAAGTCAATTGAATTTTTGCATGGGGATTTTGGTTAAATGCCTGAGATAAGGTCTGTGGTTAACAAGTTTATGAAGACCTTTTGAGTTTAGCAAGATAATCTTCACAAACACAATTTAGCGCGTAAATGCAATTGCCAAAAATTGTGAGAAAATGCTTAAAAAATCATATGAGTGTTAATTTGTGAAGATTATCACATTCGTTATCAAAATAGTGATCTTAGTACAGTAGTATTGTGGAATTTATGACTTTCCCAGAGTCAGAAACTAATAAATGCCTTCAGTTCAGACAGACCGTTTATGTATTTGGTGTAGTTTGAAGCATGTCAAACAGCAATATCATATACATATCAATATCATATATCTTGTCACAATTGTGTCTATGGGATCAAATAATCATAATCCTATAAGCATCCTGGAATTGAGGGAGGGGGACGCCTTTTTCCAAGCATAGTCTGGAGGGAGGCCCACAGTCTCAGACCTTGAAAAGCCCTGCTGTAGGGTATGTCTCATAACAACAAGTTCTTCCTCCTTGATGTTCACTCCTAATGGCACAAGGCATAGTTGATTTAGAGCTCACCTGTATGCCATCATGGCCGCCAATCCAGGTTCTTGTTTCCGAGCCAGCCTTTGTTTTAACCAGCTCTTTGAGGAAGTCCTGCTCTGCCTGACTGTGGACAGAGGCCAAATTTCCACCTTGGGAAATGCAGGCGAGCTACTGTAATTGAGAAGCAAAGATATAAAGGAGAAGATTGAGGTAGGGAGATAAAATGGAAGGAGTGAGCAGGATGAGACAGAAATGTAGAGATAAAGAGTTATTAGGATTGAGGGATATGGACCAAAAATCATATCTCAGCATCTATAGGCTGAATGGCAATACACGATATATGAGTGAATGTCACGTCATCTTAAAGTACAAGTTGTCTACAAGATCAATATGCATAATTAATGTGTCGGTATTGCAGTTTATGAATACTTGAAATATAATTGTACTTTTTTGAAGTATTTGTTTAGGAACAAGCAGTTTTAAATCATTGGCAGAAACAGCCTGATAGGAGTATTGTTCCATCAATACCTCTGCATGAACCCAATCCATGGGACTTTCATGGAAAATGAAACAGCGAGAGCCATGGTGGGCCCAACCAGAAGGACAGTCCTGTTCACCACACTTTACTGTTAGAAAAAAGATAAAGAATAGAGTCTTGGATTACAAATACTAAGTGCACAGTATGTGAAATATAGATTTTTAGATCATGCAACTCATTTAAATTATACAAATAATTATGAAAAAAGTTTGTTTCAGGCTCGCCACCTGTTGTCTGTGTATCTGGTGTATAACACATTCAAATATCCTAGCATCTCAAACTGTATATTAAGAAATTCTATTAATTGTCAGCATCTAGACTAGGTTTAACTATAATTGGCATCATAAAAATGACTATTCATGATAAAAGGATCTATATCGCCATCTCCTGACCAAAAGAGGGAACTGAATGAGCACCAAAATGGAACAGGAACTCTATGGCTATTGTCAACAAAACTGTCATCTTTACAGACAAACCAACACATGTAGAAGCTGCCCACCATTTTAGTCTGGAGTCACAAACTGCCAAGTACTGTACTTTATGTATTCACCTCTGTCACATATGGATGTTAAGATTTATTGTTTCAGTTATAGAAACAGTCAGTTTAATTTCCCATGGTCCCACAAGAGTGTTACAAACTACAGAACACATAAAAAAAAATGTTCAGTTGCATTTGGGAAGGCCATCTAATGGCTTGAGTATGAGAAAAACATACAACTAAAACAAGAGTAAATAAGAGGTACAAACCCTGGTGCGCCTCCTGTGAACACAAAGAACAGAATGTCAGGAATGAAATCTAGTTTGACTTTGCTTTTCTTGGATTATTTTAATTCAGTCTTATTAATACAGTACTGAAACAAATGCGTAGTTTATCAATGTAGGCAGCATTGTAAAAGTTAACTCATTGTGCATCTACCTGTGTCTCGACATAGTGTACATTTTGTTAAAAAGAGAAATATATCGGACATGAAATGGTATTTATTTTTGCTTTCAAGTTAATAATCTTAGTAATATGTAAATATGGCCTTATGAGACCAATTTTAAATTAAATATAAACAATGTTAAAAATCACAATATTTCTGTAGATTTCACTTACAGTATATCCAATAACCAATCCGCTGGTCAAACAGAGCAGCATAACAAAATGAAAAACTGATGTCATCTGTGGAAAGAGATTTTTGAAACGGTAAATACATTGTGTGGTCTAACTTAATGTACGTAAACTTGAATGGGTTAAAGGGGAATTTGACTTTTAGAAATTCAACTTTTAGTTGGTCAGTGTGTAAAAATTTTCCTAAAATAAAATACAAGCTTCTGTTCTATAAAGATATTCATGCATGGTTTCTTTTTTCAATGTATGCGCTCTCTTAACTTCTGTGTTCTTCCTTGTTCTTGTCAGTGTACAGTCCTTATGAAGCAACCCTTACATACTCACATTTTCAGGCCTAAACTTGAAGGTAAAGTAGAGAATGGATGATTGAAAAAGGTGAGGTGGATTCAGATCAGGGTACTAAAGTATAAGTAAATTTTCCTTTCTAATTGAGACTTGGAAAATGGTCAAAAATCGAAATTGAAGAATGAAAATCAGTCAAATAATTGAAAATTGAAGCTGAAAATCAATTTTCAAACTGAATCGAAAAACACAAAAACAAGCAAAGTCTGACCCTATTTTTCATTGTGGCCATTCCCTTTTTATCATTATTCATTTTGGATTGGAAAAATGCAGAATTAGCCAAGAGTACACTGAAAAGTCAATTTCAAACTTCAAAATACAAAATAGAAAATAGAAAAATGGAAGTCACGTGACCAGTTCAGAGTACGCCCACTGCAAGGTACGCCCACTTCAAGGTACGCCCACAGACAGACAGCAAACGGAAATCAATTGTTGAAAGTCAAAATAAAAGTATGTCACTCTGTAAACTTAGCCTCGGTTAAATTTGGCTAAGGTTACGATTGTTACTATGGATATACATTTTAGGTCTTGTTTATCGGCCAAGAAACTGTCATCGACCCGCGCGGCTTTATCAATAGTTAACGGGCATTATTGGCTAACTTAGTATACTTTCCAGCTCTGAACAGCTCGCCAAGGTAAGCCTATGTTAGCCATCATGCTAACGCTAGCATATCTCTCAGATTAGCGTTAATGTTAATTATACAGTCCCCGTGGATGGTGTAACGTTCATACAAATAGGTTGCGAAGAACATGTTGCGTTTTGTTTTTCAGTCAGAGCTGCGGTGAAAGTGAGTGATAGCAAGTGCACAGCCTTTCATATGTGTATTATACTGCTAATGTATATAATAGGCCTACAGTAGCCTGGACGGTGACAGTACGAATGTAGGTTTAATCACTGATCCTGTCCTCATAACTCTGACAGGCTAGCTGTTATTGATCAGATTTTTTTGTGTGTGTGTGTGTGTGTGTGTGCATCCACCTGTCTGAGCCTACATAAGCCTACATCAGAACGAGCACAGCTGGGAGCACAAGACAGTAGAGGCCCGAGCCAGTCTTTAGTTTTGAGTTTGACACTACTGATTCATGTGAAACACTGAAATGTCTCCTCCTGTATAATCATATAGCTACATTTACTATTGTAGCGTCTGCGTCTCTCAATAACCAGTCAATGAGACGTAACTTTATTGTCACACATACACAGGCTACTGTGGGCCATACCCAATGCCATCTATCCCTGTATCCAATTCATACAAAGATTCAAGATCATTTAAATATACATAGTCGTGTGTAGTCATTATAAACAAGGAATTTGGCTTTGTGCAGTATGTAGCACAGCAGTCAATAGCAGAAGATGGAGCAGACGGAAAGACAATCTTCAAATTATAAATTATAAAGTGCAGAGTAAAAGTCCTTTAAAGTCACATACAGTGGGGTCCATGAAAACAATTGCACTATTCAATTCCATGTCACATTGCTATAATCATCATGCTTCCTTTGTGTTTTGCTGCAGTCTACCAGAGCAGAGTGAGCTGTTGGAGGAGTTGCAGTGTCAAGAAGAACCAGCAAATATCTTTCTTGCCCCTACTCTGCACCTTTTCTTTATGTTGAACTTCATATTTCTGAGGAGAAAAAAACAGTACAGTATGGAGTGTTTAACAGCAACTTGCTGTAGTTAGTATTGTACACAAACCTGTTAAGGTTATTATACTCCCTGCTTTGACTATTCACATTTAATCAGTGTTGCTGTATGAAGTCATTTGTACTTTACAAGTTTTAACTGTATAAATGTAAGATGTGTTTTCCACAGCCTTGAACAACTGTACAGATCAAAGATAAATAAAGCCATGAGCTTTCTTAATCAAACTGTTTGCAGGCTATTATGATCAATGTCAGATTGTTTGCTGCTGTCTTTACTCAGGCATCACTAGCCGAAAGAGCAGCACTGTTTCCTTGGCTGCCCCTGTTTTATGTTGAATTCCGTCATTTTGAGTCCAATTGTAAGGAAACTCTGACCATCCTTTAAATCACAAACACATTACAGTTACCAGAGAGAGCCAGCAGGGGGCTATATTAGTATGTAACTTTTGCCAATTCAGGCACTGGAGTCCACATCACCTGAAAATATATTGGAACTCTGCTGTAAACCTAATGTCTAAAAACAGTTAATCTTTCACTCAAATCATTCAGTGCATTTTCAACCTCTGAATTTGAATCAAACCCATCAATAGTAATTGTTGGCCATGGCTCTCATCCCACACTGCCCCATTTAATCAGGTTTTATTATTTGTAAACACCTTCAGTTGAGTTGGGACTTTGAGTCTGTCTTTTAGATAGAGAATACACAAGGATATGCCTCTGGTCAAGATCACTATAGTTAAATAGATATACTATATAATAGATCTAGATGTTTATTGATTAAGGCAGGAAGGTTGGATGGATGATTTTCTGTGCATTAACAAAGGATCAATACATTGCTGTGCCCACTATAACTACAACTGAAATTAACCATAAACAAAGGTATATAAGCTCAGCTTACATTTCTAATACAGCCACTAAAGTAAACAAAGGGTCTTCAAGTCTCCCACATGATCCTACTTATACGGGAAAAACAGGTACAAGATAGCAAACATGACCGATTCCATACATCACACCAGGATCTGTTAAGATACATACACATTAATTTGGGATGTATAGCAGCAGTTAAATGTAACTCACAACAATGTCATTCACATAAAGACTACACACGATAATATCAACACTTACTGGTGGGCATCAC
This sequence comes from Poromitra crassiceps, assembly GCF_964638095.1. Taxonomy (NCBI): domain Eukaryota; kingdom Metazoa; phylum Chordata; class Actinopteri; order Beryciformes; family Melamphaidae; genus Poromitra; species Poromitra crassiceps. Next base: position 3,188,719 of record NC_139630.1, read on the forward strand.
AGCATGGTCTCATGCAAAGGATAGGAAACAAAATGTTTGGAACAAACATTGTGTTGCAACATGGTGGCAGACAAAGGGAATGAGGAAACACACGCAGCTCCTATATCATCTCCCCTTCTCAAACGCCTCCCCTGCCCACAGGTGAGTCTCTCCTTCCTCCCACTCCTGGTTTCACAGCACTGACACAACACAGCTTGAGTTTTTCAACAAATGTTACATTGACTGACAGTAATGGGATCATCTTATTCTTATCTTTGTGTTTAACAGTCTCAACTCCTACCTGTGCTCAAAAGGCATTGCCTCAGTGTCCAACAGTAGGTAGGTAGCTTATAGTTGAATAATCAGTTATAGATGCCAATTTCATGTGATGCTTACTGCACACTAACATCATAGCATGTGACTCCAAATTAATTTTTACTTTAATAATACATTTTATTTGGAGGCGCCTTTCAAGACACCCAAGGTTACCTTACAGTGCATGTAAAACAGTTCAGCATTTAAAAGCATACAATGTACATGTATATAAAAAACAATCCACATAAAACCAGCGACAGACAAGAAAATTAAAGACCAGTATGGGAGGGGGTTAGTGATTACAGTGAATAGGCCAGTTTGAACAGGTGGGTTTTGAGGTGGGACTTGAATGATGACTTTGGCCATCATGAAACTGACATGAGTTTTCACACACACACACACACACACACACACCAAGGATCAGTAAGAATGCCTCGCAGCCCAAAGCCATGAAGAGATGTTAGGAAGTTGAGGTTTTGGGTTAGTGGTCTCTTTCATCTGTAGGATCTGAAATATAACAGATTAGAATCAGTTTGGTTTACTATTTTGTGCATTCGACTTGGTTAGCTTCAGTTTGTTAGGTTTCAGTGTCCTGCTGTTTTTACACAAACATGAAATTGCATAAGACTATACTGGAGCCAGTTTGGACGGGGGGGGGGGGGGGGGGGGGGTCATGGGGGGGTAGGATTGCCACTTTTGGGGTACCAATTGTTTTAGAACTTGGATCAGCAGCTGTAGGAGCTGTAAAGTATCTTATTAATGGAACAAGTACATCCATGCACACACACATACACCCGATATCTTCCCAATGATGTCCACCACTTTAACCTCTGCGCTGAGTTTCAGCGGTGTGGCCAGCGGTTTTGTGGTAGATGGCAGCATTGAGTCAGTCTGGAGCAGAGGAGCCTTCTTTGGCAGTTTGGGGAGGCAGGGAGGCCAGCTGGGCTCTCATCTCCTCGGCCTGGAGAGGAAAGATATTGTAGGTGAGTCTTCCCCATCCTGACAACACCAAAGTGCATGTGGGGAAACCTCAACCCAAACTTTTACATACAAGTGAACAAATGAAAGCAATTCCCAGTGTAATCTATCTTTCTTATAATTTGAGAAGTGTCCATGTGTGTGAGCAGAATTTTGTCCGGCCACAGCTATGCCGTTTTACGTGTGATGGGGCTGAAACTTTCAGGAGGTGTAAAGAGCACCCGTGCGGGTGACCTGACTGAGCCGGATTTTTTAATTAGGGCAGATTAATTGCCCTAACTGCCCTAAGGCAGATTGCCATAAGGCTGATACGATGATGTCACTGATGACATCAGTGATGATTTCATCAGTGATGTCGTCAGTCTGAGGCTCACAAGAGAGACTGAGGGAGAGAGAAGACGGAGGCATAGAGAGGAGAGGGAGAGAGACTGAGGGTGAGGATGAGAGACTGAGGGAGAGGGAGAGAGAGAGGAGATGGAGAGAGACTTGAGGGAGAGAGAGGGGGAGAGAGACTGAGGGAGAGAGAGGGGGAGAGAGACTGAGACCTATCCTCATCATCCTGGTCACCTGCCTGCCTAAGGGAAGGGGGGGACCCCCCCCCCCCGACCGCCCCCCCCCCCCCCCCGGCCTCATCACCTCCAACTCCTATCCTCCCCTCCCCTTAATCACCACCTCCGACTCTTATCCTCCCCTCCCCTCCTCTTAGCTAGTATTCTCTAAACCTACGGACACTTAAAGACTACATTTTCTATTTCCTTTGGACTCTACTTTTTACATTTTCAACTCCCTTCCCTGATTTTAGGATAATTTAAAAACTACATTTTTATATCCCTCTGTTGGACTCTTTTTTACATTTTCAATTTTCTGTTCTCTTGTAAATTTTATTTCCATAATAAACCATTTACAGAGTTTCAATGCCGGAAAACTCTGTTCATGGTTTAGCCCGGCATCTCTCGGCCTGTCTCGGAGGGGAGTCCCCGGATGGGGGTCCGCCGCTGGGTCCACTGCCTGGGTGGGCCCGCGTGGCCTGCGTGGCCTGCTCTCCCAGTTCCCAGTCACTAGCTGGGGGTGGGTCTGGGAGCGGGTCGCGTGGGGGGTGGGCTTACCCAGGCGACCATTGCTGGGCCCCTGTAGCACAACGACCTCACAAGGTTCCTCCTCAGCCAAGCCAAGTCACTGGGGCAATCCATTTGGTGGAAAGGTTTTCTTGCGTTCACTGGGGGTGTGGGGACGCCGCTGTGTCCCGGCCCGGCCTTCTCTCCCACGCCTTATGTGGGGGGGGGGGGGGGCCGGGGCGGGGGGCATCGGTGCTCTTCATCACTGGTCGAGGGCTGCCGGTTGGTTTAGAACAGTTTAGGTAGGCGATAGATTAGCTACAGCCTAAGGCTGACCTGTTAGTGTTCAGGCAAAGATCAGACTAGAGCAGAGTAGGATAGGCCAGATTAGGCTGTAGACTAGCTAGATACTATGTCCCAGTTAGCTCTGGTTAATGCTTAGAGTAGTCAGTTGTCTGATCTCCCCCCCCCCCCTCTCTTTCTCTTTCCCCCGCTCCTTTCCCTTCCTCCCCCTCCTGTTCCCCACTCTCCCACATTTCCCACTCCCCCCCCCCCCCGCACCCTCTCCTTCCATGATCTTCCCTCCCCCGCCGCCCCTTCCCACGTTCCCCCTGCTCTCCCTCCCCTGCACCCTCCCACCCCTCCTTCTCTGTTCTCTCCTCCTCCCTGTCCTCTCCCCTCTCTCACATTCCCCCTGCACTCCTTCCCCTGCACCCCCCCACCTCTCCTTCTCTGCTCTCTCCTCCCCTCTGTCCTCTCGGGGGGGGGGGGGAGGAGGGGGCGGAGAGGTCTGTTCCCTCCCCCGCCTCCTCCTCCCGCGTTCCCCCTGCACCCTCCCACCTCTCCTTCTCTGTTCTCTCCTCCTCTCCCCCTGCACTCCTTCCCCTGCACCCTCCCACCTCTCCTTCTCTGTTCTCTCCTCCTCTCTGGGGGGGGGGGGGGGGGGGGGGGGGGGATGTGGGACGCTCCCCCTGCTTCTCTACCCTGGCTCTCCCTCCCCTGCACCCCCATCTCTCCTTCTCTCCTCCTCCACATTCCTATCTTCTCCCCACCTCCCCCCTCTCCTCCGTCTATATTGCTCATTCTCTCCCCACCTCCTCCCTCCCCCTGCTCTCTTCTCCCCCACACCTCCCCTCCCTTCCCCTCTCCTGCTCTCTCCTCTTGCTCCTCCCCACCTCCTATACCCTCCCCACCCCATCACTCTCTCACATTCCCCCTGCTATTCTCCCTTCTCCTGCGCTCTCCTCTGCTCTCCCCTCATTCCTATATTTTCTATATTATCAATTGTTCAAATGTTATCTTTATTCTGTATATTCTTGTTACTGTTGTGTCAGCTAGAATTAGCTAGACATACTTTCTGTGAAGCCCTCTGAGACATGCTTGTGAATTAGGGCTATATAAATAAACTTGACTTGACTTGACTGAGGGAGAGAGACTGAGGGAGCGAGAGGGGGAGAGAGACTGAGGGAGAGAGACTGAGGGAGCGAGAGAGGGAGACATTGCGTGCACACATAACTGCCTCTGCTAAAGCACATAATGTATCTTTGTATGCATTTTCCTGTGTGTTACCTTGATCTTCAGACTTCTTGACTGTCTCCGTCTTCCAGTTAGACGCCTAGACCCTCGGCTTCTGTCATCTCTGCCATGTGGGCGGCCGCTCGTCTCTCCACTGGAGCAGTCTAAGGAGACTGAGGGAGGGGTGGATGGAGGGAGTGAGGCGATGGAAGGCAAGACACAAGGAGAGGAATATGGTGAGAGATTAATAGGGCAGGCAATGCCACACAGCAGCCGAGCTGCGGGCAAGGCGTGAATGGGAGCTGCAGGTCCAGGTCGACGAGCTGCAGGACAGGTGAGCCTGTGCACCGGGCGAGCCTAAAGGGCAGTTTAGAGTCCAGCGATTTATGGTTGTTGCGACCGACCATGATCACATTCCATCGTTGGTGATAACGACAAGTGTTTATACTTCCAGTGACGGGCGATATGCCATCGTTGCGATGAACGTTGCGACCATCGTCAAGACTTCATCTGGATTCAACTTTGACCCCATCGTTCACTCCGTTGTCATGACAACCACAATTGTTTCTCTCCTACCGCAGTTTCTGAAGCCACTAGTTAACTCTAGCTAGCTAGTTGAATTAACAATGGAAGAAGATAACATATTTGTCGAAAACTTAATAAACACAATGACACGGTTCCCGTGCCTTTGGGCTAACGACTAAGTCATAAATAGGTCTACCTTGCCCTGTGGTTTGTCAGCATCACACTCCCCCTGCATGGCAGCAGCCATCTTGCTCATGGTAGCGATGACAGAGCTGCAGACGAGACACCTATATACTGTACCTTGATGGAGCAAAGGTAACAAAGACAGATTATTTGCAAGTATTATTTGGCCAAGGCCTGGTCACAATTGAAAAAAATTCAGATCCAACACATTCCGATGACTGTGGCATTACATGTTTATTTTATGACATTTTTCATTTAATCTTACATTTCTTTGAGAAGTTGACATGTATGGAATCATTGTAGACTTTGAAACAATGATTCAAATGAACAATTACATCCCATCATCATCATAAATGGGAGCTAGGGCTCCGTCTGTCTATTTCTGTCCCACATCAGTGATGTCATAAATGACATCAGTAAATCACATGGTGCCTTCCATTGAAAGTCGGGTGTCCGAACCTCTGACGCAGTATTCCGTGTTCCGCTCTTAATGTGTTCGAGTGCAATTGCGCGGTAAAATACAAACATGGATGGCTAGTAGGCTACCGCATGCTTCTATCAAGCACAAATCAACTGTATGGGAATCGAAATGGCAACTAAAAGTTGCTTCATAACACAAACACTACATAAAGTGAAACAGCTGTGAAAAAGTAATTGCTTACTTATCACAGTGTGTGTGTCTATTTGTGCGCCGGCCATGTTGATTGTGACGTCACCCAGCAAACATTTTTTGGTTGAAAATACTTTTAAAATACGTTTAGGGTCAACGTTGAAAAAACGTGCAAGGAAGGTTTGAAAGTGAAAGTTTTTTCACCCACTTTTTGCAGACGTTGATTGAACGTTCAGATTTAGACCATATTTCACCAGGATCTTCAATTAAAAATCCAACGGCGAACACGGGATGGCATTCAGGCCAACACGCTTTATGAAGTGAGCTATACGTTCACTAGAAAGGTACTGGGCTCCATATATTACTATCTCGTACATAAGTTGTACATGATTGTACGGCACCACAGGCTAAACAAGCAGGAACAGGTATATTTTATATTATGTGTGCCAGACTATTATATTATGTAACAAAAAATTATGTTGACTGTGTGTGCGTCTATGTAGGCTGTAGCCTACGGCTTCAGAGGCTTCATTTAACACCGGCAACTCAGGGAGAACAGAGCCTTGGTAGCCTATACAGTCTGTTAATAATATAGCATGCCCAGAGCACCTCCTTCTGCACTTGGGGTGTAGACCGGTGCAGACTGTTTGGACTAGTGACTAGACTCTAGTCAGTCACAGCTAGCGACTAAGTAGTACTTGCATACCGTATGCGCGTTACTGCAGGAACTCAATTCATTATTTTATAGCGCTAAAGTATTAATTGTGCCGTGGAAGCTTTTTGCTGACAGCACATAGCCTATAAAGTCCCATATTTATGATATTTCATGTGACATAAAATGCGTTGAAATGTAGTGTTCGTGTAGACCAGATTTCAACTCTGTTACACAATAAATCGGACAAATGCCAATTCACACACTATCAATATTGTCTCTATTTCAAGCTACAATGAACGTTTTAACAATATGATTAACTAAATTGTGTTTTTTGACACGTTGACGTTGTAACAGCATTTTAGGTCTTACGACGTTCAAGTGATGATTTCACTGATGACATAATCATTGGCTGATGTCATCAGTGATGTCATACATAGGCATTGTGACATCATCAGTGATATCATGAATTCACTCGCACACACACAGCGCTATCCACCTTATTTCTAGCTGCCATGATGCCTGATGGGCGCTTCTTCCGCTTCCAGTGTAATAGACTGTGTCAATAAGTACGGACCCGCGGCAGGCGAACCTAGGATGATTGATTGATATGTGCAAAGTTTTAATCCATAATATTTAACATGGCGTATTCAGAGAGCTTATTCAGGCATGTGTAATTATAAATAAGAGGAAGTAAAACAGGTGCCTGCGTGAGAAACGCAGCAGGGGTCTGAAGATGTGTGGAAATGTCCCCATGGAAAGTCACAAGTGCTGTAGGGTGGATATTGAGTAAGTTCAGTGTCCTGTTCGGAAGAGAGTAGGGGGGAAATGAGGTGTGGAAATGTTCCCATGGAAGGCCACAGGTACTGCAAGGTGGATATTGAGTAAGTTCAGTGTCCTGTTCGGAAGACAGTCGGGGGGAAAGGAGGTGTGGAAATGTTCCCCTGGAAGGACACAGGTGCTGCAAGGTGGATATTGAGTAAGTTCAGTGTCCTGTTCGGAAGACAGTCGGGGGGAAAGGAGGTGTGGAAATGTTCCCCTGGAAGGACACAGGTGCTGCAAGGTGGATATTGAGTAAGTTCAGTGTCCTGTTCGGAAGACAGTCGGGGGGGAAAGGAGGAAGTAGTGGTGAGGTAGGATATTGGTTAAGGGATGATTTGGCGAAAATCTATTATAAAAGAAGAGATAAATCTTCAGTCGGGGTCTTCACGTCCCTGTGCGTGCAGATGCTATTGCCGATTGAACCACGAATCAATCCACGGACCAGCCAGCCAGCCTCAGCCAGCCACGGAGCGAGAGCGATCCCTGACCGAGACACAGTTTGACTCTGACGGGTAGGAAACCTTTTGAACTCAGGTGCAAGATGTAGTCCGTATAAGGAGATCATCTGTCGTTAGCACAGGTTACATTTAGATGGGTTTCGAGCTGATTTCTTCTCTCCACCGCAGGAAAGGAAGTGGGTTTTTAACTGTTAAATTCTATTATGTTCCTGTTGGTTAGCGGCTGGGCTGGGAGGAAGTTCGATGTGATTTAGCGGTGGGGAGCGTACTATGGTTGGTGAAGCCGTTTTGTCGTAAAACAGGAAATATATGATATAAGGGGAAAAAGCCAATTTAAAATAGGAAACTACAATTTGTAATAAATATTGTATAATAATTTGTCTAAGATGAGGTAGTTTATTATTGGATATATAATTAGAATCATAGTCTGCATTTATAGGAGTGGGTTTTTCTATAAGTAAAGACCTAGGGGAAATTATTCTATTCAGAGAAAATGGGATAAATGATCTGTAATTATAGAAGAGTATTTCTCATTTGTTAAAAGTTTTGAAATAAGTCTGTTTCATACCTGCACACCGGCACTTTTAATGTGTCATGCATTGTCATCTATGAAAAGGGTTTAAATGAATTTCCTCACTTAAAGTAAATGCATTTATGTAATGTACAATTATAGAGGAATAGATTCTATTTGTTAAAAGTTTAGAAATAATTCTGTTTCATACCCACACTCCTGGTTATAGAATGGAGCATTGATATTTTCAAAGTGACATGCAATGTCTGTTATGCTAAAACCCTTTAAATGAATTTCCTCACTTAAAACAAGTGCATTTATATAATATACAATTATAGGGGAATAGATTCTATTTGTTGAAAGTTTAGAAATAATTCATTTTCAGGTCTACGCACTGTGATCAAAATGTTAAAATGCAATGTCATTCACTTATTAGGAAAGAGGGTTAGAATGGTTTCTCATTTGAAGTGAATACATGTACTATGGATGATTAGAGGGTCTATGGGACAGCATTTTATTCTGGGAACGGTTGTAATGGAATTCATCTAGCAGGATTGTTTCAAGTCCTGGGTAACAATATGTGTTGATTTGTCATGAAGTATTATTAGAAGTGTTATATTTACGTAAATAGAGAGAAAACATTTCCTCTTTGGTAAAGGAACTGAGTGTGGGGCACTTGAGCCGTTGCAAACCACAGCATGTCCACACGCACAGGAACTGATGATAAAGTCAGACTAAAGAAAAGTCGTTATGAATCATAGTAATTGTGATTCTAATGCATAGTTGATGACTTGGCACAGGATGAGAAGATGATTCATTGGGGAATTGAGGATTAATGGGTGTTTATTTAAAGTTAGTTCAGAAAATAGGGGAGTTGCTTTCTCCCTCTGAACCATAAGTGAAGCAACCTTCCCCTTTTTCACTAGCCGACTGCTATTATTAGGGGACAGGAAGACACATGTAGCAACGGACAACCTAGGAGGGAGATTACAGTAACTGATTTAAGACACTGTATCTATACAACCTTTGGGGAGCTGTCTGAAATGCAATGAGTGGAGTGAGATGTATTCTGATGTATGCATCTTAGTGGGCCGTGGGATCTGATGAATACGAAGTGTTATGTAATTCAAATGTGAAATATATGCTGTTTCAGTCTGAATTGAAATATTAGTCTAGTATGAAGAAGCAATGATATTCAATAAGTTTGAGGGGATAGTTGTGGTGAGATTGAAAGTGTTTATTCAGTTTAAGGTTAGGAGTGAAGACAAATGATAATATGTAGGCTTAAGTGTGTATTACATGAATGATTTAGAACTGTATAAGAGATTGCAATTGTGCTGGGCTTTTTGCTATGATGCTAAAATAAAAAGCAACTATTTTGCGCCAACATCTGATTTCATCTCTCTTATTTGAACGAAGGTCCATCTAATAGTTGATAGTAGCTTCTTCTCGTGATGTAAAAATACTAGGGTCATTTGGTTTAGCCTGACGTGTCACGTCTTTAAAGGTTACTCTGGAGGCCTTTTGTAATGACAAGCTTAAAACGACTACTTGACAGGGAAGGTGTGTCGAAACATCGTCAGGTTAAGCAAGAATTGTCATCTCAAGGGAAAAACTTTAACACGACCTTAACCAGTGCAGATTAACACATAGTTAGAATTAATTTTCCAACAAACACAACAACAGACAGTGCTAGAGAGAGCCACCGTTAACTCGAGTGATCGCCCCTAGGGGGTGTAGGCCACTGCCTCCAAAAGGGTGACTACAGCAGGTCGGACTTGAGAATAGGAGGTGGTTAGCAGTTGGACGAATCTCTCTACCCCGCGGGTTACTAGTGAGCTAGGCATTCTATACCTTAGCAGATGTCCATAAGAAAATAACCAACGGATAGGCTAGCTATAGAAGTAAGAGATGTAACCCGCGTCGATACGCTGTACGGCATATCGAGCACAATGACAACTGTTTTACAGTCTATGGTTTTAACTTGACCAAAAAAAGGTCCATGAGGATTTTACAGCATTTTCGGGTGGCTCGTTCGGGTGCTGGGATAACGTAATAATTTGGGTCTGCAGCCGAGTATAACAAAGGAAATGGCAAGCTGCAACAATAATTCACGTTAAACCGGACCTTGTACCCACAATTATTTTTTACAGTGGGGCATTCAAAAATAAGGTGGATAGTTCAGTGATTATACATCAGTGATGTCACATCAGTGATGTCATAAATCCCACTGATGACATCATCAGTGATGTCATAAATTCACTCACACACACACAAAGTCACGAGAGAGACTGAGGGAGAGGAGGAGAGGGAGGGAGAGAGAAGAGAGGGGGGAGAGACTGAGGACGAGAGAGAGGTGAGACATTGCGCGACAGGCAAGGCTGGCCGCACAGCGGCCGAGCTGTGAATGCGAGCTGCAGGACAGGCGAGCCCGCGCAGTGGCCGAGCCTAGGAATCCAGCACGTGTAGCACACCAGATGCCTAGTCCCTGCAAATAAACCGTATTTCAATGTAAAGAATGCCAGAATGTAATTTGCTGTGTTGCAAGAACTACACATTTTAAACTGAGAAGCTATTGCTGAAACATTAGGTGGATGTGCAGGACTCATGTATTTTATCCAACTTTTACTTGCAGTGTTAATTCTTGTTGACATAAAGATACATCTCGCAGCGTAGTGTAGTAAAACCTTTGAATAAGACACCGTCTATGACCGACACTCATCTGTGAAATCACCAAACTGCAGGGATTGAATTTACAGGTTATGCCTCTTATCTTTTGTAGGATCTCATCATCAGCGGTAGCCTGAGCCATTATCTTCCACAATTCATTTGAGACTGCAGCAGCTCTTTGACTAGATTCACATGTACTGTTTCATTTCTGTTCATATTTGACATTTGTTTCAGTACCGTCATTGCAGCTCATGGGACATTACATCTGCCCCAAGCATTTCTTTAGCTGGGCTGTACTCTAGCTGTATTTCATATTTTTATCATCTTCAGAAATAGTCTTTGGACCTTGGGTGGTGTGTTCGCCAGGCTTTTCTTGGCAATAGTGGCTGGAGGCTTATGACCTGTTTCTGCCCACACTGTTTCACCAAATACAAGGGACTTGTCACAAAGTCTTGCCAGTTACAGTACAGTTGGGTTGCCATTTGCCAATGCCATTAAGTAGTTCTGCATGTCTGGGTTATCTATATTGCACACTCCATTTTGCTGCTTCTGTCTTGCAGTGTGAGTGTAAACAGTAAGTTGTGTGCGTGTTTCTGTCTAATAACCCTCTGCCCCCCTTCCCCTCACTCCCTTCCTCCTGTGGACTGACAAGTAATGTTTGAGTAGTGATTTTTTTCTGCTTGTTTCTGCTCCCTTTTAAAACCCATTTTGTTTTAAACATTTAGTGTAAAACTTTTATTTTTACATCAACTAGGCAACTCGTATTTAAATTACTCTGTCAACGGTTTCCCATTGTTAAGATAACTTCAGAGGAGTGTTTACTCACCAGTTGCTGCAGTCACGTCCACCGTCTTGACTCTACATACTGCATGGCTGGAAGCAGCCAAACTCTGTTGCTGGCGTGTGATTTCTAACCCCACATAGGATAAGCAATAACCACGCCCTGTGGCGCTGGGATTGGCCAGGAGCATTGAAGCTTGGCACTAAAGCACCTGGGGTTTTCATCTTTTAAAATAAAGATGTTTAAAAAACTATTGCTTGTTACATTTTCAGTGCTGTACCTTTTCTCTGGGTACGAATTGAGCTTGAAATTAACGATATGATACATTATATTATATGAGCTATGAACGTGAACACAACACCGTTTATATTATTGCATGTTTTTGTAGATTGTGTACATTGTGTAGATTACAATTATTATGCTTATTATTATTATTACTATGCTAAGGTGACCATAATTCATTTCAATGTCCGCTCTCAATGTCCGCTCTTGAAATCGCTGTCCGTTCTCAAGAGATATTCAGTTGGTTCATGGAATCGCTGGGCTGCGTGCCCTCCAGTGTTGCTCCTGGCCAATCCCGGCGCCACAGGGCGTGGTTATTGCTTATCCTATGTGGGGTTAGAAATCACGCCTGGGTGACTCCCCAGTCAACACTGTGGAGTCCTTCCGCTTCCTGGGGACTGTCAGTGAAAATTATTGACTGATTGATTGATCGATTGATTGTTGATCATTATTGTCTGTGTTCAGTCTTGGTGAGCGGCCTTCCCCATCGGAGATGTGCTGTGGTTCCAAAACATCATTAAAAAACATCATTAAGATGAATCATCTCTGCTTGCTGAGCTTCAAAGGCCTTCAGGCATGTGAGGGAGATAACGTCCAGGTCTGCTTGACCAGAGTGAAAGTTGAATCCTCCTGGTGAGGTGATGGAACTTTACAGCAGACTCCGGAGGGTGGGGGCCAGCCACTCCTCGTTATTTCATTTTCATTTATTTGTTTATTTGAATAGGGACAGGTACACGTACATATAGTGTTCACAACATAAAATGTCAATAAACCTATGATGTGTTGTACCAAATCATGTATAGCCCAGGGCTAGTTTGCAATGCCAGTCCCTAGATGTAACCCGACATTCCTGTAAAATAAAAATAATAATACACAAAAATACAGCAAAATACAATAAAAAGACACATATCAAAGGTCAGATAGGCTACTAAACGTAAAATTCAGGTCAAATGTCAGTACAGTAACAATTCAAATATCACAGTTAAGACAGTTCAAATTATGTTCAGTTTAGTTAAAAGTGTGTGCTTATTGTACACACTCCTAAGAGTGTGTACAAACCTGTTGGAGCTTCAACCAGTCTTTGACGTTTTTATTAAAACCCTTAATTTCTAGGTTTAGTTTTATTTCCTCCGGCAGTGTGTTCCACATTTGAGACCCCTTAATGGAGAACGCGGACTGTCCGAAAGAGGTTTTGCGGCGTGCAATTTTGCAGTTTCCACTAGCCGTGCCCCTGGTAACCCTGATGCCGCTTTGTCGACTGACAAATATAAGATATAGATATGAGTTAGCTTTTGGGGCACTTGTTCTGAAACTTCCAATCGAGTGTGACTCTCTGTATACAGACAGACCATTACTTGGAAATAAATCCTCCTTTGTTCATTTCAACGAGCGACTGATTGTTTCAAACAAGCATTTTTTGCCATTACAATCTTGGGGGCTTCATCCGGGATGTAATCTTTTTGCTGAACTAGGCTGTTTGCGGGGAGTCGACTGATTGATCATCTCCTGCTGACAGGACCTCAAACCTCGACTTAGCTCACGAGTGGAGGGGTCGGCCTGCCCGCACAGCCCTGCCCGGTGACTGTGATCTACAAAAATCCGGTGAGACGCATTTAATGCATTGTTGTTGATTGATCAATTATACCAAATTTGAATTAGCTACCAAAATTTGAATACTGTTATACAATTGGTTTTAAAAAATAGACAATTGTAACTACTGCTAAAAGCTGCAGGTCTGGGGGATGGTTACGGATATAGCCACTGCCTTAGCCAAATCTTTTGTCTAATAGAGGGTGGTGTGGATGTCTAAGGGAGACATTTGCGTGAGATAAATATAAAACTCACTATTGCCGTACTACGGATATACTCACTGCCTTGCATGGGTAACTATTATCCAGAAGAGAGGGTGAGGTGTTGCATCAGGAGGGATGCACGCGTAAGGAAGCTGACTAGAGCCATACTCGTTTTAAGCAAGGTTTAGAGAAAAGAAAACCGGCCTGTTTGTCGACGGGCAACAGAAAGACGCAAGGTACCAGAAGAGGGTATGCTTGGGGTCCAAACTGCAGCATATAAAGATAAAGAAAACACCATACCCAGACCCAGAGAAGGAGGTATAAAATAGACAAGGTATAGAATTACAAAAAAAAAAAAATCAAAGTGATTTGGTAAAAATATCTTTCCATTCAATTTACAAAAAGAAGTTGTTTCAAAAGGTCTCTTTCCTTTCATAAAAAAAAAAAGAAAAAGAAAAAAGTGAGAGAATGAGGGGAAACAGAATGAGCAGTGAGGCTCATTATAGGAAAAGTCACAAAATTACAAATTAAACTTTTTATTTTGGGTTTTAAGGTTTCATAAGTGTTTGAATAAGCCGGCCGGCAGGATATAAGAGGAGGTGTTTATTTGTTTTGAAATCCATGGTGGGTTTACTGCTTGTTTTGAGTTCTATGGTCTAACACCCCACCAACAAAAGCACGGTTGTTTTGGCAAATCAGCTATAGCCTACACCAACCCACACCATTTCAATAATGAGAGACTAATAAAAAGTATAACAAGCTTTAATGATACAACAAATTAATTTTGGCATATGACTCCATGATATGATGACGCTCTCCTGAGATGATGAGAGGGCGTCGTCAGTGAAGAATAGGATAGGAAATCCCCCATAGGGAATTCTTCAATCAGGAGTCATGACCGATGGTGGTGGTCAGGGGAGGAGGTGGGGTGAAAACAACTGCTTCAGCGATGATGATCAGCAACTGAGAATGACATGGCACATACACAGCACATAGCAAACAGAGTAAAACATGGACTCTGATATACTACGCTGATTAGGTGATTGGGATCAGCTGGAGAGGAATACCTTGGGCTGATTGGTTATTGCCACATGTGTGGTGAACTGTGAATGGGTGAGGAGACAGCATCAGAGAAAGGGGGCAAGCCTAACAATGAATGGGTTATACATCCTCAAAGAAAGGGGGCATGCACTGTGATATGACGAACTGGGCATTGGCTGTTAAGTAGTCTACATTATTGAAAATAGTCCAAGACATCATTTCAATAATGAGAGACTAATAAAAAGTATAACAAGCTTTAATGATACAACAAATTAATTTTGGCGTATGACTCCATGATATGATGACGCTCTCCTGAGATGATGAGAGGGCGTCGTCAGTGAAGAATAGGATAGGAAATCCCCCAAAAGAAAATAAAGTTAAATTAGAATAAATGGAATGCATAAAGGGAATCATGGAGCTCCCCAAACATATAAATAAATGTAGACTATGAGGGCAAAATGCATGCTGGTATTAAGGCCAGCTATGCGGGTTATTCACTATGAGGGGCAAAATGCATGCTGGGACATGGGCCAGCTATGCGGGGTTATTTACTATGAGGGGAAATTTACTATGAGGGACGAAATGCATGCTGGGAGATGTAGAGCAGCTATGTGGGTAATTTACTATAAGGGGCAAAATGCATGCTGGAAGATGTAGGCCAGCTATGCGGGTTATTTACTATAAGGGGCAAAATGCATGCTGGAAGATGTAGGCCAGCTATGCAGGTTATTTACTATAAGGGGAAAAATGCATGCTGGAAGATGTAGGCCAGCTATGCAGGTTATTTATAAGGGGCAAAATGCATGCTGGAAGATGTAGGCCAGCTATGCGGGTTATTTACTATAAGGGGAAAATGCATGCTGGAAGATGTAGGCCAGCTATGCATGCTGGAAGATGTAGGCCAGCTATGTGGGTTTATTTACAAATGCCGGGAGATGTAGGCCGGCTATGCGTGCTGGAAGATGTAGGCCAGCTATGCGGGTTTATTTACAAATGCCGGGAGATGTAGGCCGGTTATTTACAATGAGGGGCGAAATGCATGCTGGAAGATGTAGGCCAGCTATGCATGCTGGAAGATGTAGGCCAGCTATGCGGGTTATTTACTATAAGGGGCAAAATGCATGCTGGAAGATGTAGGCCAGCTATGCATGCTGGAAGATGTAGGCCAGCTATGCAGGTTATTTACTATAAGGGGCAAAATGCATGCTGGAAGATGTAGGCCAGCTATGCATGCTGGAAGATGTAGGCCAGCTATGCGGGTTATTTACTATAAGGGGCAAAATGCATGCTGGAAGATGTAGGCCAGCTATGCGGGTGAAGGAATGGACAGGCTATTGATAAGGCATAAAGCGAGCCAACAACAGACATGGTGAACAGGTGAAACCAGGTGTATACTTAAACGTGGGACATGAATTTGTAATGCGGGATCGAGATAAAGAACCACCACCATCGTATGTGCATTGACTTACCGATTCACGGTCAAGGGGTAAACAACATTTTGGAGGACCTCAAGACTCTGCGGGACAATTACAGTTAATAAGTTTCATGAATGGAGAGAACATTGGGCCGATAATGAAGCCACTTGATCGGATCAAATAACACTGGTAGATGAAGGCCAGTAAGATATGGGATATGAACTGATATTCCATACAGATAGAGAAATACTCCCCCAAAAGAAAAATTAATTTTAAAACATGAAACCTGAGACTTACGCAGATATATACTGCCATCAATGATATAACAAAGAAATCTAGAATTATATAAAGGAGAGAAGAGACAATATTATAAAAATAAATAAATGATATAGACAATAACGAAATTGAAACAGTTCCTAGTAATGATAACATTAAATGATGATAATAATAACCCAGCAGAATAATAGTTAATGGGTCAAACTGAACAAAATGAACCCTGACAATTAAATTGAAACAGTTCCTAGTAATAATGATAACATTAAATGATGATAATAATAACCCAGCAGAATAATAGTTAATGGTTCAAACTGAACAAAATGAACCCTGACAATGTCTAGGGTGCTGGAAGGGAGGGCAAAGAAAAAATAAAAATACATAGAGTATATAAATCGACATGATTTATGAGCTTTAGTGAGCAATGGTTAATGGCAATAATCCAATATATTTGGGCTTAGCCAGCAATGGTTGCCAATGACTGGAGAATTTAAAACTTGAGATAGCCAGCAATGGCAAGGGAGGGGGCAGGACCTGCTTGCGATGAATGGGTTTTAGCCAGCAATGGCTATGGCAAGGGGACTGACAGCATCGGCTTGCAATAAATGGGCGAAGGATCAGGATCAGTTTGATCTTAAGACAAAAAGATCAGGACAGTGCTCTCAATTACTTTAAATTTGACACATGGTGTGCGATTTGCACCAAACACCCTCTTCATCGGGGTTGGCAATTCCTCAAGCGATGACCATGATAATTATAGTATAGATGAACGCACTTGGCACACGGGTCTAACCTGGGTAGGGGAGCCATAATGTAAAGCCGACTACTATAAGATCTAAGACATGGAGCAATTATAATAGATGATCTCGCACACAAAAAACAAAAAACACAAAAAACAAAAAATACCAAAAATAAACAAAGACATGCCCATAGGAATGAGGGTCCCAGGGACTGTATCCAACGCTTCTGAAGGATTCTGTCCCAGATACCACCTCTCAGAGGCAGATCACTGACAATGTCCATAATGACGACAGCTGAGAATAAGCATGTCCATTGAAGATTCCTCATGATTATTGGTGATGATCTATTGAACATAGATCCTTTTTATCAGCGACTTACTAACTCACCGGACTTTACCTCGCCAACCAGCTGCGCTTTTCTTCCCCCAACTCAGACAATGACAGATTGATATTCAGCTTAGCCAACAATGATTCCAGCAGTGGTTTTTAATTCATCTTGATTGCAATGTTTGATGATTTTTAGCTTAGAACGAGGATACTGGACATCGGATTAGTCAACAACAATGACTTATTTCAGCTTAAACAGTGACAAATAAATTGATACCCACTTTAGCCACCAACAATGGCTATATGATGATTTCCAGCTTAGCCCACCAACCATGACTATGGCAATGATATTGAGCTTAGCCAGCAATACTGTATGGGTCCGGAGTGACCGCATTGATCAGATGAGTTGATGAGCTGAAACACAATGTTATCATGCCTGGACTGGATCACTAGCAAGAGAGGCAGCCAAGATTATCCAATGCAATGAACTTTCATAAAACAAGAAAACTATACCTGAACAAATAGGCAGAAATAAAATGCACAACACGGATAGCACAGTGGATAAGTGGTGAGCCGTGCCGCCTCATGACAGAAGGTCCCGGGTACGACCCCCGGTCCATTTTTTTTTTTTACAGCTGTTGGGGCTTTGGACAGCAATGGATAGAAGGTCAACAAAGACCTGTATTTAAGGTCAGTAGGCTACTGAGTTGACCGAGATCAGCAACGACCTGCATAATCGGGGCTTTGGACGGTAGTGGATAAAAGGTCACAATGACCTGCATGAGCATAGCCAGCAATGGCTTAAAGGAACACAGGGGATAATCAACCACGCCTTTGAATTCAGCTGATTGGTCAATGAATTTGATTCAGTTTAGACAACACAAGGACTTGATTTTGGCATCATCAACAAACTGAATACAGCTTAATCAGAAGCTTTAAGATTTCCAGCTTAGCCAAACCATGACTGGTGATGGGAATAATGATGGTTTTGGGCTTAACCAGCAATGCTGTATGGGTTAGCAGTCATCACAAGATGAGATTGATTAGCTGAAAATAAACAATATGACACATGGACAGGATCGCTAGGTGGCAAGGCAGACAGAATTCACCCGATGCGGAATTCTTATCAGAATAGCTTCGCAACACTTTTCAGCCCTTTCAAGGACAAATTATTTCAAGATTACATGCCAATAATTCATGTGAGTGCAAGCATTATTAGTAGCTATTTCCATGAAAAAGATACAGTGACGGCCGGTGATGATGTCATCAGATAGCGACCATCTTTTTCCCCCAACAAACGTCTGTTTGCTACGGACTGCTCATAGCCCTGCTGGCGCAGCTGAGGCCAGACCATGGGGAAGTCTGGGCAGATTCACTGTGATCGACGGGACCCGGCCTGCAGCACTGATGCAGGAGTGCCATATCATCTTGGACACTCTGGGCAGACCAAAAGATCCATGGGGCAAACTGTTCATTCTGGCGGCAACCCTAGAGCTTAAGTGAAATACTTAATGCATGAGATATGAAGAAACTGGTTAATAAACAAATAAAATAGTTTCACCACCTTGCAAATGCACCATATACTGCTAGTCGCAACTCGCAGTGATATGTTATGGTTGGCCAACATATAACAGTGGGTTTCGCAGCCTCTTGTTACATGACTACTCAAACTGATGCTCAGACATGCTCCATGAGCCAAGGTTTTTTTTGAATAACCCATTGCGTGATTTTTTACCGCATATCATATGCAGGCATATCACATGATTTCAACAACATGCTGACAGAATTTATGGATTAAATATACAATGTGCGGTGATGACATCACCAGCAGCGACGTGACATCTTTTAACTCACACAACCTCCCGTTTATTTATGGTTTAAGTAAAGACTTGACTGCCCGGTGATAGCAGAGGGATCCGCGCCTGCTGTGCAATTGACCACAAGCGACGTGGAATGGAACGGCCTGTGATGCCCAGTGTTGGGCAAGTTACTTTCAAAATGTAATATACTACATATTACTAGTTACTTTCATTTGAAAGTAATAAGTTACTTTACAATATTACTTTCTGTGTAGAGTAACTCGTTACTTATTACACTACTTTTGCATTGCTTTACCAAAACAGCAGCAGCAGAATGACATCGCCGCCCCGGAACCATCCCGAAAAATTATTTCAACCGCCTTGAAGTCAGTGTAAACAATCCAAAATTCTAAATGTTATTATTTTCCTTTGTTATTGTCATCTATAGTGGTTATTTGCATAAAAACACAGTTTGATTAGGAAATGATTGTATCTTTTTTAAATATGTGCTTTGATTGAATAAAATGTAACTCAATTTGTAACTTGAGTTACTTGACAAAGTAACTGGTATAATATTACTGAAATCCTATAAGTAATAAATTATATTACTGAGTTACTGCTAAAAGTAATATATTACATGTAATATGTTACTTTTGTAATGAGTTACCCCCAACACTGGTGATGCCTGCTTGGAGAAGAAGCCTGGAGACGCGATGATCGCCCGGTGCAGATGGCGCTGGGCGCCTGAACACCCGTCCGCTGAAAGAATAGAGAGACTGCATGCATGCTGCTTGCTGAACAAAATGTTTGGTCACTGATGTGATGTCGTCTGAAGTCTGTTGTTGACGAGACGGATTCCTGGCTGGAGGGAAATGCTTGCTTGAGCCGATTTACTCCATGCATGGAGAGATAATCCTTAGGCAGGAAAGAGATTGACGACGCGCAAAACAACCGAACATGAAAGACGGCGACTACAGCGAAGCCGGTAAGAGCGAAAACAACTGCTTCAGCGATGATGATCAGCAACTGAGAATGACATGGCACATACACAGCACATAGCAAACAGAGTAAAACATGGACTCTGATATACTACGCTGATTAGGTGATTGGGATCAGCTGGAGAGGAATACCTTGGGCTGATTGGTTATTGCCACATGTGTGGTAAACTGTGAATGGGTGAGGAGACAGCATCAGAGAAAGGGGCGAGCCTAACAATGAATGGGTTATACATCCTCAAAGAAAGGGGGCGTGCACTGTGATATGACGAACTGGGCATTGGCTGTTAAGTAGTCTACATTATTGAAAATAGTCCAAGACATCATTTAAAGCACAGGTATTTCTTTGATTTGCGGGTATTTATTTGATTGGTACCAACGTTTCTACATTTTGAGCCATAGAAATAAGACTGTATAAAAGTTATGGTCTAAGTCGACATAAAAAAAAAAGAAAGAAAGTTGGGAAACAGAAATAACAATCTTCCCCTATATTGCTGTTAAAGCCAAAAGCAATACAACACGATATACATACATTTATTTTGTTATTTCTTTATATATTGTTCTCCTGAACATTTTCTTATTAGAAAGTGTATACATTTACATACATATACATATTTCCATTTATTGTATGAGGACAGGTAATTTCCGCTAGTGTCTCTTATTGTGTCTTTGAAGGACTCGATCTGGACTTGGGCGGCGCCACACCCCAGCAGTAGCAGACCGAGATGCAGCTGTCCAGGCACCAGCGCAGGGAGAGGAGGCATCGATACCCACACAACAGCCACCATCGTATAGTGGCGCTGGAAGTACTTTTAGGGGGTGCTGCAGCACCCACCGCACAGCGCCGTTGCCATCGTATGCAGACCTCCCCAGCCCATCAACACCAAGTCCGCTTTCGCCCTCATGATGCAGAACTCCTCCGGACCACGGAGGGCATGAGGCTTCAACATGAGGAGGGTGTCAGAGACCAAGCAGAACTTCTCCAGATTATGGAGAGCATGATGAAGACGTGCATGCGACTTCTTGTTCACCTCACTGAGACTTTCAAGCAAGTGAACGCCTTGCACGAGGAAATGTTGACATTCCTCCACAACAGCAACATGCAGCAGAGCGATGGCAGGGGCCGAGGGAGAAGAAGAGATGAACAGTTTGGTGGCAGGGGTCGACAGCAGAGAGAGCGACGTTTGCGCCTAGCACATGTACAATGTGCTGTGTGTCGCTGCTTTGGACATTGGGCAAAGGACTGTCCCCAAGCCATGGGACAGTCTGATGCCCTGAATGGACAATTTCAACCTGGACAGTGTCAACAGCGACAGAGAGGATTCATGCCAAATGAATCCAACTGACTAGGAGGGGGTGTGGCGCTGTGCTGGGAACGGAGAGAGGGCCTCCACTGCAGGACACAAGCAGGAAGGTGTAAACACACACACACACACGCTTACACGCTACAGCTGTTCAAAATACGATAGGCTTGAGAAAGTGTACAACACACACACATACACTTGCACACAGCTGTTTAAAATACAATGTATAGGCTTGAAAAATCATTGCAACCACCAACTGACTCATACATTATGTATAATGGCAGCGCCCACAAGGCGTTGCCACAGGTGCGGCTCTTGGTGGACGGTGAAATGATACAGTTTTTGGTGGATTCAGGGGCATCCGAAAGTGTAATTTGTCATAAAGCCCTGTCTAAAAAACCAGCTCTGAGTGGGCGTTGGTTGAAATCAATTACTGCTTCAGGTAATATTGTGGATGAGAATTACGCTGTGCAGTGTGTAAATGAGTCAAGGAAAGATCAAACATTCATTCCTGTACTCCACAAACTGTCCCATCAATTTGTTGGGAAGAGATTTGATCATTCGTTTGGGCATCTGTCTAATTTCCACGCCTGAAGGCATTCATTTAAAAAGATTGACAGAGCTGGATTCAAATTCAAATTACACAATGGTGAAACAAGACCCTACGATTCCATTGTACGTTTACCAGTGGGACATTGTACCCACCGCAGCCGGCAATGTGAATACTGATTTACTCAGTAAGGCCAAGGCCAGATGTCACCCAGGAGCTCAGCTGAGGAAAACTGACAACTTGCACTGCACAGCTCATGTACACAAAGGTCCAGATAAAACATATGAACTACAATGGGACAAACAGAGTGATCATAAGGAGAAACTTACACTGAAAACAATGTTTTGGACAGGCACTCGATGTGCGGTTTTGGTTTCGTTATCGAAGCCTAGGCCGCACACCGACCCAAGGGACATGTGGAAACATTTACCCAATTATACATTTCCTTTTGACGTGCACAATTCTTTTCCCCGCGTATCCCTTGCCAAAAGTCCGAAGGACAAATGGCGTGATTTGGGACCGTGGGTCAAGGAATGTGAGCGCATCACCTCCTGGAAATGAACAAATGATGATGATGTAATTAATGGTGGCTACCATGCCTGATAACACCAATGTTTTTAAACAATCCTACATGGCAGTGGTACAAACTGTCAGGACTGTTTCATTAGCAACCACTAGCAGGGGGAAAGTCATTTTTATGTCAAAAGACAAGAGCATGGTAAAATGTGACATATCAACAATTCCTGAACTTTCCGAGGTACCTGAGGGTTTGTGGGCTAGAGGCAATTGTGATGTTGGTCTGATTAAAAGCATGGAACCAGTGGTGATCACCCCAAAATCTTGCTATCGACCGAAAGCGAAACAATATCCGCTTAAACAGGAGGCTATCAATGGCATGACACCGGTTTTCAACTCTTTGTTGAAGGCGGGGGTAATCATACCCTGTGAAGGCTCTCCTGTACAGACACGTTGAAACTGATGCAACATCTTTATGACAGTGGCCACAAAGCGAGCGCTTCGAAATTGCAGTACTGTCAGACAGAAGTTGTGTTTCTAGGACATGTGATCACTCAAAATGGCAAATCTTTATCGCCAAAGTGAATAGAAGCCATACAGGCCATACCAAAACCAGTGACAGTAAAACATTTTTAGGTATGACATCCTACTGTAGGACTTTCATTATTGACTACTCTTGTTTGGAAGCTCCGTTGAGTGCCATCGCACACGGACAAGGACTGACTGCAGGTAGTAAGGTGACATGGACACCTAAGGCAGAGGCCTCATTTGAAAAGTAAAAAATGGCTTTGCAAAGCACCCCCACACTTGGACTACCTGACCAGACTTGACCTTTCACTCAGACGGTAGACACCAAAGGGGACTTTATGACCTCTGTTTTGCTCCAAGAGCATGGTGCCCGCCTGCGACCAGTGGCATATTTTTCCACAAAACTTGACCCAGTGGCAGCTAGACTGCCAACATGTCTTCACACCGTGGCCGCTGCCGAGAAAGCCGTTCATGCGTCACGTGACTATGTAGGCTATTCTAGTCTCACTCTACTAGTGCCGCATGCGGTGGCAATGCTACTGCTTGAACAGAAGACTAGTCATTTGTCAACCAGCCGTTGGTTGCAATACAATCATTGCATCTTGGACATGCCAAACATTACAGTTAAAAGATGCACAGTGCTTAACACAGTGTCCAAAGGCAATGCACTAGCCATTTACCCCAGCATTTCTCTTTGCTAAGTGAAGAGAGCATTATCCCACACACATGCACGCCACCGCCCCTCTCTGAGCTGCAGGCTAGAGCTTGCCCTGAGGAAGTTTCACTATGGCGTAAGCATGGATGTGTACGAAGGGATGGAGTGTGGGAGGGCCCTAATGGTAAACCAAGTCTTCCAAAATGGCTCTTTCCACACTATGCGAAATTGACACACGGGTTCACAGATGTGTCAAAGGGAGGAATGCAGGCAGCTGTGGGGCAGCATTGGTTTACGAAATGCTGTGCTGAGACAGGCCTCCCGTGGAGAAAAGTCCTGCCAATTGTGTTATTTCAAAGGGACAGGAGTTAGGGCCATATGTGCCTTCTGTCCACCAAACTTACAAGCATGGGTGACCGTGCCTTCTCCTCACTGGGCCCCCGGCTGTGGAATCAGCTCCCAGGACCACTCAGGGCTACAGACTCGTTTGACGTTTTTAAATCAAAACTCAAAACCCACTTATTTATTTTAGCTTTCCCCTAGGGTCCTCCCTCTCCATTTACACGTGTTATATTTTTATGTCTTTATCCTTTTATCTTTTTATTCTTTTAGTAGCTGTTCCTTTATATTTATTTTTTATATATTTTTATTTTTCCCTGTTTGATTGCTTGATTGTTTTTATCATGCATCTGTAAAGCACCTTGTGAAGTCCTTGGATTTTAAAGCGTGCTATATAAATTGAATTTATTATTATTATTATTATGTGGCCTTAGCCCATTTGAAATTCTCTATGGCAGACCTGCCAATACTGGCATAGGTCCAGCAAAAGGGATCTCGTTGTCAACGGATCTCTTCGATCATGACATGTTGACTTAATGTGTGCACCTAACCAAAACTCTTTCACAGGTGCACAGACAGGTGAAAGAAGCACTACCCAAACCTGCACCGGACCACTGCATAATCTGGTCCCAGGAGACTGCAAGAGAGCACCGCCGCCAGACGCTGAAGCTCAGCCTGCTGAAAGTCAATAGGCCTCATCATCGCTGAGAGTGGGGCCCTGCAGCTGAGTGTGAGGAGGAGAGTGAGAGGTTCTGAGCCCACTGCGGGCGGCCTCTGGGATCACTATTTCCCTTCCTGGTGAGAGGTTTTGAGCATTTGCGGCCTCTCGGAGCATTTATCAGCTTTGTCTCTTTTACACAATACACACGAGGAGGTTTGAGGCTCTGTGCTGCCTCCTCTACATGCACATACATACATACATGAACTTTAAATACAACCGGTACACACACCCCATAACCAACCTGAAGATTGGATCAAAATCACAGATCATTTGCGTAAAAAAATCGTAAAACAGAAGATGATGAACAGGGACACTGGGGGGAGGAAAGAGCGATGGCTCTCATGTAAGGGGACTATGTGTGTGTTTGCTGTAATTGCCATTGTTTTGACTGTGCCATTCATATGGTGGGAATTGTGAGGTTGAAGTGAACAGGTATGCTTTGCTACGTTTCATCAATGCCAGTGTAAGTGTTGACACAGCCATCCGGAAGGAATTGACAGCCATACGTATGATGACGCTCCAACACAGGTTGGCGCTTGACCAGATGCTGGCCGCTAGTGGCGGCGTATGTACGGTTATTGGCGATGATGCAGATGGAGGTGAAATCTCCAGGGGTATTCAGGCCATGACCAGACTGCGAGATTAATTAAAGACTAGAGAAGTGAAGGGAGAGGGATGGTTTGAATGGCTGACTGAACTTGGCAAGGCTTACTTGTGAAGGTGGGAGTAATATTGGCTGTGATATTGGTATTTGTAATGATCATGAATTGTGTCCTGGTACCAATGTGTCAGAGAAGGTGTGATCCAGCTACCAGGATGGACAAGGATGATGGTGAAGTGATGAGTGGGTTCCACCTTATTTTGATATCATGGAGTTGAATGAGATAGTAAATGAATAGAAAATGCAGCTGAACATGTACTAATGAATTTAATGTTTCACAGGTTGCTACTAATTGTTTTGATGTTCCACAGGTTGCTAAAAATAGCTTTAATTCTAATGTTGTGAGCTTTCTGATATATTTGACAGATTTTATTATCCAACAATCAAAGGGCTAAATTTTACAGCATTGTATACATTTTACTGTAATAGAGAAATTGTTTTTAACTAGTCATTTGATATTGTTTTGATGATCATTTTCTACAGGTTAAGCATACAAGTGTTATAATGGCTGTATTTGTTAAAAGGTTTCTTATCAATAATTTTGATTTTAATAATTGATAATAATGATTGATTTTTATCAAAGGGAGGAAATGTCAGTGAAAATTATTGACTGATTGATTGATCGATTGATTGTTGATCATTATTGTCTGTGTTCAGTGTTGGTGAGTGGCCTTCCCCATCGGAGATGTGCTGTGGTTCCAAAACATCATTAAACTAGAACGACCGCAACGCGGACTTATGCCTCCACCATTAGTTCATTCTGGAGTCCAAATCGCCATTTGAGGCAAATTGGAAGAGATTCCGTCAAGGCGCTCCTGTGATGTTGCGTTACAGAGCTTGGAAATTGGGTGTGTGAGGTCACAGTGACCTTGAACTTTGACCACCAAAATGTAATCAGTTCATCCTTGAGTCCAAGTCGATGTTTGAGACAAGTTTGATTAAATTCCGTCAAGGCATTCCTGAGATATCGCGTTAACAAGCTTGAAAATGGCGTTCGAGAGCTCACCTTGACCTTTGACCTTTGACCACCAAAATCTAATCAGATCATCCTTGAGTCTAAGGCGATGTTTGAGGCAAATTTGATGAAATTCCGTCAAGGCATTCGTGAGATATCGCGTTAACAAGCTGGAAAATGGCGTTTGAGAGGTCACAGTGACCTTGACCTTTGACTTTTGACCACCAAAATCTAATCAGTTCATCCTTGAGTCCAAGTCGATGTTTGAGACAAGTTTGATTAAATTCCGTCAAGGCATTCCTGAGATATCGCGTTAACAAGCTTGAAAATGGCGTTCGAGAGGTCACAGTGACCTTGACCTTTGACCACCAAAATCTAATCAGATCATCCTTGAGTCTAAGTCGATGTTTGAGGCAAATTTGATGAAATTCCGTCCAGGCGTTCCTCAGATATCGCGTTAACAAGCTTGAAAATGGCGTTTGAGAGGTCACAGTGACCTTGACCTTTGACGTTTGACCACCAAAATCTAATCAGATCATCCTTGAGTCTAAGTCGATGTTTGAGGCAAATTTGATGAAATTCCGTCCAGGCGTTCCTCAGATATCGCGTTAACAAGCTTGAAAATGGCGTTCGAGAGGTCACAGTGACCTTGACCTTTGACCTTTGACCACCAAAATCTAATCAGATCATCCTTGAGTCTAAGTCGATGTTTGAGGCAAATTTGATGAAATTCCGTCCAGGCGTTCCTCAGATATCGCGTTAACAAGCTTGAAAATGGCGTTCGAGAGGTCACAGTGACCTTGACCTTTGACCTTTGACCACCAAAATCTAATCAGATCATCCTTGAGCCTAAGTGAATGTTTAAGGCGAATCTGATGAAATTCCGTCCAGGCGTTCCTCATATATCGCGTTAACAAACATGGAACATCGTACGGACGGACGGACGGACAGCCGTACGGACAGCCGTACGGACGGACAACCCGGATCCATAATGCCTCCGGCCTGGCTATCGCCGGCGGAGGCATAAAAACATCATTAAGATGAATCATCTCTGCTTGCTGAGCTTCAAAGGCCTTCAGGCATGTGAGGGAGATAACGTCCAGGTCTGCTTGACCAGAGTGAAAGTTGAATCCTCCTGGTGAGGTGATGGAACTTTACAGCAGACTCCGGAGGGTGGGGGCCAGCCACTCCTCGTTATAAGATATAGATATGAGTTAGCTTTTGGGGCACTTGTTTGAAACTTCCAATCGAGTGTGACTCTCTGTATACAAGCAGACCATTACTTGGAAATAAATCCTCCTTTGTTCATTTCAACGAGCGACTGATTGTTTCAAACAACAAGCATTTTTTGCCATTACAGGACCATCATCAGCCAGGACCTAAAATGGGAGCTGAACATCAGAGCTCTCACCAAGAAGGCACAGCAGAGGATGTACTTTGTACGGCAGCTGAAGAAATTCAAAGTGCCAAAGGCCACAATGGTGCACTTCTACACCTCCATCGTTGAGCCCATCCTCACCTCCTCCATCACCGTTTGATACGCTGCTGCAACTCCCAAGGACATAAACAGACTGCAGTGTATCATCCGCTGTGCTGAGAAGGTAATTGGATGCAACCTGCCATTGCTCCAGGACCTACATGCAGTCAAGACACTGAAGTAGTTAGTTATCTTCCTACTTCTTATCTCTGTATATTGATGTGACCGCTACGCTGCATACAGACACTAAGACAAATTCCTTGTATGTAACTTGCATACTGTGGCAATAAAAGTGATTCTGATTCAGATTCTGATATTATACAGCACTGGCCTAATGGTTTTAGTAGTACAGTGCTCCTCTATTAATAGTATGCTACATGTTGCTTTGCTGAACTGTGAAACTTTGGGCTATGGTAGCCCACCACTGACTCAACAAAAACTAGATAGGGCCTGTGTCAAAACAGCTTTCAATTGGCTTTCTTATATTGTTTTGACCAGTTAATTTTTTAATTTTTACTCAATCGCTTTTATATTACAGTGAGACTTGTCATTTATTGCAATGAAGTTCTCAGTTTCCCAGTTCCCTTGTTTCACACAAAACGATGCAGCACATTCCCACACAACAACCCAAACTAACTTGTAATGGAGCACTGCTTCTGTGCATAAAGATAATATCAAATGATGAATTATATTAATATATATGGTAGACAGCAGGTCACATCTACATGTTGGTGCTTCAGAGAGCTCAAAGAGGAACATATTTAATGACTGAACTGACTCCTCCTGACATCCCTCACATAAACCTGTTTGGTTTTGTTAGTGCACAATGTCCCAAATAGTATGCCATCGCCAAAAAGGAACAAATAACACTAATCTACACAAACTACACGTCCAAATACTCAACCTGACTTCCTCTTCTCATTGGATAAGTATTGGTTTTGTAATATCTTAAGGTTTTGTTTAAAAACAGCCCAAACACCTAAAAGGGGTCAGTGCACTGAACAGTGCAATTAGGTGGAAAGCAGATTATTCAAAACCTGTCAAGAATATAACACTCTAGTGTCACTCTTGTTGAATCGACATAGCTGAGGGAATTGTTTACATGTGGAGTTAGATTTTGTGCAGTTAAATGTGGTGGATACACATATGTCAAAGGTTACTGCATTTCTGCAGCCGTCTGGGAACATGGAAAACAGCCGTATTAGTACAACATATTTCCATGGGGGGGGGGGGGGGGGGGGGTATAATAAGTCTTTATGCTCTCTGCAATCAGCCATTGCTGGTCATCAGTAACACAGCCTGATACATCTGTCTAACCCTGTATCAAAATGATGGTGTGCACAGCCTGATACATCTGTCTAACCCTGTATCAAAATGATGCTGTTTAACACACAGCCTGATACGTGGGCCTCCCCCCAGGCAAAACTTGGAAAAAGGTGCCCCGCTGGCTCAATTCCTAGAGGCCTATTGGATCATGATTGTTTGATCACATAGACACTCATTGAGCGTAGATAGCCTTATACAGTATAAGGCTATAACAGAAGTTATACTGCTGTTTGGCATATTTCAGACTAAAAAAAGGTCTGTCAGAAGGCACTTATTTGGTTCTGACTCAGAGAAAGTGTGTGTGTGTGTGGGGGGGGGGACAGTAAAGTTCTATTTCTGAGCTATTTCTTTTTGATCACCTACCTACTAATAACTATATATTTTTAACTTCCATTCACTGAGCCTCCCATGAAACTGCTTGGAGGCCCCTCTCCGACTTTAATCCCTGGCTTAAAAAAAGAAGATAGGCCTATTGACTAGGCTAAACCAACCTAAAGCGGAAGGGTCAACACTTTGCCGCAATTTTGCCAATACTATAAAAGTCCGCATTGGCTATCCTTTCGTTTTATTCTGCCACACAGCCAACGCTACAATGGAGGACATCACTTGTATTTACCGAGCCACAAACAGAGAATACAGATTCAGAGAAATCGACGTCTCCGCTGCCTCCTTGTCTCATATTTTTAAGGTAGGCTAAATGTTATATTTTAATTACAGCACATGTTTAGCTGTAGGCTATAATGGCATTGAAATGTGGAAACCAAATGCGAATAAACTTTTCTACGTGGAGAGAAAGAAACTAACGCTAATCGTAACATAGACGTTAATAATACTACTAATGACATGCAAGCAAAAAAGTTGATATAGCCTACATCAGTGAATTATTGTGTTTAGCTTTCCACACAACATGCATGCACGGTAAAACTTGCGCCTGGGGCCGTGGCTCCCCAACTTCGCCATGCACCAAGTGATTTTGCACTGTGCTCAAAGTTGAATTTGTTCATTGGTTTATTAGTTTGACCTATTTACCGCTGATCTCGCTTTAACTCGTGGTGAGAGATCATGTGGAGGCAGCTTAATTAACAAAGCATTTCGTCTGAGTTTCCGAGTTGTACCGACGACAACGTAGATCGCCACCAACCCTAAGATAGCGTAATAATCACAGAGCCATTATTCATGTGCCACCATGCAACCCCCGCTTAGAACCATGGTTAGAACATGATTAATGACACATTGATGATGTTCACTGGCTTTTTCTTGACCGGTTAGCCTAGGCTATTTAGATTGGGGTGTGTGTGTGTGTGTGTGTGTGTGGGCTGAAATCAAGCCAAGAAATAAACGACAAATAAGTAATCTAGCCTACACCATTGGTATAATAAGCTCATAAACTTATATGACTGCACATAGGCCTATTTCAAGGGTCAGACAGCTAAATCTACATCTCTCCCATATTTGCATTACACTAAAGTTGTAGCCTACGTTTTTGAAGCAAAAACTCAAACTAGGTGGCGCCGTGTTGGCCATGGAGCACATGGAAAGCAACTGCCAATTAACCATTTGAGATGTGATGCCTACAGAAATTGTAGTACTAACCCGGAAATTCAAAGACACAGATAGGGAACACCACATTATAAGCAATAAATGACTTACATTTCTCGTCATGAATGCACACAATAATGAGACAGCAAGCAAGATCAATTAACAGCCGTCAACCATCCATCCTGAAGTCGTGGCTCTGACGTCACACCAGGCACGCAGATTGACTTTATATATGCTGCAGTACCGAGTCACGCCAGCAGAGTTCTGCTATTGGCTTTACTACCAAGCTAATAGGCTGGCTACACCATACAGTCAATGGCTACACCATAACTGAACTAAAGTAACTGGACATTGCAGGGTCTTTTCTCTAGTTTCATTCTCACTGTAGAGTGCATCAGCGCGGCAAAGGTAATGTTAAGTGATAATATCTACTGCATCTTCAATTGTCCAATTGAAAAGTATAAAGTTACGCTTTGTAATTTCAACATGTGATTTCAGAGAATATATTGATATTGTTAGGGGGTTTTCAGAGAGAGAGAGAGAGAGAGAAATCAAAAATAATTAACTGTAGAAATATATTGTCACCCCTATAATTTCAGCTTGTGGAGCCATCAATTTTTTTGATCACGGAGGGGGGGCTAATTGTACTCCAAGACCCAGCCGGCTACTTCCCTATCGGGGATGTTGACCGACCCTGCTGGGTGGAAGTGTTAGGGGACCCTGCCCCTGTACAAGCTCCTCCAGGTAGGGCTGCAAATAAGTATTACAAAATAATTTATTTTGTTGATTAATCTATTTTCTTTGCCAATTAGTAGGCTTGGTCGCTGTATCGATTATGGGAATCAGAAAATGATCAAAAGGTGAAAGTCCATTCCAAAGCCCGAGAAGATGACCTCTTACATGTTTGTTGTGCTTTGACCACAACCCAAACCAATTAGGTTAAAAAGCATGTTTGGATTTTGGAATCAATTGATATCTTGGGCTCATGATTTGTATAAGAAATACACCAAAAACGGGCACCCAGTGCACAAATTTAGAGAAAAAGTTGTCATTCTAAATGGGTGTTCTCCTCTTGTGACATCACTTGTTACTGGACGTTCTGCTGGCGCTGACATCACAGGAGGCAGTTCCATTTCGGGAACAGTGGTTAGGTGCTTTACCAAGTCTAGATGCAGCTATGTGTTATGCCATACCCCCCCCCCCCCCCCCCACATATTAATGCCGTTTGTGTGTAGTCTTTCTTAGATAGGTTTAGTTCAACGCATGAAAAATGGGAGCTAAAACAAAAGTGCTGTGTTTATTATTTTTAATCAGAAGCACTTTGTTGGCAACTAATTGAATACTTGTTGCAGCACCTCCAGCCGCTCAGCCCGGGTTCCGGGTGTTTCCTGCGGCTATCCCGGCTGCAGTGGGACAGGCAGGACTTCCAAGACCTCCACCACGGGCGAGGACCTTCACCAAGTATGAAAGCTAAGAATATTGGCCAAAAATGATTTTATTAGCGAATGTATTTCGCCCGTATATCTTCATCAGGTTCGTTCAATCTAATGTCACGTGCACTCACAGGGGTGTGAAATACATATGGGTCACATGACTAATTAAAGGTGGTATTTTTTCTAAGAAAAATAAACATTTACTAGAAACACAACTATAACAACCTGTTGGAATGTTATGGACATAATGAAACAGGACAGTTCAAATTGTGTTTACACTTCCTGTGACTCATAAACCTGGTCTGACTCATGTGAGTCAAACTAGGTTTGACCAGGTGAGTTAGAATAGTTTGAGCAGGTAAAACAGCCGGCAGGTAGGCGTGATACAATGGACCAAGTGGGCGGGGCTACAAAAGGTGAATAGGGCTTAGGCTGGAATAATGGCATATTCAGCGAATGCCGTATGTAAGGTGGTAACTATGATTAACTGGTACCTTCGAAACAATAAGTCGTTGTTCGGTGCTTCCCCTGTTTAAAGGTATTAAAGTCTGATTTATAGGTAGCCTTTAGTTAAAGTGTAACTAACCCCCAAAACACTGTTTTTCAGCTTTTAACCAATATATATGACTTTGGGGGTGATGTGTGAAGAATTCTGGTCAAAATTTCCACATTTGACACCAAACTGTTGCCATTTTGCCATTTGTATCATTTTTCAGCAGCATACCTGGCATAAGCGCCCTCTAAGGGTGGAACACTGCTTTTTTTTTCCCTCAAATGAATGGGATATTTGACACGTCGTGACGTCACCATGAACCAAAGACTATGGGATTTCAAGATAGTTACTCCCCTACCCCCCCTGTACCCTTTCGGCTCCTCACAACTCCAAGCCTATTCCCATGATGTCACTTGACCTGTTAATTTATTACAATCACCTGTTATTTTCCTACCAACTCCTATGTAACTCAATACTATCAATAAACGCCACTATAATCATAAAAGGAAGGACATGACATTGTGTTGCTGTAAAATCATTCCCAACCTTTTATAAATCTCCAAAACAGCAACTTTTCAGGAAGTTTGCTCTTAAAATACTGAACCAAACGTCGTCGAAGTTGGCACATGTCTTAAATATAGTTAGTTTCCCGCTGAATGTGTCATTACTTTATTAATATCTTACCTGGATAAGCTTGAATGATGATGTTTATATTATCAGTCCGAGTTGGAAGCACTGTCTCCAGGCCAGTCAGGCCTTATCCTCATGCACGAGCCCCCAAGCTCCGGGGGCGCGCGCAGCAGCAGCTCCCTCTGGCCTAGAGAGCACAGTCTCTGCCTCTGGCCGAGAGAGCACAGTCTGACATTTCCGCAAACAAATCTCAACGCAGTTTAGCGCATATGTAAAATATAACGCTATACGTGACAACGCTGCTCTAAACACATCGGCTACTAAAATATATTTCCCTGCATCTCATACTGAGAGATTAGATCTTAGAGAAAACTTTTGCACAACTTTTAACAAGAATCACGAAAAGCCCCCAAACTAAAATTAAAAAGGGACTTCATGGCAAGTTGGACGAGGGAATGACGTGGAGAAATCTCGCATTGTGTTACCCCAGAGCGGGGGGTTTGTCCTATTGTGCAGTGTGCTGCGGTAAACGAGCCTCGCCTCACTTTGCTCTTATCGATAAATACAGCCGCCACACACACACATATGGGACAAAAATAATTAAATTTCTAGTTCGCCACTGAATGGCCAAATTGATATAACTTTCAACCATTTTGAGCAACGCTGTTTCCATACAGGCTACCAGCGTTGGCTAGTTGTTGATATTTATAAAGATATTGCCCCTCTCAAATAAATGATTTTTGAGGCGGTAGGCAAACTGTAATGGCGTCGATTTCCGAAAAAAAATCTTGACTTGAACACAGCCAAAGA
The DNA here is from genome assembly GCF_964638095.1 of Poromitra crassiceps. Classification (NCBI taxonomy): domain Eukaryota; kingdom Metazoa; phylum Chordata; class Actinopteri; order Beryciformes; family Melamphaidae; genus Poromitra; species Poromitra crassiceps. The sequence goes on from NC_139630.1 coordinate 3,222,375, forward strand.
GTTTAGTATAGACAAGAGCATATGTCATTTCTTGGTTTTTTCAATAGGTATTTTCAAATCACTGTTCTGATACATATCTGGGGGGTTAGTCCCCCTTTAAAGACTGATATTGTACAGTAAAAGTAAATACTTGCCAAATCTGTCTGGCACTGAAGACTATTCTCATAATTGTTAGTTACAACTTATTCTGTTTCTTTCTGTACCCCCCCCCCCCCCCCCCCCCCCCCCCGGGTCTATTTCTCTGTCTTGAAAGGCAAATCCAGATTGGACGAGTGGTGATGAACCGTCTTGTGGTGGACTCGACGCTCCTCGTTGAGTTCACCGAGGCCGAGGCGAGGCTTGCCACCATTAAGGAAAAAGTCCAACAGGCGCTGGGGGCGGAGGAGGCTGTCGTTATCTGCGACTCTGCGGGGAAGAAGTTCCTTCCCTCTGGCCCAGCTGACAGTAAGTCCTAATTTCTGCAAAGTCGGTCAATTATAGAATGTTTTGTAGCTCAGATCCTTTGTTTGTTGCGGGATTTGAATCTTAATTCAAGCTTCAGTTATTTTCCCAACAGGTAGTTCAATGGTAAATAATTATGTAATGATGTTTGTCAATGCCAAAACATTCTGTACGATACTCTGGCTGGCCTAGAACAGTCGGCTACTAGCTCCATACCTCATCTCATCTGTTACAAGCAAGTTGTAGCATAAGTTGTTGTTGCACTTATGCTATAAGGGGTAATTTACCTATTTTCCAATGACATGTACAATCCACTAGTCGTTGTTACATTCAGACAATTCCACACCTTGGTCCAGAAATGTTCTTTTGTTGGTATGGTTTGGCAAAGTCATGTCCTCTTCTGTGCAGCGTTCAGCATCTGAACCAAGGGATTTCATACACCATTCTTTTTTTAAATCGACATTTTGTAAAATTCTTATCAAAACAGTTTTACTTTGTCAAACCATTGATTCAACTAGATCTAGAATCCCATACTTGAAGTGAAGAACTCATAATAATAATGGTCAGATTTTTTTTGAATTGGGAATGTGAAAGTTTAAGAGAGATGTAACAAGATTATTACTGGTAAAGACAACAAGGACATCATTCTCTGTAGGTTCCAGCAGTCTCTTGGATGCAGATGATACTGAAAATTTGTTCTGTTATCTTTTCTTTAGCCTGTGCTTTCTGGAGCAACGGTGCAAGAAAGGTGGTGGCAGTCCTGGAAAGCCAGTTCCAGGCTTTAGGCCAAGGAAAGTGGAGGAAGTACAGGTAATAACCTTTTAATTTACACAAAGTAAACAAACATCTGAAAATGAATTCCTTAATAGAGATTAAAATCTGCTGTTAGAATGGGAATGTCTCATCATTTTGGCAATTGTACGCAATAGCCACGAGGGGACTAGCCCGTTAGAACATCCTGATTCGTGATCTCACCAACGTTCCACACTAGAAGTAATGTTTTGTGACCTGTGACTGTATCTATAGCTAATCAAATGTTTACATTTAAATGGTGGAGAGATCTACTTAAAAGTGTTTCCTTTTTTGTGAGGATAGATTTGTCTTGATTATAATATGTAAAAGATGTAAAGTATGCAAGTACTAGACTACATCAAATAAATTGTATCTTCAAGCTCCAAGCACATAATCCAGATACATTAGCTGTTTGGTTATCCACTCAAGAGTTATTGTACTGTTTGTGAAAATAGGAGAGTCAAGGGTGTATTGTTTTATGTAACCCTTTTGTTTGTCTGTTTGTTTGATTTTTCATCTCCTTATCCCCCCAGTGTACTGGAAGATGAAACCTTGGCCATGGTCGAGGAGCTGCAAATGGCAGCTCAACAACTGCCAGCTATATCGGCATCGATAGTGGACCTCGGCCGAGTGGCCCGTGAAAATGTGGTTTCCTGTGTGTCCCTCACAGAGGCGCAAAAAGCCTCCATCAAAGGCACCTTACAGTGTGTCATCTGCCGTGGTTTGTAAACCTACCTGTTACATCTATTGCAGAGATTCTGTTAGCAAGTATGTTATGTAAGTCCCTGAAGACGGGACACCTCTCATCCTCCTAGGTGATTTCAATATCATGGCAGCAACCCTTCAATCTCCCCTTTTTCAACACTTTTTCTCTTCTTTCGACCTCTCTCTCTCTCCTTCTCCGCCCACTCATAAGGCCGGGAACCTCCTTGACCTAATCTTCACCCGTTCCTGCAGCACTTCCAACCTCATAGTCACTCCTCTCCCAGTCTCCGACCATCATTTCATAACGTTCTCCCTTCCCATCTCCCTCCCCAAACCCCCCCCACCACCCACTCATAACACTACCACCCGTTGTAACATAAAAACTCTCTCACCCCCTGCACTCTCTTCCGCTGTCCTCTCTCTCCTCCCCTCCGTAGAACATTTCTCTCACCTATCCCCTGATGATGCTGCAACCAGTCTGTTTTCTTCTCTCTCCTCAGCCCTCGATTCCCTCTGTCCAGTCATCTCCAAACCAGCCCGATCCTGTCCCCCTGCACCTTGGCTGTCCGAAGCTCTTCGTTCTCATCGCACAGAGCTTCGGGCGGCCGAAAGAAAATGGAGAAAAACTCACGACCCCTCAGACCTCTCCGCATATCACCTCATATTATCCAACTTCACCACTGCTGTCACCACTGCAAAGTCCTCTTTCTTCATTTCTCAAATTCAGTCCTCTGCCTCCAACCCCAGCAAACTGTTCTCCACCTTTACCTCTCTCCTCACCCCTCCCTCCCCCCCCTCCCCCCCTCCCCCCTCTTGTTTCACTGCCGATGACTTCCTGCACTTCTTTACCAGCAAAATTGATGACATCAGCTCCTCCTTCCACCCCCCGGCCACTAACAACAGCTCCTCTCTCTCCAAATCGGACTCCCTGCCCCCTGCCACTAGCCTGTCCTCCTTCACTCCCCTCTCCCCTGAAGCCGTCATTAAACTCCTCTTATCTAACCCTGCCACCACCTGCCCTCTCGATCTGATCCCCTCTCCTCTTCTCCAAACTATCTCATCTGACTTATCTCCCTTCCTTACTTCCCTCATCAACTCCTCCCTGTCTTCTGGCACTGTTCCGGCCCCGTTAAAAATTGCTAGAGTCAAGCCACTTCTCAAAAAACCCTCCCTGGACCATACCACCATACATAACTACCGCCCTGTATCCCTCCTCCCATTCATCGCAAAAACACTGGAACGCGCAATCTCTGAGCAATTATCCCTCCATCTCTCTCACAACAACCTCCTGGATCCCCTGCAGTCTGGTTTTAAGCCCGCCCACTCCACCGAAACAGCCCTCCTCTCTGTCACCCATGCCCTTCACACTGAGGGCCTCCCCCTCTCCTCAATCCTGGTTCTCCTTGATCTCTCTGCTGCATTTGACACGGTGAATCACCACATCCTTCTCTCCACGCTCACTGACCTCGGTATTTCTGGTTCTGCACTCTCCTGGTTCACCTCCTATCTCTCCAACCGCTCTTTTCAGGTTCTCTGGCGTGGGTCCCTCTCTAAAACATGCACTCTGAACACTGGTGTCCCTCAGGATTCTGTCCTTGGCCCTTTCCTTTTTCTTCTTTATGTTAGGTCCCTTGGTCACATAATCTCTTCTCACGGGTTCTCCTACCATAGTTATGCCGATGACACTCAGCTTTTCCTCTCCTTTCCCCCCTCTGCCACTCAAATTGAGACACGTCTGGCCGCGTGCCTCAAGGATATTATAACATGGATGACAGACCATCACCTTAAATTAAATCTGGCAAAAACTGAGCTACTTTTCCTCCCTGGGAAAGACTGCCCCCTCACTGACCTCTCCATCACTATTGACAGCATTACCGTACGTCCGTCAGAAACAGTCAGGAACCTTGGGGTGACCTTGGACAACCAGCTGTCCTGCTCAGCCTTTATTGCAGCGACCGCTCGCTCCTGTATATTCGCCTTGTACAACATTAGGAAAATCCGTCCGCTTCTCACTAGGGAGGCGGCTCAAATCATTGTACAGGCACTGGTCCTCTCACGCCTGGACTACTGTAATGTTCTGCTGGCGGGGCTACCTGCCTCGGCCATTCAACCCCTTCAACTCATCCAAAATGCAGCTGCCCGTCTGGTTTTCAACCTACCGAAATTTTCCCATGTCACTCCCCTTTTCCGTGAGCTCCACTGGCTCCCCATCTCGGCCCGGATCAAATTCAAGACCTTGGTACTGGCCTACCGGGCAGTTCATCGTTCAGCCCCACTCTATTTGCAATCTCTGGTCAGCTCCCAAACATCTCTCCGTCCCCTCCGCTCCTCCACCTGTGCACCCCGACTCGCCCCTCCATCATTACGTGGCCCTGGGGGTCGCGTGTCCCGTTCTAGACTATTCTCCTCCCTAGCTCCCCGGTGGTGGAATGAGCTTCCTCCCTCGGTTAGATTGGCCGAGTCGCTGCCAATCTTTCGCAGGAGACTCAAAACTCACCTTTTTGGACTGCACCTGGACTTCCCTGGAAATGACATAACTTCTTAAAGACAAGTGCAGTTAATTTCTCGCCTGGTATTTTAACTCTTGACTCGGTTTTGTATGTTGCTATGTATTAGTCTTCATTTTTAACTCTTATGGTTGATTATGATTTATGCGTTGACTGTTCATTCTTTGTATTTTCTTGTACCAAATGTGTTTTTGATATATGATGTAAGTCGCTTTGGACAAAAGCGTCTGCTAAATGGAATAAAGTAAAGTAAGTAAAGTAAATGTAAACAATGCAAATGATAGCAAAATGCCTAATAATGTGTGATATCCTGTGAGTTTGAGTGGGCTATTTTAAACTATTTTCTGGATAGACCATCGACCTCTGTTCTGCACAAACATGATAGAGGTATTAAAATGGCATGAAGATAGGCTATACTGATCCAGTTGTTGTTCTGATGTACTATTTTTCTAATTCTGCAGACATCATGTCCTCTCCAGTCACAAGCAGCTGCTGCCGCAGCCTTGTTGGCTGCCATGCCTGCATCAGACAGTGGCTGGTGAATCAACAAAGCTGTCCGAGATGCCGCGACTGCAACTTCGCAAACAGCCACTATGAGGTCACAGGGATCGGGGAGATCATTTCCCTGTTGAGGGGAATCCTCACACATGAGGGACAGCAGGATAATTAAAAAATAGGTAACAATGTCATGACAATGATTTCTTGTTTGTTCAGATCTGTTTAAGATCAGGATTAAATGTTCCTTTTTGCACACTAATTTCAAAGGTCCTGTATCATTCAGTTTTCATGTTTGTTTGTTTTTACTTGGAACCATGTCCAATGATTTGTTATTTCTTCAGATCTGTTTAAAATCAGGATTAAATGTTACTTTTTGCACACTAATTTCAAAGGTCCTGTATCATTCAGTTTTCATGATTTTGTTTTTCTTGGGATCAGACCCTGACCCTGATGCACTTATGAAGAATGTATACTATCAGTTTAGATCTTGTCTTAAATTGACTAATTATTCCAGTGTCCTGTTCCTTATGTTACATCAAAGTGGGCTTATTCAGTCATCAATTTGTGATATTACAAAACGGGCTTTCATAAATGTGTTGTGAATGTTGAGGATACAGTAGTTGGTGTGACTCAAACCTTTTGCTAAGTGCCTAATGTAAACTGAGGATAAGGCTTTGGGTCATGTATCACCAACACAAACTAGTCCAGACAGACGGTGGTTCCCAAAGTGGGACCCCCAGGGGAAACCAGACAAATAACTTTATTTTAACACATTGACTGCCAGCCGTTTTTTTCTTGCTGTAGGTAGCTTCTGCCAAGCCGTTTTTTGAGGATTGTGGCTCATTTTACAAGAGCCGAGGATTATTTTCTGCTTGGAGTTTGTGAACATACAATATCTCAAAAGTACTAATAGAATGTGTACTTTCTCTGTCTAAAAGAGTTAGTTTGTAGAGTTAGTAGTTATGTAAGCATTAGCAGTTGAATACAGCATGGTTTTAGCGTCAGAAAAAATATTCAGAGATAAACGGCTTTTTGTGAAATTCGATAGAACTGTCACTTTAACCATTCATTTTTGGCTCTCTCTCTCTCTCTCTCTCCCTCCCCCTCTCGCTCTCTCTCTCTCTCTCTCTCTCTCCCTTCCCCTCGCTCTCCATCCCTCTCTCTCTCTCTCTCTCTCTCTCTCCCTCTCGCTCTCCCTCCCTCTCTCTCTCTCTCCCTCCCTCTCGGGAGGGAGACGCACTAGGTTTAATCCTAGTGAGAGGGGGAGAGGGAGAGAGAGAGAGAGAGAGAGGGAGGGAGGGAGAGAGAGAGAGCGAGAGAGAGAGAGAGAGAGAGGGAGAGAGCGAGAGGGAGAGTTGCTTCAACTCCTCCCTCCGTGGGCGTTCAAAGCACTGAGACTGTGACGGCCGCTGCAGCCAAGAAGCTGCTGTCCTGTGCCTGTCTGCACGGCCGCTGTTTGAGGAAGTCGGCATGGACTCGCTCGCTTCTTGGAGTTTTGGTTGAGAGAAGCTTTTGCGATTCTGGTCATATTTATGCTGCGTGTTTCAAAGTGTGTTCCACCTGTAATGTATTATGTAAATTTGCAATCCCGCATCGCCAGCAATCAGCGCGAAAACGAGAGCGTTTTCCCCCATCCATTTTCATGAGAATGGCTGGGGTGAGAATGGCGTGACAAGTTAAAAAAATGCTTGCCTTCCTCTAGTCAGGAGACCACTGTTGCCACTTAGTGGGTCGGTGGAATGGGTTGTAAACGTTCGGTGGCTCCAATAATTATATAAGAGATGTAAAAGGGTTAGATGCACATCCCACGGTCAAAAAAAAAAAATCATTTTTTTGACGAGTCAAGTCGTCGCTGGCAGTGAACAGCTGGATTGTGTTTGACGACTACACTCGTCGTTGGCAATTAACGTGTTAAGATAGGAGGAAAGGGGCTATTTTTGGATTGTGGCTCTTGCAAAGCATTTGTTTTAGTCTGTTTGGCTCCTGAGGGCAAGATAGAGAACCACTCTGTTTGGGACTGTTCTAGTACATTGTACTACAGTTAGCTGGTCTTTGCTGCCCTGACTAGCTGAGCAGTCTGAATGACAATTGGTGAAGGCATGCCAAGGCAAGCACCCAACTGAAAAATGTATACATTGTAGGCAAATGGAAACTATTAAACATAGGACTCATTCACAGAGGGAAATGTAATACCATTTTTCAGTCACTGAGGAAGGCAAAAAATTAGGACCTTTCATTGTCAGGTCTATTAGGGAAAAACAGCAGGCAAGATATAACTAGATTATGTAATTTTTAAAAGAAACGTTTAAATAATAAATAATTTAAAAGTAAAGTTATAATCTAAATTAAAGGTCTTATATTTAAAAGAATCTGCTTCTATCAAGAAGCTGCCCCCCAGAAAACGACACAGGCAGGCAAAGTGTTGCAAACCGATACGGGACAATAGGTGGCGGTAATGCAACATGAAGCATGCCAACCGCCGTAAAACACCAAAGAAGAATGATGCGCATGCGCGTGTCTGTGCGCGGTGCACCCCGAAAAGGATCTCTTCTGCGCAGACCATGGTTCACTGTGCAGCATGTACTGTTGCAATGTTCACACTATGCAGAGGAAAGGAGGGAATTATTTATTGAGCTGGGCAAACTGGGAGTTAAAAGCTTTTCCCTTAAAACACTGTTGGGTGATGGGGTGGCACAAATAAATAGTGTTAGGGAAGTAGTTCGCTTCCTTGTAGCTACAGGCCTGTATCAGAGGATATAGGTCAATGTGCAGTGACGTAGTTTAACAGTGTGAGGCAGCAATGCACCAACCTGTGTCTAGTCTGCCGGGAATCTAAAGAAGAAGAAGAAGAAAAGAAGACCATATGGTTCAGACAGACCATACCCCATTGTTCAGACCTCTCGACCTCCACGGACACACAACAGAGACCCAGCATGGCGCTTGAGGCACATTACGAGCTCATCAAATAGCTCCTGCAAACAAAAACTTTCTCTGAAATATCAGAAACATTGATTTCTATTGGGGTGAACAGAAGAGCCTCTGTCCCCAACTTAAAAAAGTTTTGTTCCCGTAATCAGCTGCAAAAATACGGGCTGGTATCAGATGCTCAACTGGAAAGCGCAATTTTTGACGCGGTTCAACAGGTAAGTCAGAAACTATACAACATGCTAACATTGCCTGTTTTATGTAAAGTTAGAAGCCGCTAGTTACACTCAGATTGGGATACATTACATTTCCGTGTTGTAACGTTATTTAACTTATGGATGTAGCCTAGTTGAACCAAATAGTTTTACAAGCTAACATTCTTTAGTAGCACGGGACCGTGGAACTGGGTAACCCGCCCAAAACAAACAGTGAGTGTATGTGATTTTTTTTTAAATAAACAAGATACATATCGGTTTTTTAGCCCGGCTATAACAAAAGACCCAACTGATTCGTAACAGATTTTAAGTAATGTTATAACAGTCGAGCGCACTTGGTGACAAGCAAGACAACAGTAAAATTATCAGGTTTTTGTATTGAGTTTGGTGTCAGTGGATGCGACCCATAACAGAGCGAGCCTCGTACCCATAAATCCATGCTCGTACCCGTACTCCTTGCGTTGCGTAGCCATTTTGGCCTGAAAAAAAGCCTCAGTGGCCAATGGGACAACAGCACAGAACCATGACAGCCAATCAGTCTTCTTCAGGTCAAAATGGCGGATTTGCTGTGCGCCGATGTTGCAATGGAACATCCGATTAGCCTTCCGTTCTTATAATTTTTTTCCTGCCACCAGGCAAGACGTAAAGCCGTGACGTCCACTCCAAATTGGTCTATGGGAATACACAATTGCACACTTTCATGTAGGCCTAGATCTTTTATTAAAGCTGTTTCACCGGTGCATCAGGAAAAAGCAGGGTGTTCTTTTAAACGGTAAAAAGAGGGAAGTGTTAATTGGGTCCACCAGATTTTGGAAAGAGTTCAAAGCCAGGCTAATTAACTTGAGTACATTAGTCTAACTGAATGACCACTCTGTCTGCTTTCTACTGCACATAAGAGGGCATCAGCATCTATAATATTCTCATTTTACTATTGGGAATATGGCAAATAGGTGAATCTCCCAAAATGTTGGCGTGTTCATTTAAATCTTGCCTGGTGTCATCTGAATTTGGATACCGATGCCAGAAATCGTAGCAAAAGACTAGTGTGACCACGGCCTATGTATCTTTATAATCTTAACACATTTGTGTATCCCTTCTGCAAAGGCACTGTTGTTCAACTACTAAAGGTTTGCATTCTAATTTTATTAGACAGGGCCGACTATGGGACTAAGCCGCTAGTTACACTCAGATTGGGATACATTACATTTCCGTGTTGTAACGTTATTTAACTTATGGATGTAGCCTAGTTTAACCAAATAGTTTTACAAGCTAACATTCTTTAGTAGCACGGGACCGTGGAACTGGGTAACCCGCCCAAAACAAACAGTGAGTGTATGTGATTTTTTTTTAAATAAACAAGATACATATCGGTTTTTTAGCCCGGCTATAACAAAAGACCCAACTGATTCGTAACAGATTTTAAGTAATGTTATAACAGTCGAGCGCACTTGGTGACAAGCAAGACAACAGTAAAATTATCAGGTTTTTGTATTGAGTTTGGTGTCAGTGGACGCGACCCATAACAGAGCGAGCCTCGTACCCATAAATCCATGCTCGTACCCGTACTCCTTGCGTTGCGTAGCCATTTTGGCCTGAAAAAAAGCCTCAGTGGCCAATGGGACAACAGCACAGAACCATGACAGCCAATCAGTCTTCTTCAGGTCAAAATGGCGGATTTGCTGTGCGCCGATGTTGCAATGGAACATCTGATTAGCCTTCTGTTCTTATAATTTTTTTCCTGCCACCAGGCAAGACGTAAAGCCGTGACGTCCACTCCAAATTGGTCTATGGGAATACACAATTGCACACTTTCATGTAGGCCTAGATCTTTTATTAAAGCTGTTTCACCGGTGCATCAGGAAAAAGCAGGGTGTTCTTTTAAACGGTAAAAAGAGGGAAGTGTTAATTGGGTCCACCAGATTTTGGAAAGAGTTCAAAGCCAGGCTAATTAACTTGAGTACATTAGTCTAACTGAATGACCACTCTGTCTGCTTTCTACTGCACATAAGAGGGCATCAGCATCTATAATATTCTCATTTTACTATTGGGAATATGGCAAATAGGTGAATCTCCCAAAATGTTGGCGTGTTCATTTAAATCTTGCCTGGTGTCATCTGAATTTGGATACCGATGCCAGAAATCGTAGCAAAAGTCTAGTGTGACCACGGCCTATGTATCTTTATAATCTTAACACATTTGTGTATCCCTTCTGCAAAGGCACTGTTGTTCAACTACTAAAGGTTTGCATTCTAATTTTATTAGACAGGGCCGACTATGGGTCGGTCAATGATGAAAGGCTTCCTTGCCACTGAACAGCGAGTTGGAGCTGCACTGCATGCTGTTAACCCTCCTTACCATGTGGAACGGCAACAAGTAAGTTTGCAAATAAACACCTATTTGTCTAGAGCTGTGAATTAAATAGTAATGTGCAACATCTTTGGGTCTAGTAGTCTATAGCCTGCAATCTTGAGCTTAAGCAGGGTTTACCACACACAAACTTTACACATCAGCATTTTATTTAAATATTTTAATCCATACTGATAATAAAGTAATATGCATTTACATGAGGGAGGTAATATTCGAGAACATTTCTCTCTCAAGAGCATGTGTGATTCTCGGTAGACAGAGAGTGATAGCAGAACTGTAGGCCCCAATGGGATGATTGGCTTACCCTGATATTTTACCCTAAACTTGACCAATCATCACTCCTCATGCCTAAACACCATCAGGCCGAGTAGGGCGTGTCATCCCGGAACTCTCGTAGGAGAGTGAGAGGAGATTGTCTACCAGTACATCGATTGCAGATGCTATCATTCACTCGGACAGATGATATGAAAATGATATATAAAAATGATTCAAATAAAATGCAGAAATGGGTTGCCAAATATACTTGTGCGGCTGTTAATATACCTGGATGGCCTGCCCAAGTAAAGTCTGTGTGGGGAACAACACTGCAACATCAGTTATTTCTTCTCGTAGTTCGAATAGCCAGTGTAATTGCATTGAAACCATATATGTCTTTAATTCTCATACATCTGTCTCATCTATCCTAGGGATTAAGGAACCTCAATCCTGTCCCGTACAATGCGGCATATTTTGGCCAAAAATTGCATATGGACCAAAATGAGAAGATGGCCATGTTTGGAGTCACATATGTTGTGGCCATAGCGGGCTACAGTAGCAAACTGGTCGCCCATTCCACCATGCCAAATAACCTGGTCATCTACGATGAAGTGTACAGGTGAGTAGAGGCCTAGATAACCTCCACAAATGTATCAAATATTTGTTGGTTGAATTCATTAACTTCATCGATTAAAGTTATTACCAACTTTGCCATGCTATGGTGGAATGCTTTAGACAGTTTCACCGGAAGTCTGTTGCTAGGGAACAGTTTGGACTCTAGTTTATTTTGTGTATTAGCATTTAGCAAAGGCCTCTAAAAAAGACATAATAACACGACACTCGCGCCAAATCGTTCTGGCCCCATTGCAAAAATTTTGCGCTGCGACATGAGCAACTTCTTACCCTTCTTTTTAATGTCCTTGCCCACTGCAACAAGAAGTAAGACTAGGACCAATTTGAAATGTTTATGTTGTCAAGTTGAAATAGTCTATAGTACTAAGATATAATTAAAATTATATATGCTTGATCATGCCATGCCAAAGGAATCATGCAGAAAGATAGATGCAATAGATATACATCGTAATAGCTAAATGAGAAGTCATGCATCAGTTTGTAAATGGTCGGTTGATGCTGGTACACAAACAACATTGAAATATTGGAAGGACCTGTAGTGAGCAGTATATACGAGGAACCCCTACCAATTTAACATGGGGGCGGCTGTGGCGGTACCTGAGGTCCACACGGAGGCCTAAAACTCCAATCTCATCATCCAATCACAGTCCAATATGAAGTCGAATGTGAGAAAGGACGTAAGGCAATCACCTATTCACAGTCCAATGTAAACCAATCTCCCTCCAAATGTGAGATGGACACATTACCAATCACCTGCTGCTGCTTCTCCTCTCCTCTCCTCTCACGCCCCCTCTCCCCTCTACTCTGGAAAACAACGCTGCATCTGCCAGTCTGACAATCAAAGTAAGTTTAGACGTTTTTATTTCTTATAGACTACACGTTATCCTTTCATCCGCCGCACAGCCGTTTTATCATTTTGTTGTCGAGTGAGTGTGTTGCTTTGTCCCTATATTTTAGTGTATGGTTGACCAGCAAATTCAGTTAGTATTGTAGTGAGACAGCAGGGGCTGTCTCCCTGCAATCAACTAATCAAGAGACAATGACTCGCACCTGATGATAATGACTCTCACCTGTGTGGCCAGAGGAGACACAGACATTCAAAAGGCAGTCAGCCTTTGACTCCTACGTTGCTGGTGGAGCGTTCTGCCTACTCACGGCTGGTGACTCTCGGGACAGGGAGGGAGCGTTCGTAGCTGTTAGTGCTGCCGGCGCAGAAGACAGCTAGTGAGGTGGAGGTCTGCTGCTGTGTTGCTGTAGGAGGGGAGGACCGCTGCCTCCTGTAGTTTAGTGATAGGGCCGGGCTATAGGAGTGTCACTGGCCGCCGCTCTCCAGCCGATCCGCAGCAGTGGCACGCCGCCGCTTGTTGTTTCCATGCCACTCATCTGACTCTGTCCAGCGCCGCCGACGAAGCCGTGGTTCCCCGGGGAGTCGGCTGGCGCCACAAGCGTAGACCCCGGGGAGGGTCTCGCCACACCCGGCGAGTTGAGTAGCAGCCCACACACCTTCACCTACATGTTTTAATGTTGATGTGTATGTCCTGTCTCTGGATTTCATCTTAGCTACGTTCTTTGTAGGGTTTTATGAATTGCATATGCAGCCAGCTGTCTGTTTGGAAGTAGTGGGGAGGGCCAGCCTGTTGGTGGGATTGGGGTGTGTGGTCTTCCTATTAGCCCACGGGCTCAAAGTGTGCAGTGACGTCACGTGTGTCTGCCTGTTTCCAGTGCAGTGCTTGCAGTGCTTAAAGCTAGTCCGTTCTATATCTAGCTCTAATGTGTGGGGTGTTTTACAGTTGTCTTAACTGTCCAGTGTGCAGTGGAAGCTAGACGCTTGTATATCTAGCCTAGTGTTTGCAGTGCTATCCAGTGTGCAGTGTAAGCTAGACGGTTGTATATCTAGCCTAGTGTTTGCCGTGCTATAAAGTGTGCAGTGTTGTTAAACCACAACGTCCCAGCCCATTGGCTGTGTCAGCTTTCCCCCTGTTTGATCATGACCTGGTTGCTATGCCTTAACTTATTTTAGCTAATAAAGTGTCCTTTTTGTATTGCCCCCTGTTTCCGGTGTGGGATTATTTCAGCCTCTTGATTGTGACATTAAGCCAAATACTGGTTTTATCCAGGTGGCGGCAGCATTTCACTGCCTTAGTTAAAGGTTTTATCACACTGGTGGCAGCGGTGGGATTTTTGACCTTTAATCAAAATGTCGCTTTCGGAGGCTGAACCCCAGCCAGGCGGGTCAAATGGGCCTGTGGTCGCAGCAGGTACACAACCCCATCTGCCTAATACGCTTTCCACCCCTCTGCCAGTATTTATGCCAGAAACCTTTACTGGAGTGGGACGTCAGTGGACGGACTGGTCTGAGCAATTTGACTTAGCTGCAGATGTCAACAATTGGGATGATTCCCTTAAACTTAAATTCATGTCACTACTTTTGTCTGGGCGGGCTCGGGATATTTATAGCGGCATACCAGCTGAAGCTAAAAGCAATTACTTACTGCTGAAAGCAGCCATGACCAGGTGTTTAGAGCCTAGTGACAGTGATGACTGGAGCAGAGCTGCGTTCGCGAGCAGGAGGAGGCTACATAATGAGACTGCTCGCGAATTTGGTAATGTGTTACGCCGCATGGCTGTTAGAGCTTATCCGACAGCGGATGAGGGTACCCGTGACTTGCTGGCTAGGGACCATTTTATAACTCACTTTGCTACGGGAGACTTTCGTATCAGTTTGCGGAGTGCCAAGCCGGACACCCTGGAGTCTGCCATTAATCTAGCTGCTGAAATGGAACTGTTAAGAAATTTAGAGCACTCCCAGGCTCCCCCTCCTGATGTGAGAGTCCGTGAAGTTTCAGAACATAGGACAAAAGTAGATGAGAGAATGGATAATCTGCTGGGGGTGGTGGAGGGATTGCGCCAGGAGATTAAATCATTGCAGGGTACAGTCCAGGCCATGCACAGGGCCCCCACTGATATGTCGGCCAGCGGGGGACATCCTAGAGACCCCGGTGAGCCTGCCCCGCCCACTAGACCCGGGTGGTCTCGGGAACGTACGGTCCTTTGTTGGGAGTGTCGGTCTGACCGACACATACGCCGCGACTGCCCCTATTTGCAGGGAAACTAGAGGGGGCCGGTACGGAGGGCCAAATGCCCGCCCCCTCACCTTCTCAAAGCGTGGCCTCTGCAACGGATGTTGGTGGTTCTGCCTATCTGGCCGCCAAAATAGGTGGGTTGGAATCCCTCGTCCTAGTAGATAGTGGGGCCAATAGGTCCATAGTCCCCAAGCAGATATGGTTAACAATTACCAAGGGTGGGTCTGAGTTAATGGAGTACGACCGGGAGGTGTCAGCTGCCAATGGGGGAAATATGGGTGTCATTGGGCAATGGCAAACTGTGTGTCAATTTGATTCACTGGCAGTAGTTGCAGACTTTTTGGTCGCGGATATACCCTCTCAAGAAATTCTTTTAGGCTTTGATTTCCTCTCCAGATATGGTGCTGTGCTCGATTTCAAAGAGAGAATCTGCCGTCTAATGGGGAAAACATTAAAAATGGTGGTACCTCAGGATGAGCACCAACCCCAAGTGGTGGTAATCCAGGCAGACACTGTGGTGCCCCCTCGCAGCGAGGCAATTATTCCAGGGGCAGTTGCTGCAGGATTTGGGGATGGAGTGGAGGGGATGTTAGAGCCATCTTTCTCATTGTCAAACCACTGTGATGTTTTAGTAGCCCGGGTGGTTTGTCAGGTAAAAGCAGGGACCCTTCCTGTTCGAGTGATCAATGTCACAGGCGATGAGCTAGTGTTAAAAGCCGGTATGAAAGTAGGCACCTTCTACGCGGGCATCAGCATAGAGAATGAGGGGGAGGGGGGAGGCAAGGACGCTTTAAAAACGGCCCCGCCTTGGTCAGGCAATGACCTTTTGTCACTGTTGGGTATCGACAAAAAAGGTCTGGACCCTTCAGAGGTTGAGGTCGTGTCCACATTGCTATCCCGTCATCAATCTGTTTTTAGCACGGGGGATTCAGATTTAGGCAGGACCCATCTCGCATTACACGAGATTGACACTGGCGACGCCAAACCTGTGAAGTTGCCCCCCCGGCGCGTTCCACTGCATTTACAACAGGAGGTAGCTGAACACATAAAACAGATGCAGGAGAACGATGTCATCCGTCCTTCATGCAGCCCCTGGGCAGCTCCGGTGGTCCTAGTTAGGAAACGTGACGGTGGCCTCCGTTTTTGCGTTGACTACCGCAAGTTAAATGACCTGACTAAAAAAGATGCGTATCCGCTTCCTAGAATTGATGATGCTCTGGACAGTCTATGCAATGCGTGTTGGTTCTCCACTCTTGATTTAGCCAGTGGATACTGGCAAGTGGAGATGGACCCTGCCGATAGGCCTAAGACAGCCTTTATTACACGCCAGGGGCTGTTTGAATTTAACGTCCTGAACTTCGGCCTATGTAACTCGCCAAGCACGTTTCAGAGGCTAATGGACGTTGTGCTGGCCGACCTACAATGGAACACCTGTTTGGTGTATCTTGACGATATTATTGTATTCGGCCGCACTTTCCAGGAGCATCTGACACGCCTGGATGAAGTACTGTTAAAGCTGCATGAGGCTAATTTGAAGGTTAAGCCTTCCAAATGTGATCTTTTTTCCGCCCAGGTCAAATATCTAGGCCACATTATTTCAGCCGAAGGGGTTGGGGCAGACCCAGCAAAGGTGCAGGCTGTGAGGGAGTGGCCCACCCCTAGGACTCAGACTGAAGTCAAAAGCTTTGTGGGCTTGGCCTCATATTATAGGCGTTTTGTTCAGGACTTTGCCCAAATAGCCCGCCCATTACACCAGCTGACAGAGACAGGGAGGCGTTTTAAGTGGACCGATGTATGTCAACAGGCATTTGAACAGCTCAAACGGGGTTTGCGCTCTGCATCCGTATTGGCTTATCCTGATCCCAGCAAGCCATTTATTTTAGACACTGATGCAAGTGACTCAGGCATTGGTGCTGTACTATCGCAGGAGGGAGGGGGCTTTGAACGAGTAGTAGCATATGCTAGCCGGGCATTGACCAAGTCAGAACGGAAGTATGCAACAACCAAAAAGGAGCTCTTGAGCATGGTCACTTTCACTAAGCACTTTAAGCATTACTTGCTGGGCAAGGAATTTCTGCTGCGTACCGATCATAACTCTTTGCGATGGCTGCACAATTTCCAGGGGCTGGAGGGGCAACTAGCACGGTGGATAGAGCAGCTGGCTAACTTTCAGTATAAAATAGTGCATAGACCTGGGAAGTTGCATACCAATGCAGATGCTTTATCTAGAGTTCCAGGGTTTATGGAGGGGCGCCAGAGGGCTCCCAAACCCGAGAGCTGTAATGCCGTGCAGGCATTTCCAAGGCCTGTTATACGAGCCATTCAAGGGGTGGCCCACGTAGACCCCTCCCAGAGTGCTGAGCTGGATGATATAGCCAGAGCTCAGGCAGAGGATGTAGAGATACAGCAGTTAATGCGTATCAAAGGGGGAAGGGGTGGGAAGAGCGCAGAACTCCCAGAGGACCCTGCTTTACGGAGGTATGCCCCTGTGTGGTCACAGCTAAAACTGCAGGGTTCCTGGTTAGTGAGAGTACCCCCTGCTAATTCTGATGCTGCCTCCCAGGTGCAGGTGGTCCTTCCTGGTGCCTTGGTATCCGGTGTGTTGGCTCAGCTGCACAATTCAACAACTGGAGGCCATTTGGGGGTGCAGAAACTACAGGCCAAAGTTAAAGATCGCTTCTATTGGCCTGGGTGGTTCAGAGATGTAAAGCAGTGGTGCAGGGAATGTGTGGATTGTGGTTCACGCAAAACTCATGGTTTAGCCCCATGTGCCCCACTCCAATCTGTTGTGGCATCAAGGCCTCACGAACGGGTAGCCTTAGACATCTTGGGCCCCCTACCTGAGACTACTACCAAAAATAAATATATCCTGGTAATGGGGGACTATTTTTCTAGATGGACAGAGGCTTTTCCCCTCCCTAATCAAGAGGCTCAAACCATCGCCAAAGTGGTAGCTGAGCAATGGGTGTGTCGTTTTGGTGCACCCCGCAGCATTCACACTGATCAGGGTCGTAATTTTGAGTCCAATCTGTTTCAAGAGTTATGTAGGCTGCTGAACATTCACAAGACTCGGACAACGGCGTATCACCCCCAGTCGGATGGATTAATCGAACGGTTTAATCGCACACTTTGTTCGATGTTGTCCTTATTTGTGGAGGATAATCAGGCAAATTGGGACACACTGCTGCCGTATGTTATGATGGCATATCGCAGCAGTGTCCACGCCAGCACAGGGTTTACACCCTACAAGGTGCTATTTGGCGAAGAGATTGTGCTACCAGTTGACATCATGTTACATCTGGGTGATAAGGAGAAGTTTTCCTCAGCTAATCAGTACATTACCAGCTTAGCAGGGATTTTGTCTACAGTAGTTAATGCTGTACAGAGACACCAAACTAGGGCATCGGGCCGGCAGAAAGCTGCGTTTGATGTCAAAGTGAATTTTCAGTACTACTCAGAAGGGGAGCTAGTATGGGTCCGGAACAAAGCGAAGAGGAGAGGGCTTTGCCCTAAACTTCAAAGGCGGTTTAGGGGCCCATATAGGATTCTAGAGAGAGTTACTGAGGTGTTGTATAGAGTGGTGCTAGTGCAGGGAGGGCCAGAGATTGTGTTGCACTTCAACCGCCTCAAACCATATCTCTCCCCGTGTCCAGAACCAGTAGCAACACATGATGGAGGAGGGGTACCCCCGTTGAGACAGCCGCCCCACCGATCCCGGCAGCCTGTCAACCCATCGAGACATCCGCCTGATGTCAACTGGGAGCCTAGCTGGGCCTACCGGAGGCGCCAGGATCCAGCCAGGACGTCTCGAGAAGGGAATGCCACGGCGGATGTTTCGAGGCCGATGGAGAGGCCAGGCCCGGCGGTGATCACTTCTGCACCAGTCCAGCCTTCACTCAACTCCAGACCAGAGGGGGTCTCCTCCCCACACCCGCAGCGGAGCAGTGCTGCCCAGGGCCCTGGAGAAGAGCCGGGGGTCGTGGGACCTGGAGGAGGGAGGCCACAGCGCCACCGGAGGGCGCCAGCGTGGTCCCATGACTACAATGTGTCTGTGGAGTGACTTGGGGACAAGTCTCCTTTGCCAAGGGGGGGAAGAGTGTAGTGAGACAGCAGGGGCTGTCTCCCTGCAATCAACTAATCAAGAGACAATGACTCGCACCTGATGATAATGACTCTCACCTGTGTGGCCAGAGGAGACACAGACATTCAAAAGGCAGTCAGCCTTTGACTCCTACGTTGCTGGTGGAGCGTTCTGCCTACTCACGGCTGGTGACTCTCGGGACAGGGAGGGAGCGTTCGTAGCTGTTAGTGCTGCCGGCGCAGAAGACAGCTAGTGAGGTGGAGGTCTGCTGCTGTGTTGCTGTAGGAGGGGAGGACCGCTGCCTCCTGTAGTTTAGTGATAGGGCCGGGCTATAGGAGTGTCACTGGCCGCCGCTCTCCAGCCGATCCGCAGCAGTGGCACGCCGCCGCTTGTTGTTTCCATGCCACTCATCTGACTCTGTCCAGCGCCGCCGACGAAGCCGTGGTTCCCCGGGGAGTCGGCTGGCGCCACAAGCGTAGACCCCGGGGAGGGTCTCGCCACACCCGGCGAGTTGAGTAGCAGCCCACACACCTTCACCTACATGTTTTAATGTTGATGTGTATGTCCTGTCTCTGGATTTCATCTTAGCTACGTTCTTTGTAGGGTTTTATGAATTGCATATGCAGCCAGCTGTCTGTTTGGAAGTAGTGGGGAGGGCCAGCCTGTTGGTGGGATTGGGGTGTGTGGTCTTCCTATTAGCCCACGGGCTCAAAGTGTGCAGTGACGTCACGTGTGTCTGCCTGTTTCCAGTGCAGTGCTTGCAGTGCTTAAAGCTAGTCCGTTCTATATCTAGCTCTAATGTGTGGGGTGTTTTACAGTTGTCTTAACTGTCCAGTGTGCAGTGGAAGCTAGACGCTTGTATATCTAGCCTAGTGTTTGCAGTGCTATCCAGTGTGCAGTGTAAGCTAGACGGTTGTATATCTAGCCTAGTGTTTGCCGTGCTATAAAGTGTGCAGTGTTGTTAAACCACAACGTCCCAGCCCATTGGCTGTGTCAGCTTTCCCCCTGTTTGATCATGACCTGGTTGCTATGCCTTAACTTATTTTAGCTAATAAAGTGTCCTTTTTGTATTGCCCCCTGTTTCCGGTGTGGGATTATTTCAGCCTCTTGATTGTGACATTAAGCCAAATACTGGTTTTATCCAGGTGGCGGCAGCATTTCACTGCCTTAGTTAAAGGTTTTATCACAGTATCACTAGTTAGCATCGCTAGCAGCTAGCTGAGTGACATATTATGCTAATGTTTGGGTCCAGCTAGCTCAGTTTGTAAAATAACTGTCTGAAGGCAGTGCTGTGATCGCTGCACTCCATGGAATATCCACTGTTTGAAACGCCACTGAAACGCCTTCAACCCAGCACAGATACCCGGACTGCTAAAGGCTACTGTAGTTACAGTAGCTAAACAACCCAGGCTAGCTAATAGTTCTTCTTCTTCTTCTGTTTGGTTTTACGGCGGTTGGCATCCAAAATGTTGCATTACCGCCATCTACTGAACTAAACCTAAACTGATCTTAATTGAACTAAAATAAACAAAATAACCCCATATCCATATCCACCCAAAGTACTCCGATTCATAATTACTTTCCAGATACAGACGCCTGAGTTTGCACAAACGCATCTCTCAGTATTTTATCTATCTCTGCTCCAGATACATCAACCACATCCAGAAATCTCTTTGCAGCGTCAACCACCATTTCAGTCTTCTCCGTCTTCCCAGTCATACTAGCAGCACAGTTTAACACCATGGCGATGAATGCCAGGAATCGCTTCTTGTCCATACAGATATTACTGTGACTTGCTCTTTCCTTTTCCGGCTCCCTTTGTGCAATCACCCTGTCCTCGTTTCTTTCTCCTTTTTCACCTTTTAACACTTTGAGTGCCACGGCCCTTGGGCAAAAGGTTGCTGTACTGTGCCACATAGGCCGCAATGCATTTTAATATAGCCATATCATTTTTTGTGTTCCTCTTATATGGACAACCAATAGCCTCAATGAAACTTTGAACCCTTCTGTTTCATTTAAAAAAAAAAAACTGTTTATAAACCGTTCCATTTTGGAAATACACCCCTCTGAAAAAGAGTGTTTTCGACCGAAAAGAGCATGCTGAAATTAGTTTCTGAGATAATCACATCTTTATGTTAGAAAGGCGACAGAATGAATTCTGCTTTGAGTTGAACAAAATGCTATAGCTGAAATTAAAGGTTAGAATGTCTAGTTTACCTGCAGGAAAAGTATGTCAAAAGAATGTTTTGTTTATTTTCTACAAATATTAGTACACAGCTTGGTCTAACATCAAAATGTTCACTTTCATGGGGTCATACTGGATCTTGAAGTCTCTATTTACATAGGGAAACAAGATATCACCTTTTTTTTTTTTTATGAAACTACACATTGAAAGCTTTCATTTGATGTGTAACATAATAACAATATTCAAAACACAACATGTCCTGCACTGTTTTATCTTCTTCACATGGACCTTCAAAATAGTTGGAAATCAAGACAACTTTATGTAAACATAGGCCAACATCGAGCGTGCTGCTGCCTGGGTGTGTGTGTACTGTCAATGGTTGTATGCTGTGTAGTGCCCTGCATGCCCCACCCCCCTCCTCCTCCTCCGTGGTGGGAGGAGTCGAGTGTCTCTGCTGCGGTTTGCTCTGAGTTTGATCTGCACTGAAAAGTCCGCTGCCTGCATCCCCCCGCTTTTTTACAGCGTGTCCTCGGCTCCCAGCTGAGAATAATGTAACTTTTCAGAAAGACGCTGGTGTCGCCGTGTCGGCAACTAAATCATATGGATGGACTATCGCAGCGGACACGGATGGGGCTCAATTGTGGCAGCAGATGACTGCTGTTCACAGGCACAGCTAACGTTATGCTTCAAGCATATCGATGCGATTTCCGTATTCCGTTTCCTCATGACTTCTTCTCTCTTTTCTCCTGGCCTTTGTCTAATCGGGAGGGCACTGTCGCCACCTAAGGGTTCTGTAAAATAGGTTAGACACATTCAATAGCTCCCATATTGTAAGAGGCGATGTAAGAGGCTTAGATCGACATCCCCCCGTCAAAATATGAATTTGGAGTTATTGACGCCATTTGGCGTCGCTGGCAGCCTACGGTAAATTTCTCCTGACGCCATTTGGCGTCGCTGGCACTCAATGTGTTAACAGCCTCAGCATATGACGTCCCCCGTTCTTCTCTCATTTTGTTTACCTCCCTTTCCTTCTTTCTTCGCGGACAATCCACAGACCCTGCATCATGATTCCCCTCACAATGCAAACACCTGATCTGTTCCTTCCCCACACTGCAACTTTCAATACCACTTCCATAAAGTGCTACTCCACAATCCTCCTTCCCACATCTCCTACATATTCTCTCCCTAGTACACACTGATGCCACATGTCCATACTCATGACAGCAATAGCACCTGATAGGCGCTCTCTCAAAGGGCCTCACCCTGTAACAAACATACTCACTATACACTACCGATGGCAATTCCCCTTCAAAGGTTAAACACACACAATTACTCTCCTCTCTCTTTCCTTCCCGAAATCTCGACATTCTCCTTGCTTCATACACACCTTCCACCTCCAAAAAAGTATTAGCATCCACTGACAACAGCACTTGACTTACCACACCTTTTCTTCTCTTTTCTACTCCCAACGGGAAACACTTTACACGTTCATTCTGTTCCAGCTCATCAACCTTAACAATCTCCAACACTTTTCTCCTCTGACTCTCAGACATACACTCAATCACCACCACACCACTTTTAGTAATCTTAACTGATCTCACAACTCCAACTTTCTTTCCAATAAACCTTCCTACAACATGTGGATCCTTAAAGATCCCGTCTGCCCATGTCACAGACACCATTCCCACAAGAAAAGATTCCTTTCTCCTCACAGACTCATCGCTCAATTCCTTTTGTTTTATTTCCTTTATCTTTCCCTCCAACCCTTCACTCTCAGCTTCTACCACCGCCATTTCCTCGCTCTCGTTGTCGCTACCACTACCTCTCTCTCCTCCATTCGACTCTTCCTCCTCACTACTAACAGGGGCATAACGAAGAGCCCCACCACTATCATTCAGAGAACCACTATCATTCAGAGAACAGGCTTCCATTCCTTTCTCTCCACCTTTGTTTCCCAACTTGTGCTTTTTGTGCTTCTTGCCCATTACTGTCCTCTCTTTTCCCCAAAACAAGATTCTCCGCTTTCTCAACGAACGCGCCAGCGTCTAGTCTCAGCGTCAAACCGGAACTCCTACTAATAGTTGTTCCCAACTACGGTTCAAAGTAAAAAAGCTGCCGAAGGTAACGTGACATTAACGTTATTATGATTGCTATTGATGTGGTGCTGCTGCATTGTCACAGCTCAATGCATTATCACATTCAGTAGCCTACATTACTATATGCCTGGATAAGTATATGTATGCCTGTCTCCCCACCAGCAAAGGATAAACACCCTGTGCTATCAACACTAAAACAGTGATATGTAAAGTGTGGCATGTGTGACTCTTGCTTGCATATTTACTTCACCCAAAAATGGGGCAGTAGTAGTAGTACATTATGACTAATAAGTGACTTCAGCTGCTTGACTTCAGGGACTGAGATCATTAGCTAACCTGTGTTATTTCAGATAACCACATGTCTCTGGCATGGGTCCTTATCATCACAAGGTTGCCAGTTGGGCTTTTTAAATGACTATATTCAGTTTAACTCAAATATAATATAGGCTGCCCTGCATCTCTGCAAATTATTTCACTAAATCTAATATTTACAGTGACATATTAAAGCTACATGATATTAAAACTACACATTTCGCTCCATCTCCTGAGCTCTCGCTCTCTCTCTCTCTCTCTCTCTCTCTCTCTCTCTCTCTCTCTAGTCTGTGTCCAGGATCAGTCAGACAGAATCAGTCCTGAGCCTTCAACCAGTCATATAGAGGATCAGGGACTCCCTGTGACCAGCAAGCCATCATCACTCACCTACTCCTTAGATGTGGCCCATTGTGTCAACACCAACAGCCTGAAGGTGTTTGGCCAGGAACCTTCAAGCCACCTGCCAAATATACTGGTATGTCTAATTGATATTGGCAGCATACACTTTCGGTTTGTGTTTTCAGTGTTCTAACTTAAGTTCAACGAGGCTTCATTTGTATCATTGATGGCCAGAACAGAGGTGCCCAAATTCTTCCCTATTAAGCGCCAAAAGTAATTGGATGGATGGGCCGTGGGCTAAAAATAAATGTTGACGTTATCTGAAATTACATTACATTTTTATTTTATAGACAATCTACATTCTAAATCTAAAATAGGTCTTCTAGTTTCTTATGGTGACAGTATCACCATGTTCTTTTCCCATTTCAAAACCATGGAGGGCCAAAACAAACAGAGCATTGTCCAAGTTTGGCCCATGGGCCCCAAATTGGTCAGCCATGATCTAGAATGCTTTAAATAGAACTAACACGTCTGTCTGTCTGTCTGTCTGTCTGTCTGTCTGTGTTCCTTTTTCATAGGAGAGCTGCTTGGTTTTGACTACCTGCTGAGTCAGCCTGGAGCCCCTGAACGTGAACCCTGACTCAGAGGGATGTGGATGATGGTGAGGAAGAAGACGACGAGGGCTTGGAGGAAGATACTGTGTCCAGCCGAGCTTCTCTGTCTCCTTCCAGGCTGGGCATGGGGAGGTTCAGGTAAAGAGGAAGGAGTTCACTCCAGGGGTGGAGAGTGTGAAGAGGCACTCACAACTACTGCCCAGTGGCCAGATTGCTGCTGTGTGATTGAGACCATCTTCATCCGGCTCTGTGACCTCCACCACAATCCCTGCGGCTTCCTCTCTCTCCTCTTCTGACTCCAGTGCAGCATTATATCAGTACCCATTTTAAATAGAGAAAGATTTACTTCATATAGCACAAATTAAATGTAATTTGAAGTCATGGTGTTCTCTCTCCTCTTCTCTGACTCCAGTGCCATGTTCTACCTGGCAGTGATGGGTGATGCCCCTGCTTCTTGGTCATCAGTGCTGGCCTCGCTCTTCCCTGCAGCAGTTTCCACCTGGACGGTATGAAATGCTGCCACTCATCTTGTTGCTAATGCAGGTTTTGCTTTACCGTCCATATATCCTCAAAAAGCCCAGCTTAGCACAAAAACACTGGTTTTACCAGGAATGGGGTTCAAATCCCTACAGTGTCCTGCTTATTGTTGTGGCAATTTGAGGAAATCAAATATTGTTTTCTCTTAATTAACTATCTAAAAAATCAACAGTACTGTCTCAGTTCATGTACATTTTTATGGTTAGTTTTAAATTTATTAGTTTTAAATTAATTACACACTATATATATATATATATATATATATATATATATATTATAGTATATATATATATACTATAATTATAAACAATTATTCAACAAAGGTTTTGGCCACCAAAAACTGCATAAAAGCAAAGAAATGCAAAGCAAAACAATGCAGACATGAAAAAAAAAATCCTTCTCAACAAAAATACAAAACCTATATAAAGACTTTAAAAAATCCACAGGAGTGAAAATGAGCAATACAGAAGTGTTTTCTCTTCTCTTTTCCTCTCCCTTTCTCTCTTTTTTTCTTCTCCCCCTTCTTCCCCCTCTTCTCCTTTCTTCCCCCCCCTGGGCAGACTATTGTGCCCCAGCTTTGGCGGTACCTGAGGTCCACACGGAGGCCTAAAACTCCAATCTCATCATCCAATCACAGTCCAATATGAAGTCGAATGTGAGAAAGGACGTAAGGCAATCACCTATTCACAGTCCAATGTAAACCAATCTCCCTCCAAATGTGAGATGGACACATTACCAATCACCTGCTGCTGCTTCTCCTCTCCTCTCCTCTCACGCCCCCTCTCCCCTCTACTCTGGAAAACAACGCTGCATCTGCCAGTCTGACAATCAAAGTAAGTTTAGACGTTTTTATTTCTTATAGACTACACCTTATCCTTTCATCCGCCGCACAGCCGTTTTATCATTTTGTTGTCGAGTGAGTGTGTTGCTTTGTCCCTATATTTTAGTGTATGGTTGACCAGCAAATTCAGTTAGTATCACTAGTTAGCATCGCTAGCAGCTAGCTGAGTGACATGTTATGCTAATGTTTGGGTCCAGCTAGCTCAGTTTGTAAAATAACTGTCTGAAGGCAGTGCTGTGATCGCTGCACTCCATGGAATATCCACTGTTTGAAACGCCACTGAAACGCCTTCAACCCAGCACAGATACCCGGACTGCTAAAGGCTACTGTAGTTACAGTAGCTAAACAACCCAGGCTAGCTAATAGTTCTTCTTCTTCTTCTTCTGTTTGGTTTTACGGCGGTTGGCATCCAAAATGTTGCATTACCGCCATCTACTGAACTAAACCTAAACTGATCTTAATTGAACTAAAATAAACAAAATAACCCCATATCCATATCCACCCAAAGTACTCCGATTCATAATTACTTTCCAGATACAGACGCCTGAGTTTGCACAAACGCATCTCTCAGTATTTTATCTATCTCTGCTCCAGATACATCAACCACATCCAGAAATCTCTTTGCAGCGTCAACCACCATTTCAGTCCTCTCCGTCTTCCCAGTCATACTAGCAGCACAGTTTAACACCATGGCGATGAATGCCAGGAATCGCTTCTTGTCCATACAGATATTACTGTGACTTGCTCTTTCCTTTTCCGGCTCCCTTTGTGCAATCACCCTGTCCTCGTTTCTTTCTCCTTTTTCACCTTTTAACACTTTGAGTGCCACGGCCCTTGGGCAAAAGGTTGCTGTACTGTGCCACATAGGCCGCAATGCATTTTAATATAGCCATATCATTTTTTGTGTTCCTCTTATATGGACAACCAATAGCCTCAATGAAACTTTGAACCCTTCTGTTTCATTTAAAAAAAAAACTGTGTTTATAAACCGTTCCATTTTGGAAATACACCCCTCTGAAAAAGAGTGTTTTCGACCGAAAAGAGCATGCTGAAATTAGTTTCTGAGATAATCACATCTTTATGTTAGAAAGGCGACAGAATGAATTCTGCTTTGAGTTGAACAAAATGCTATAGCTGAAATTAAAGGTTAGAATGTCTAGTTTACCTGCAGGAAAAAGTATGTCAAAAGAATGTTTTGTTTATTTTC
The DNA here is from genome assembly GCF_964638095.1 of Poromitra crassiceps. Classification (NCBI taxonomy): domain Eukaryota; kingdom Metazoa; phylum Chordata; class Actinopteri; order Beryciformes; family Melamphaidae; genus Poromitra; species Poromitra crassiceps. The sequence continues at coordinate 3,249,008 of NC_139630.1, forward strand.
TACAAATATTAGTACACAGCTTGGTCTAACATCAAAATGTTCACTTTCATGGGGTCATACTGGATCTTGAAGTCTCTATTTACATAGGGAAACAAGATATCACTTTTTTTTTTTTTTTTTATGAAACTACACATTGAAAGCTTTCATTTGATGTGTAACATAATAACAATATTCAAAACACAACATGTCCTGCACTGTTTTATCTTCTTCACATGGACCTTCAAAATAGTTGGAAATCAAGACAACTTTATGTAAACATAGGCCAACATCGAGCGTGCTGCTGCCTGGGTGTGTGTGTACTGTCAATGGTTGTATGCTGTGTAGTGCCCTGCATGCCCCACCCCCCTCCTCCTCCTCCTCCGTGGTGGGAGGAGTCGAGTGTCTCTGCTGCGGTTTGCTCTGAGTTTGATCTGCACTGAAAAGTCCGCTGCCTGCATCCCCCCGCTTTTTTACAGCGTGTCCTCGGCTCCCAGCTGAGAATAATGTAACTTTTCAGAAAGACGCTGGTGTCGCCGTGTCGGCAACTAAATCATATGGATGGACTATCGCAGCGGACACGGATGGGGCTCAATTGTGGCAGCAGATGACTGCTGTTCACAGGCACAGCTAACGTTATGCTTCAAGCATATCGATGCGATTTCCATATTCCGTTTCCTCATGACTTCTTCTCTCTTTTCTCCTGGCCTTTGTCTAATCGGGAGGGCACTGTCGCCACCTAAGGGTTCTGTAAAATAGGTTAGACACATTCAATAGCTCCCATATTGTAAGAGGCGATGTAAGAGGCTTAGATCGACATCCCCCCGTCAAAATATGAATTTGGAGTTATTGACGCCATTTGGCGTCGCTGGCAGCCTACGGTAAATTTCTCCTGACGCCATTTGGCGTCGCTGGCACTCAATGTGTTAACAGCCTCAGCATATGACGTCCCCCGTTCTTCTCTCATTTTGTTTACCTCCCTTTCCTTCTTTCTTCGCGGACAATCCACAGACCCTGCATCATGATTCCCCTCACAATGAAAAACACCTGATCTGTTCCTTCCCCACACTGCAACTTTCAATACCACTTCCATAAAGTGCTACTCCACAATCCTCCTTCCCACATCTCCTACATATTCTCTCCCTAGTACACACTGATGCCACATGTCCATACTCATGACAGCAATAGCACCTGATAGGCGCTCTCTCAAAGGGCCTCACCCTGTAACAAACATACTCACTATACACTACCGATGGCAATTCCCCTTCAAAGGTTAAACACACACAATTACTCTCCTCTCTCTTTCCTTCCCGAAATCTCGACATTCTCCTTGCTTCATACACACCTTCCACCTCCAAAAAAGTATTAGCATCCACTGACAACAGCACTTGACTTACCACACCTTTTCTTCTCTTTTCTACTCCCAACGGGAAACACTTTACACGTTCATTCTGTTCCAGCTCATCAACCTTAACAATCTCCAACACTTTTCTCCTCTGACTCTCAGACATACACTCAATCACCACCACACCACTTTTAGTAATCTTAACTGATCTCACAACTCCAACTTTCTTTCCAATAAACCTTCCTACAACATGTGGATCCTTAAAGATCCCGTCTGCCCATGTCACAGACACCATTCCCACAAGAAAAGATTCCTTTCTCCTCACAGACTCATCGCTCAATTCCTTTTGTTTTATTTCCTTTATCTTTCCCTCCAACCCTTCACTCTCAGCTTCTACCACCGCCATTTCCTCGCTCTCGTTGTCGCTACCACTACCTCTCTCTCCTCCATTCGACTCTTCCTCCTCACTACTAACAGGGGCATAACGAAGAGCCCCACCACTATCATTCAGAGAACCACTATCATTCAGAGAACAGGCTTCCATTCCTTTCTCTCCACCTTTGTTTCCCAACTTGTGCTTTTTGTGCTTCTTGCCCATTACTGTCCTCTCTTTTCCCCAAAACAAGATTCTCCGCTTTCTCAACGAACGCGCCAGCGTCTAGTCTCAGCGTCAAACCGGAACTCCTACTAATAGTTGTTCCCAACTACGGTTCAAAGTAAAAAAGCTGCCGAAGGTAACGTGACATTAACGTTATTATGATTGCTATTGATGTGGTGCTGCTGCATTGTCACAGCTCAATGCATTATCACATTCAGTAGCCTACATTACTATATGCCTGGATAAGTATATGTATGCCTGTCTCCCCACCAGCAAAGGATAAACACCCTGTGCTATCAACACTAAAACAGTGATATGTAAAGTGTGGCATGTGTGACTCTTGCTTGCATATTTACTTCACCCAAAAATGGGGCAGTAGTAGTAGTACATTATGACTAATAAGTGACTTCAGCTGCTTGACTTCAGGGACTGAGATCATTAGCTAACCTGTGTTATTTCAGATAACCACATGTCTCTGGCATGGGTCCTTATCATCACAAGGTTGCCAGTTGGGCTTTTTAAATGACTATATTCAGTTTAACTCAAATATAATATAGGCTGCCCTGCATCTCTGCAAATTATTTCACTAAATCTAATATTTACAGTGACATATTAAAGCTACATGATATTAAAACTACACATTTCGCTCCATCTCCTGAGCTCTCTCTCTCTCTCTCTCTCTCTCTCTCTCTCTCTCTCTCTCTCTCTCTCTCTCTCTCTCTCTCTCTCTCTCTCTCTCTCTCTCTCTCTCTCTCTCTCTCTCTCTCTCTCTCTCTAGTCTGTGTCCAGGATCAGTCAGACAGAATCAGTCCTGAGCCTTCAACCAGTCATATAGAGGATCAGGGACTCCCTGTGACCAGCAAGCCATCATCACTCACCTACTCCTTAGATGTGGCCCATTGTGTCAACACCAACAGCCTGAAGGTGTTTGGCCAGGAACCTTCAAGCCACCTGCCAAATATACTGGTATGTCTAATTGATATTGGCAGCATACACTTTCGGTTTGTGTTTTCAGTGTTCTAACTTAAGTTCAACGAGGCTTCATTTGTATCATTGATGGCCAGAACAGAGGTGCCCAAATTCTTCCCTATTAAGCGCCAAAAGTAATTGGATGGATGGGCCGTGGGCTAAAAATAAATGTTGACGTTATCTGAAATTACATTACATTTTTATTTTATAGACAATCTACATTCTAAATCTAAAATAGGTCTTCTAGTTTCTTATGGTGACAGTATCACCATGTTCTTTTCCCATTTCAAAACCATGGAGGGCCAAAACAAACAGAGCATTGTCCAAGTTTGGCCCATGGGCCCCAAATTGGTCAGCCATGATCTAGAATGCTTTAAATAGAACTAACACGTCTGTCTGTCTGTCTGTCTGTCTGTCTGTCTGTCTGTGTTCCTTTTTCATAGGAGAGCTGCTTGGTTTTGACTACCTGCTGAGTCAGCCTGGAGCCCCTGAACGTGAACCCTGACTCAGAGGGATGTGGATGACGGTGAGGAAGAAGACGACGAGGGCTTGGAGGAAGATACTGTGTCCAGCCGAGCTTCTCTGTCTCCTTCCAGGCTGGGCATGGGGAGGTTCAGGTAAAGAGGAAGGAGTTCACTCCAGGGGTGGAGAGTGTGAAGAGGCACTCACAACTACTGCCCAGTGGCCAGATTGCTGCTGTGTGATTGAGACCATCTTCATCCGGCTCTGTGACCTCCACCACAATCCCTGCGGCTTCCTCTCTCTCCTCTTCTGACTCCAGTGCAGCATTATATCAGTACCCATTTTAAATAGAGAAAGATTTACTTCATATAGCACAAATTAAATGTAATTTGAAGTAATGGTGTTCTCTCTCCTCTTCTCTGACTCCAGTGCCATGTTCTACCTGGCAGTGATGGGTGATGCCCCTGCTTCTTGGTCATCAGTGCTGGCCTCGCTCTTCCCTGCAGCAGTTTCCACCTGGACGGTATGAAATGCTGCCACTCATCTTGTTGCTAATGCAGGTTTTGCTTTACCGTCCATATATCCTCAAAAAGCCCAGCTTAGCACAAAAACACTGGTTTTACCAGGAATGGGGTTCAAATCCCTACAGTGTCCTGCTTATTGTTGTGGCAATTTGAGGAAATCAAATATTGTTTTCTCTTAATTAACTATCTAAAAAATCAACAGTACTGTCTCAGTTCATGTACATTTTTATGGTTTTAAATTTATTAGTTTTAAATTAATTACACACTATATATATATATATATATATATATATATATATATATATATATATACTATAATTATAAACAATTATTCAACAAAGGTTTTGGCCACCAAAAACTGCATAAAAGCAAAGAAATGCAAAGCAAAACAATGCAGACATGAAAAAACAAAATCCTTCTCAACAAAAATACAAAACCTATATAAAGACTTTAAAAAATCCACAGGAGTGAAAATGGGCAATACAGAAGTGTTTTCTCTTCTCTTTTCCCCTCCCTTTCTCTCTTTTTTTCTTCTCCCCCTTCTTCCCCCTCTTCTCCTTTCTTCCCCCCCCTGGGCAGACTATTGTGCCCCAGCTTTGGCGGAGGAGGTAGAGTGGGTCGTCCACTAATCGCTTTGGATAAAAGAAGTTGGTGGTTCGATTCCCGCCTTCACCAGTCTGCGTGTCGAAGTGTCCTTGGGCAAGACACTGAACCCCAAATTGCTCCTGATGGTGTGCCAGCACCTTGCGTGGTAACCTGCCGCCATCGGTGTATGAATGAATGGGTGAATGTACCTACTGACTGTAAAGCGCTTTGGATAAAAGCACTATATAAATGCAGGCCATTTACCATTTAGGCCATTTAACATACATGCAAACCAGGATATGTCATGTTTCGTCATTCATTGTCTTTACTCTTTAGTAAAGAACCCCAATATTATTCAATAAATGTTTGCTTTCCTTTAATCATTTCATGCTTTATCAAAAGGTATTTGAAGATGTAATAAAGTTTTTCGCCTGACAGGGCTTTCACACCATTAGTGGCAATGCATTTATTTGTGTGGAAACTTGGTAGGCTGCAGAAACATATTTTCGCCTATCATATTTCCAAGGAGGATGAGTAATTTTACGTGTTTGAAAATATTTTTCAATACTATTAGTAATAGTTCTCCAAGGGAATGTTTGCTCCATCAATCCAGATTAACAATTAACCGGGATAAAGGGACAAACATTTACTTAGTTATCTAGTTTTGATCCTTAAGGTTTAGAGTCCACTCAGTGGATGGATGCAGACTAACAGCTACGGAGGCTATATACAGCGTCCAAATTTAGGAAATCCAGTCGTATTCTGAGTGAAGTTCTTCTTTTCTGGAATTCACTCACCTGTCTTCTTGGCATGGACAAGAAAAGGGACTGTAAACTGAATTTCTTTAGGTTGTAGAGTAGACAAATAAAAGAGAGAACAGGCCAGCACACTAAAATGTCCTTTGAAAAGTTGAATGTGTCATCTGGGAAACTGTTTTTCCAGATGACACATACATCTTATGTATGTGACGTTATGTAGGCAAGCCTTACAGGCTTGCCTACATAACGGTGTCTTTTGTCATTCTTTGATAAACAAAAGTTTCTTTGTTTTTGCAGAACCACAGAATCGAAAGGGTGTGGCCAGAAGTAAACAACCGGGTCACCTATCCGCTGAAGGCAGCCTTGGTTAACCTTGTTGACCAAGAGGTCCTGGACATAGAGGACAACACAGTAAAATACTGTGTCTCAAGCCTGACCTGTAAGGTTGCCAGTATCGGACTTCAGCGGTTTGTTGATGCCTGGAATTACCACACAGTTCGAGGTATTTGATCCAGATTTGCAATTTTCTCCAAAGCACGAAAATAAATTCCACTTGGCCAATTTCGGCAGGATTCGTGCTAAACTTGCTTTCAGGATTCCCTCTAGTCTACCTGCATATCTTTCACAGCTCCCAGTGAGGGGGTTTAATTCTAAAATAAACTAAGTTGTCTAGTTCAGGGTTCCCAAACCTTTTTTCCTGGGGACCCACTTTGTAAAAACCTAACTGTTGTGCCCAATTCACAACAATATCTTGTGAAAAGAGCACATTTTCTGCAGAAATTAACGTTCTTGATGATTTTTATTGCCATTTCCGCATCACCTTATGATGATCATGGAAGTAATTTTCCAAATTTAGTTGGCGACCCAAATAACATCTCCTGCGGCCCACCTGTGGGTCCCGACACAGGCTATGGAAATAACTAGTACCTCCCAGAAAGTATTCACATCCCTTTACTCCTTCCACACTTTATTGTGTTTTAGACTTAAATTAAATATAATACAAATTAGAAAAAATGTAAAGCTTAATTGTCTGATTTAGATAAGTAGTAGTCTGTGACCCATCATCAATTGGATGTTAAATAACAAAGCGTGCCAACAATACTGTACTATGGAATTACAGTAGCCTGACGGCCAATAGAATCAGAGATGCATGCAGGAACACAGCCATAACACTTGTGAAAGTGCAGGTAGATTGATAAACAATAAATATTGATACTGACACACTAACAATGAATTTGTCAGAGCATGATATCTGGTTGGAATTTTCCTATCGAGAATGCGTAGGTACAATACATCACACCATGAACAGGGCTGCCGCCAATCTGTGAGGATTGGCGGGGTTTTTGGCTGCGTCCCCCCATTGTTATTAACGTCATTGTTTCAGCTGCACCATCTTCATCATCGTCTGTCTCTCCACTGTTTTTTCAGTCAGAACACTATGAAAATCATGTTGAGAGCGCTTCCATTGTGCACAAAACACAGCACACAGAGTGTTTTTTTTGTGCTCCGTTTGTTTCTCCCCTGTAGTCGCGTGCAGTAGGCTACGGATCAGAACACAACGACCACACGGCCCCGGTAGCCAGCTAGTTTTGTCTGTTTGATGTTGTTCACTGTCCACATGAAAGCCAGATTATTGCTAATTCTGGCAGCAACAGAGGTTGAAAATCCCTCGGGAGGAGAAAGGGTACAGTAGGAAGAGTGAAAAAGACAATCAGGCCGCTTTTCCTCAATGTTCAACTTTTTCAGCTTAAAAAGTAAACGCCCACAGTGCTCCTCCAAAAACAACAGACGCCACCAGCGCTGAAACGCCAGGTGCGTTCAGTAAAAGAGGAGCACGTCTAGCGCGTCCTTACATAGAGAATGAATTGCAGAAAGACGGCAGCTCCAAAAATGCTATTGGTCTGAATGGCCGACAGGCTGTGCATGACAGCTGATGTGTTTTGCAGACAAAGTAACAAACACAACTTAATTTTTTCACCTTTCTGTTTGGGTGTGCCAGCTGCCTGTGTGGGTGGCATTTGCACACCCAGGTGCACCCGTAGCTACGCGCATGCTACAGACCCTGAACTAAATGTACAAAAGGCACATTTGGGCAAATAATTTCTGCTTGGTTCTTCTTGCTAAATGACAGATATGGCGCTCTGACCTGCCATGGCCTTTCTTTTCCTGGAATTACGACAGAAGATCATGACAGCCTCCAACTCACCAACAAGGCAACGAGCATTCCTCACAACATGACGTGTAAACAAATTATACACAAATATGGCATGAAATTAACCTCTATAGCAATTGCATTGACATACTGTGCAGTGTGCCTATATTTTTCTGACCCACCTATCAACTGATGTCATGTTACATACTTTAGCAAAAGTGGCCTACTGCAACTGCTTTCACAATAAACATATACAAATTAAGCTAATTTAACATTCTCTTTATCTTGCTTAAGGCAGAGGGATTCCAAGCTCTTTGTCCGAGGGTGGATGCCGAATCAAAGTGGCCCCGGAATATCTGCCAGGACCAACAGAGGCTGCTGACATATATGATGTGGAGAAGAGGTCACATCTGACACGGGTGTCAACATTTGGCACCAACCCTTTTGAGACCCCGGAGGAGCAGCAACATGCTGAGATGGAATTCAGCACCAGATGCCCAGATTTGGGTCATTTATTGGACAATGTTGTCAACAGACGACCAGGGCCTTTCCAACAGGCTCTGATGGACCTCATTGCTGTTACACGAAGACAGTAAAGGCTGAAAGCAGTGTTGCAGTGCTCCAGTCCTATTTTCAGGACTCATGACTTGACTTGGACTCGAGGCACTGATGACTTTGACTCGAGCATTCATGCATTCGGACTTGGACGTTGGAGACATGGACTCGGACTTGTTAAGATAGACCTTTTTTGTTTTGTTAGTTTTTGTAATAAAGTCCCTGCTTGGTTAGGCAGACTTGGACCCCATTTACACCTGGTTTTGAACTGTGAGCTGTATCTGGATAAGTTATCTGGATAATGAAAATGGCATGTGTAAATGCATCGTGATCCGAATGTGGTCGGAACTGCCTGTCTGGAGGTAGTCTAGTTCGCATTGTGGCTGGATCTTCACAGGGGTTTGAGAGAGAGAGAGAGATGCTAAGGGTCAGGGCTGTAGTGGTGGCTAAACGCACGTAAACGGCGTTTACGTACCTTTTTCAAGGCACCTTAGGCACCTTTTAAGGCGTTTAGGCACCTTTTAAGATCGTTTACTCACATGTTTAAATCGTTTATGCACACTTATTATTGCACGAGTTTTAACACGTTCGCGTAAACTCCGTTGATGTGGAGACCACGCCAAGCACGTCACACACCAAAAGAAAAGAAAAAAGATTACACATGGGCATGGCACTGACCAGGATCTCCGTGAACCGTAGCCTATTTTTGTGGAGCACTCCACGGCCCCGGTCACGTTGGTGCCTTTATCGAGCTGTGCTTGCCTGCCCAGACAGTGCTCCCTTCAAACAACTTAACGGTGCCATTGTGCCAGCGATGCGCAATGCGCATTTGGAGAGCTGAACATAGGTAAGGTTGGTTAAAAATGTGTGTCCGGAGTGGGGAAAATCATATAGGCTCACCGTTTTACAACTGAAGAGTGAATCACTGGTGTAAGAAACATGATTGATTTCCCTCTGATCAAGTAAAGTTTGTAACATTAGGTGCGTGCAAGTCGACTTGAATAGTCCCGGTGCTACTGTATAAAGCCAATATAATACGACCATGTTGAAAACTATCTAGAAACATACTGGTGTTTGTTGTGCCGAGATCTGTATAAATAAATATTGGCTGACTAAAATTTAGTGGCCAGAGTGGCAGAACCACTTTTATTTCCATGTACAGTATGTTGTCTACCTATCCTTGCCCAATGTGTTTGTGGACAGTTTGAATTATATATTGGTATTCAAGAATCACAGATTCAATCTGTCTACATACTTTTAGCTATAAAGCTGAAGCTGACAATCACAGGTAGACTACAGTGTGTGTGAGAGAGAGAACTATATTACTCTTCAAACTGTATATACTGGGTTCATACAAGGTCCTTTAAAGTAGGCTACCTACTGTATAATTTAACTTTTCATACCTGGAGAAATTCAACAAATGTTCAATAAATACATTTTATATTGATTGTTTAGGCCTAATTATTTGTAAAGTCACAACACATTAGAGATGTGTGTAGTTCATTTTGCTCTCAAATGCACCAGGTTGATGAATTTTACTTTAAAATGTAAAAAGAAAATCTTCCGGGGGAGAATCCCCCCGGACCCCCCTTGAGGGGCAAGGCCCATCCCATAGCCAGCTACTTTTTCTATCTGGCTGGCTACTCAGAAATGTGGGGGAACCCCCTGATATACCTTATAGGGCTATATGATTCAGATTAAGTTGTTCTCATATTTTGTCTTGTACATGTATATCGGTCACGGAAGCTTATTTATCCGCCGTTATAACACTGCCGGTGCCGCGTGAGAAAGCTGCCTCGAGTCAAAAGTATAGTTTACCCACTTTTTTTTTACCACTACAGCACTGCTAAGGGTAGATGGGGAGAGTTGGGGGTGAGGGACCGTGCATTATAATTGATTATTATTAAATATGGCAAAAGCCGGCAATAGCTGAGGCATTATTTAGTTTTTAGTTTAGTTTATTTATTCCCACAGTAAAAACAAGACAATAAAATATACACATCAATGACAGCTGTACAATAGAAAGGATACTGTGCAGGGAGAGGTAAAAAAGCCCAGGGGGCTTATAGGGAACCTCCACCTAAATAAACAAAAATATACATTACATAGTAGTCAAGGAAGTATAGGTAGGATGTGAATGATGGAAGTATGTGTGTGTGCGCGTGCGCGAGAGAGAGAGTGTATGGTTATGGTTTTGAGTTGTCCGTATGTACTACGTCCGTCCGATGTTTGTTAATGCGATATCTCAGGAACGCCTTGACTGAATCTTGTTACATTTGGCTCAAACGTACACTTTGACTCAAGGATGTACAGATTAGATTTCAGTGGTCAAAGTTCAAGTTCAGTGTGACCTTACAAATGCCATTTTGTAGCTTGTTAACGTGATATCTCAGAAAAGCCTTCACTGAAATTTATTTGGCTCAAACGTCAAAGTCTGCACAGACATTGACGTCGACTCCTCACTTGTTGGCATGGCGGAGGCATATATCCGCGGTGCACTCGTTCTAGTTCTGTGAATATTTGACATTTCTCACCTTTTTCCTGGGTGCATGCCATTTCCACAATTCTGTATGTCATGACAATATGGAAACAGTGTTTTACTGGTTGCATCTACATTAAACAAACATGTTCACATTGTTCTGTAATTTTGCTTGCTTATTTATTTGCTTCCCAGCTGGGAACACACCGGACGCCGAAGCTCTGAGCCAACCAGTGGCCCAAGGCAACGACCAATCACAGTTAGTGTGCTGTTCACATCAGTCACATCTCTTCTGTTTGGGGTTTTCTGCCACCAAACACTTCCAGCTCCACTGAAGAGACATTGCAGTTATTTTGTTCATCCCTTTGCCACCAAATGTCAATTCTGCACATTGTTTGGATCTTATATTTTTGCATTCACAATTATAATCAGAGATGGGAAGCAACTAAGTACAAATATTTGTTACTGTACTTGAGTAGGATTTTCAGGTATCTGTAGCCTACATTAATGAGTATTAAACTTATTTTACTCCCTACAGTTTTACCCATATCTGTAACTTCTTTTTTAGCCACTGGAAATACTTTTTACTTTGATACTTTATGCATTTCAGAGCCTGTACTTTATAAACTTTACTTGAGTAGACAAGTTGAGTCAGTACTGATACTTTTACCAGATTATGTTTTTTATACAAGCAAGTGTACTTTCCCATTTTGTGTACTTTTCAGATTTTTCTTTCCTGCAAATTGAATTTAAATTCTGTTGCATTATTGATGTATGTATAGAGGTTCTTTGGTCATTCTCACATTTTGGAATAGGATTTTTTCGATTCCAGATGTGTTATGTTGAGCCCAGAGAGAACTTAAAAACACAAGTCTTGACTTTTCTATGTATGATCTTTATGATCAAGATGACTTCTAAACACTGACGTTGACCCTCCTGAACTTTTGGACATTTTATTCCTGTTTTCCTGGTGCACAATACAAGTACAGCCTACTATACTGTTGGTACAGCAGCATGAAAACATTCACACATTGTGAATAGACATTAGGTTTACAGCAGAGTTCCAATATATTTTCAGGTGATGTGGACTCCAGTGCCTAATCTGAATTGGCAAAAGTTACATACTAATATAGCCCCCTGCTGGCTCTCTCTGGTAACTGGAATGTGTTTGTGATTTAAAGGATGGTCAGAGTTTCCTTACAATTAGACTCAAAATGACGGAATTCAACATAAAACAGGTTCAGCCAAGGAAACAGTGCTGCTCTTTCGGCTAGTGATGCCTGAGTAAAGACAGCAGCAAACAATCTGAAATTGATGATAATAGCCTGCAAACAGTTTGATTAACAAAGCTCATGGCTTTATTTATCTTTGATCTGTACAGTTGTTCAAGGCTGTGGAAAACACAACTTACATTTATACAGTAAAAACTCGAATTTGTAAAACTTGTAAAGTACAAATGACTTCATAAAGCAACATTGATTAAATTTGAATGGTCAAAGCAGGGAGTATAATAACCTTAACAGGTTTGTGTACAATACTAACTACAGCAAGTTGCTGTTAAACACTCCATACTGTACTGTTTTTTTCTCCTCAGAAATATGAAGTTCAACATAAAGAAAAGGTGCAGAGTAGGGGCAAGAAAGATATTTGCTGGTTCTTCTTGACACTACAACTCCTCCAACAGCTCACTCTGCTCTGGTAGACTGCAGCAAAACACAAAGGAAGCATGAGGATTATAACAATGTGACATGGAATTGAATAGAGTGCAATTGTTTTCATGGACCCCACTGTATGTGACTTTAAAGGTCTTTTACTCTGCACTTTATAATTTATCATTTGAAGATTGTCTTTCTGTCTGCTCCATCTTCTGCTATTGACTGCTGTGCTGCATACTGCACAAAGCCAAATTCCTTGTTTATAATGACTAGACACGACTATGTCTATTCAAATTATCTTGAATCTTTGTATGAATTGGATACAGGGATAGATGGCATTGGGTATGGCCCACAGTATAGCCTGTGTATGTGTGACAATAAAGTGACGTCTCATTGACTGGTTATTGAGAGACGCAGACGCTACAATAGTAAATGTAGCTATATGATTATACAGGAGGAGACATTTCAGTGTTTCACATGAATCAGTAGTGTCAAACTCAAAACTGGCTCGGGCCTCTACTGTCTTGTGCTCCCAGCTGTGCTCGTTCTGATGCACACACACACACACACACACACACACACACACACACACGATTACAGTACTAGGGCTATAATCAGACATAGAGCTGCAACTATACTAATCTGATCAATAACAGCTAGCCTGTCAGAGTTATGAGGACACGATCAGTGATTAAACCTACATTCGTACTGTCACCGTCCAGGCTACTGTAGGCCTATTACAGTATATACATTAGCAGTATAATACACACATGAAAGGCTGTGCACTTGCTATCACTCACTTTCACCGCAGCTCTGACTGAAAAACAAAACGCAACATGTTCTTCGCAACCTATTTGTATGAACGTTACACCATCCACAGGGACTGTATAATTAACATTAACGCTAATCTGAGAGATATGCTAGCGTTAGCCTGATGGCTAACATAGGCTTACCTTGGCGAGCTGTTCAGAGCTGGAAAGTACGTTAAAGGAGAATTTCGTTTTTTTTTAACCTGGATCCATCTCCTGGCATTAATTATGATTTGGCCACTCACCAGGCGATCTCCGCGGCGTTTCTGGCCTTCCTAGCGTTGTTTTGACATCAATAGCGTCCAAGTCAGTTGTAAAATGGAGCTGACTTGGGGCCAAGTGTGAGCCTGTCTTTCCTGCATCTAAATAGCTATTTTTATTCCCGTTTTCGCCAATTATCGTCAGATACTTTCCTGATACTTTCCTGCCGACTGACCAAGTACAGGAGGACGCTTTGCGGTGGTGGTTTTAGCGCAACCTATGTGGGGTTTGGCGTAACCTATGTGGGATTCGAAATAACGAAGGTTATGCCAAACCCCACATAGGTTGCGCTAAAACCACCACCGCAAAGCGTCCTCCTGTACTTGGTCAGTCGGCATGAAAGTATCGCGGGACTTCACGAGACTTGGTGACCGAGATCACGTTTGAGGTAATTTGATCCCTGCGGACTCCAGGAAACAGCCTTTGGCGAAATATCACTGTGGTGCTTCTTGAGGGATCAGATTCTGACGATATTTGGCGAAAACGGGAATAAAAATAGCTATTTAGATGCAGGAAAGACAGGCTCACACTTGGCCCCAAGTCAGCTCCATTTTACAACTGACTTGGACGCTATTGATGTCAAAACAACGCTAGGACGGCCAGAAACGCCGCGGAGATCGCCTGGTGAGTGGCCAAATCATAATTAATGCCAGGAGATGGATCCAGGTTCAAAAAAACCGAAATTCTCCTTTAACTAAGTTAGCCAATAATGCCCGTTAACTATTGATAATGCCGCGCGGGTCGATGACAGTTTCTTGGCCGAAAAACAAGACCTAAAATGTATATCCATAGTAACAATCGTGACCTTAGCCAAATTTAACCGAGGCTAAGTTTACAGAGTGACATACTTTTATTTTGACTTTCAGCAATTGATTTCCGTTTGCTGTCTGTCTGTGGGCGTACCTTGAAGTGGGCGTACCTTGCAGTGGGCGTACTCTGAACTGGTCACGTGACTTCCATTTTTCAATTTTGTATTTTGAAGTTTGAAGTTGACTTTTCAGTGTACTCTTGGCTAATTGTGCATTTTTCCAATCCAAAATGAATAATGATAAAAAGGGAATGAACACAATGAAAAATAGGGTCAGACTTTGTTTGTTTTTGTGTTTTTCGATTCAATTTGAAAATTGATTTTCAGCTTCAATTTTCAATTATTTGACTGATTTTCATTCTTCAATTTCGATTTTTGACGATTTTCAAAGTCTCAATTAGAAAGGAAAATTGAATTATACTTTAGTACCCTGATCGATTCAGGGGGCCTATGCTAACCTTTGACTATGGGTATGAAATCACTGTGTATAAGTGAAAGATCTAGCAGTCATTTACCAGTGCATGTACAGATTTTCTCTTAAGATTTCTAAATTTGGAATAAATACACAAAAAATACCTGAAAATAAAATGTCCTTTATAGAGTAATCCCAATGCAGATGATATCCAAAAAAAAAAAAAAAAAAAAAAAACTATAGGCTAAAAATCAAGAATAAATCAATAATCTTTACTGTAGCGATGCATACAAATATTTAAGTGAGAAGTATCCCTTTAAAAAAATCATACCTTTGTTCTGATGACTGGTGATTTGATGAAGTTGGATTTGCAGCAACAGGTTGTCCTGGAAAAGGAAACAAGTCTTCATTTAGCTTCATGGGTGCTTTGCCTACATGTCATTCTCTACTTAAGACAGTATCAATGAAACTAGAAATGCACTCTTATTTCTACATGTTTCACTTAGCTATCATTTACCTTTTCTTTTCTAACTTTTCTAATTGCACCACATACAATCCCAGGTTTGTTTGTGTTGGCATTATGTTACGGTTTACATCACAGCATATGGTTAAGTTAAAGCACACACAACCAAGTTAGTTTAAATGACGCTTATTGAGTTGCAGGTTCTAACATTGTTGAATTGTTTGTTCTGTTCCTTCATACCGATTGTTCCTTTGTTCAGACTCACGTCACCATGCGGTAGTTGGTTTGGGGAGGGGCCTACATGCAGCACTTCCTCCATTTTATGGTGTTGGTGATGTCATGACATCACTGGGCCAAACCAAGTGGAAACAGGGGCGTCATGCAAGCCAACAATCTGACGGGGCGAACTCTGCCAGATTTAGAGGAATATCTAAACTATAAACTATCTGAACTACAAACATAAACGTCAACTTGAAACTATGTTTCAACTACCATACACAGCCTATAATATTATAGCCTATGTTTATTTTTTTACCTCTCAAAAATCTGAGGGGGGAATTCCCCCCTCAGTTACAATGTGCATGACGCTTCTGAGTGGAAAGGTTTTCTTTCCTGTACAAATGTTTATTTTTGTTCATTGGATGCTGCTTTAGAGTAACTGTAGGATTATTTGTCTTTGTAGAGCCATTTAGCTGTGTGAATGAGCCTGCAAATGAGTCCTAGCATGTTACTTGATGCCCTTGTATTAAGGTGACAGTTTTAGTATAGGCTACAATGCAATGGTGCAGACTGAGTCATTTTCTTTGTGTTTTGTCTATTTGAGAATGTGTTCACCTAAAACTGAAACTCCTGTCAAATAAATATTCATCTCTGAGAACTGAAGTTGTAGTGGTATTATTGCTACCGTACTCACCAGTTGGAGCAGGTACTTCTGCTGATGGAGAAAGATGTTGAATGAGTTGAAGTTGTTCTGGAGTGATGGAGCAGAGCACTGATGCACAACTTGGACAAGTCCTGCTTTTCTTGTCAGCAGAGAGGTGAGGGTGGTGTGCGAGTGTGTGCAGGAGGGCAGCTGGTTTATGATGCTTTTACTAATCTGTAATGTGATTATCTTACCTACATGGAATAAGAAAAGAAAACATTCTTTGGAATGTCACATTTGGTTGAGATTTCTGCAAAGCACATACAGTTGTACTACAGTTGTAGCCTGGGCCCGGTTGTTCAAAAGGTTTAATCCGGATAAAACTGATCCGGATTTGGAAATCCTATTTTTTGCTATCCAGGATCACGTAATCCATCTTATGTTTGTGCTGGTTTTTCAAAGCAACATCGGATTGGATTACTGTGATACAAACTTTTCAGGATTACCAAATCTGGATAACGAGTGCTCGAAATGGGATAGGCTGTCACAAAATGTAGGCTACTAGCTATGTAAAGAACAACAGGTAGAATAGCCAGCGTGGGGTAATTTTCAAGAGTTTGTTTTATTATTATGTAACCAAGTGGGCACTCTCAACAATAAAATTGCATAGTAGCTTAAGAGACAATACACCAATGAGCCCCACACAAGTTGTTCTTATGACGGAACCAAACAGAGACGTGTTGCTTTCCAATATGAAAATAGGTTTATTCTATTAAAATCAGTCAATAGTTCATAAAACGCTAATTAGCCTCAAGAAGGGGGGGGGGGGGGGGCCCATACGGAAGAGGCATATATACACATATATGGACATACATCCGACACAAGGTCCACATATATGTCACCATACATGTACATGTATGCACTTTGCATACAAACCCACCTGAGATATATGCATATATATGTGATGATCATATATGTGATCCAAATATAAATTTACATATATGATCATATAGGCAATTAACATATATGAGTACTCCCATACATGTGATCATATATGCTCATGTAAGTAATGGACATATAGGATTATTCTAGCATATGTTTAGATATATGTACATATAAGCAATTAACATATAAGAATATTTCTACATATTTCCGCATATATGCAAATACAAGCAACACACATATATGTTATTCTCTTGCATATCAATATATGTGTGCATATGAGCATTAAACATATATGATTATTATTACGTATGTCAACATATATGCTCATATAATCAATTAACATATGCGGATGTTCGCATACATGTAATCATATATGTTTGTGTAAGCATTGCACATATAGGGTTAAACTTACATATGTCTACACATATGTGCATATCAGCAATTAACATATAAGAATTTACTTACATATGTAAGCATGTATGCTCATATAAGCAATTAACATATATGAGTATTCTCATACATGTGATCATATATGTTAATGAAAGTAATGGACATACAGGGTTATTCTTGCATATGTTTAGATATATGTACATATAAGCAATTAACATATAAGAATATTTCTACATATTTCTGCATATATGCAAATGCAAGCAACACACATATATGTTATTCTCTTGCATATCAAAATATGTGTGCATATGAGCATTAAACATATATGATTATTATTACGTATGTCAACATATATGCTCATATAATCAATTCACATATGCGGATGTTCGCATACATGTAATCATATATGTTTGTGTAAGCATTGAACATATAGGGTTAAACTTACATATGTCTACATATATGTGCATATCAGCAATTACCATATAATAATTTACTTACATATGTAAGCATGTATGCTCATATAAGCAATTAACATATATGAGTATTGTCATACATGTGATCATATATGTTCATGCAAGTAATGGACATACAGGGTTATTCTATTATGTTTAGATATATGTACATATAAGCAATTGACATATAAGAATGTTTCTACATATTTCTGCGTATATGCAAATACAAGCAACACACATATATGTTATTCTCTTGCATATCAAAATATGTGTGCATTTAGGCATTAAACATATATGATTATTATTACGTATGTCAACATATATGCTCATATAATCAATTAACATATGCGGATGTTCGCATACATGTAATCATATTTCAATCAGGAGAGGCCAGTTGGTAGGATTAGACAACCTTTATTTAGCAATCGGCATGCATGGCAAATGCTTTGGCGCTTGACTCCATTGGCCAGTGGCGCTGCTCTTGAGGCAGAGGAGGGCACCTGCATAGGCTAGGAGATCCCCCCCCCGTGGGGGATCAGGAGTCAAGAGTCGTTGGTGGCGGACTGGGGAGGTGGGTGGGGCAAAACAACGCTTCGGAGGCCGGCTTCAAGGGAGATGGGCTGCCGTGAGCTGCTGCTGCTATGATCGGCCAGAGAGAGAGAGGTGACGTAGAACCCTTGCTATATATATGAGGATTAACTGACGTCATGTTTGACGTCATAGCAGACGTCATGCTAGGACTTTTGACTGACCACGTTATGCTAGAACTTGACTGTCGTCAGGGGATGATCGGATTATGCGTGAGTGGCCTTCTGCTTGAACTATGGTCTGGAGACCTCACTTCAATCAGGAGAGGCCAGTTGGTAGGATTAGACAAACTTTATTTAGCAATCGGCATGCATGGCAAATGCTTTGGCGCTTGACTCCATTGGCCAGTGGCGCTGCTCTTGAGGCAGAGGAGGGCACCTGCATAGGCTAGGAGATCCCCCAAAAGGAAGATCTGATTACCGGAGGTTAATTGAGATCTGCAGGCGCCAGTAGTTGATTGCACTTTTCCGGCCTTCGACCTTTTTAGCGACTTACAGCTATTTGCGGCTGGCGCTCCCAACTCGGTCGGGCACCTCGCGATAGCGCTTCCCAGCTTGGCCTACCTGGCCGCCTTGGCGCTTCGCGATTGTACTTTTCCGGCCTTCAACCTTTTTTTGCGACTTACAGCTATTTGCAGCTGGCGCTCCCAACTCGGTCGGGCCTTGGTACGTGCTTTTCCTGCCTTCGACCTTTTTTAGCGACTTACAGCTATTTACGGCTGGCGCTCCCAACTCGGTCGGGCACCTCGCGATAGCGCTTCCCAGCCTGGCCTACCTGGCCGCCTTGGCGCTTCGCGATTGTACTTTTCCGGCCTTCGACCTTTTTAGCGACTTACAGCTATTTGCGGCTGGCGCTCCCAACTCGGTCGTCCCCTTCGATCTTGGTACATTAAAGTTTAGCTTGGCGCTTCCCGGCTTGGCCTACTTGGCTGCCTTGGCGCAACTACCCTGACTTTCTCCGACTCTATCCCCCCAAAAATGAGCCGGGGAATTTACTGCGCCTTACTGGGCGCCATGCTTACGGGGAGCCGCCACCAACGAGACATTTTAAAGTTCGGGACACTGTTTGTTGCCATGCTCGCCGATTAAGGGAGGAGGGTTCTTTGGGCCGCCAGTATGGCCGCCTGCTCCGGGCGGATGTAGCTGGAGAATGCCGATGAGGGCCAGCGGCCCATTTGCTGGAGGGGGGCGGAGGGCACTCCTTGCTCGGCGGCCGAGGTGGCCGCTCCGATCCTGAAGGAGTGGCTGGAGTAGTCCTTCGTCGGGGGTTGCATTGCTGGAGCGTCTGCTTGAGGTGCAGGGTGAACCGGGATCTTGTCGTGTGGTGACAGGGTGCGATGAGGAGCAGGGGAGCCGAGGGGCCGGTCCGAGGCCTGAGCTTGACGTAGTGAGCCATGAACGAGAAAGGGCAGAAGGGGGCTAGTGCCTTCCTGTATGCTATTGTGTGCTGGGGCAGTGGGGCTCTCTGACTGCGGTGTCAGAGAAGAGAACGTTGTCCAGGCTACGCTCCATCATGAACAATGACTCGCACCACGTTGTCCAGGCTACGCTCCATCATGAACAATGACTCGCACCCACTCCACGGCGTGCTAGTCGAACACAGGAGTACGTTCAGTGAGAGACTGATTCCACCTAGATGCAGTACGGAGAGGCACAGGAAATCATTCCTGCCTGTGGCCATTAGTCTATTTAATGCCTCTCTTAAAGAGCACCTCGGAGACGCTCAGTCTCCCTGAGACTGAGCCAGCCGGTAGGTTAACTGTGCCTGGCTGAGCCACGTGTGGCGTATAGGGCAAGCCGACTTAATATAGTCCAGGGTGCAATAATGATAATTGACACGGAATGTATACTTACCTGACGTATTTTGTATTTTGCTACTTAGACATTCCACTTATTTTTGCTTCTAGCGCATTTACTAGTTATTCTATGCTATGTTGTGTTTTTTTTTTTTTTTTTTTTTTTTTCTGCTTATTGCTTAATATTGCATTTGCGTTGCATTTACTACTGTTTATTTTATTTTAAGCTATGTGTGTACTGTGAGCGAGCTACTGTAACCTGTCCCGATTTCCCCTCGGGGGTCATTAAGTCATTCTGATTCTGCTTCTGAAGAAATGCCAGAGGCATTTTACTTTGAAATTCGTTAAGAACAGGAAGTGGTGTATTAAGACCGGGTAGCTTAACATGGAAAGACGTCAGCATTCCCTGGGCCGTCTGGCTTCGGTCCGAAGTTATGCAGTAACACTCATTCTAGCTGATGCTCAGACAAGCTCCGTGGGCCAGGGGTGTTAGAATGGCCCCTTGCGTGGTTATTATTATTATTGTTGTAATTATTATTATTATAATTATTATTATTATTATTATTATTGTGACTCCCGCTGGCCATTTGCCAGGAAGCGATTTCCGCTTAGGCGTCGGAAATAGGCAGGCTGAGATGCCCGCTGGGTAGAATAGTCAGATCACAGGCCAAATAACTTGTCAGTCAGCTTCGCTTTATTTAGTCAAAGCACGAGGGACACCTACGGTACATGTGGTGTTTTCAGAGCAATGTAAGACAGTATTTCTGTTTGGTGGGGCGGGCCGTTGCGGGCAGACGGAGTATTAAAGAGATGAGAATACGTCTGATTATAGGCATTATAGGCAAAACACAAGGATCCCTAGTACAGTTTAGTAGTGCACGAGTGCTCAAGAAAGCGCACGAGGTAATCAATGACTCCACGCATGTCCTTCATGTCTGTTTTGACTTAATGCCATCAGGAAAGCGCTTTAGACAGCCTGCCTGCGAAACAAGCAGAAGGAAGTTTGGTTTGGTTCCAGAGGCCATTCGACTGGTGAACAGCCACAGTACGAGAAGTGGTCAGTTTATCTAGACTAGGTCTGTACCTTGACCTTTTGATTTGAACCCTTGAACAAGTCTAATATGCACTTGGATTGTATTGACTGAAATTAATTTGTATTGATCTGACACCTATATTCCTTTGTGGTGTTGGATACACTGTAATCAGGGATCTTGCTTTATCAGTGTCATTTATTGTATTTATTGTCTTGTTTTTTGTATTGTTTTTGGATGTGTACAGAGTACAGCTTGTTTGCAGTATTCATGCCTTAAATTGCCCTTTGCGGGACTAATAAAGTTTTTTTTTTTTTTTTTGAATTGATTTTACTGGACTGGTAGATTGCCCGTTTAAATGCTGAAGTACTGATACTTTCCTCATGGGTCCTTTCGCGTCCACGGGTGACTGGTCCTCCGGGGTATGCTCGGTGTGCTGTGGTCGTCAACCCCGTCCTTGGTAGAGCAGGTAGCTCTTGAGAGAGGCGGGCAGGGGCAGTCCGTGGATTCCGCTCAGGCGGTCCCTTCCTAGAGCCGCCCGCACAGAGCGCCTGCACGGGTCCATCAGAGGGAGGGGATCCGGATCGAGTCCGTTTATGTACCGGATTCGTATTTCGCAGTGTCCCCCTTCCGGCCTTCGACCTTTTGGCGGCTTACAGCTCTTTGCGGCAGGCACTCTCGACTTTTGGCGACTTACAGCTCTTTGCGGCAGGCACTCTCGACTTTTGGCGACTTACAGCTCTTTGCGGCAGGCACTCTCGACTTTTGGCGACTTACAGCTCTTTGCGGCAGGCACTCTCGACCTTTTGGCGACTTACAGCTCTTTGCGGCAGGCACTCTCGACTTTTGGCGACTTACAGCTGAGTCTGGTATTATGAAGGTGTCGTCGGGCTCCAGGAAGGCGGGGTAGGTTCTGCCCGCGTGGTTCTTGCCGTCGTGGTAGAGTTTACACCGGCCCAGGTCCCAGCCCCCAGTTTTTTTTTTATTTTTTTATTTTTTTATTTTTTTAAGATTGTTGTTCAAATGAACCCCCTCAGATCGGCTAAAGTTAAGAAATTATCATTGTCATCATCACGGAAGCTTCCTAATTTAATTTATCAGTCACCATCAGTCACGTGGGGTCACTGGGGACCCAGAGGTAGAAAATAAACAAACTCAGCTGCGTGTAACAGCAAAGATAATTGAGAATGAGAAGACAAGAGTATATAGTGCCTTTTTGAAAACAGCGCTGCGGCCATTTTGGCCTGGAATACGGCTCCTTGCTGGGGCAGAAGCTTAGTCTCCAAAATGGCGGATTGGCTGTGTGCTGTCGCATCTTTACAATAAAAGGTCTCTGGTTACCGTAAACCTCCGTTTCACAAACACGACAACAAGGAGAGAGACAGCTACTTTTCACGCTCTGTTTTGGATTAAGAGGATGTCCTGAAGTGTGACGGTGGATTAAAGACTTGATGACAAAACGTCATGTGATCTGGTGGATTATAGTCTTCGTGACAGAAAGAACGGGACACCCGATGGATCAACGTTACATGGATGCGGGTTTTACTGCCGAGTGCGACCCTCTGCTCAACTGCATGTAACGTCAAACCTCTATCGTCCATGTATTCCTGGGAGTGCTTATTCCCCTCGTGAATGGACCACCTTACGTCGCTGGATTTGGAAGGGAAAGCAAACTGCACTACACTTCAGCTGTCGCCGCCAGAATGAACCGTTCGCCCCATGGACCTCTCGGTCTGCCCGGAGTGCCCGAGATGCTATGGCAACTCCAGCTTCAGCGCTTCTCCAAGCCGGTTCCCGACCAGGAAGTACGTGGCGTCTCGCGGCGGCCCCGCGGCCTGCATTTCCCCGGCGGCTCCCGGCTCTCGGGGCAGCCGCCTCCACTGGTCTTCGCCCGCGGCCTCTCGCACGTCCGCGCCGAGCGGCCTCTCCCTCCGGCACGCTCGCACGCGTTTTTGGGCGTCCACGGCGCGGCGCTTCGTCCTCTGTTATACACGGGCCGTCGCAGTGGCGCGCCCCGTGCCACGGGAACGCGCGCTGGGCCTTCTCGTCGGGGCCATGCTGGCAGCCCGTGGTCCGGTCGCTTCGCCAACGTCCTCGTCAGACACCTCGGAAGGCAAGTACGCTCCGTGGCCGGTCCGGGACAGGGGACCGATGTCTGAGCTGCCGTCACGGTCCGTGGGCTGCTCCGGCTCGGAACTCGACATGCCAGGAATGGGAATATCCACGGGTAGAGAAGGCCCGTGGGTGCTGATTCGGTCTGCGGATCTGGTGCAAAACAACGCTTCGGAGGCCGGCTTCAAGGGAGATGGGCTGCCGTGAGCTGCTGCTGCTATGATCGGCCAGAGAGAGAGAGGTGACGTAGAACCCTTGCTATATGAGGATTAACTGACGTCATGTTTGACGTCATAGCAGACGTCATGCTAGGACTTTTGACTGACCACGTTATGCTAGAACTTGACTGTCGTCAGGGGATGATCGGATTATGCGTGAGTGGCCTTCTGCTTGAACTATGGTCTGGAGACCTCACATGTTTGTGTAAGCATTAAACATATATGGTTAAACTTACATATGTCTACACATATGTGCATATCAGCAATTAACATATAAGAATTTACTTACATATGTAAGCATGTATGCTCATATAAGCAATTAACATATGAGTATTCTCATACAAGTGATCATATATGTCCATGCAAGTAATGGACATACAGGGTTATTCTTGCATATGTTTATATATATGTACATATAAGCAATTAACATATAAGAATATTTCTACATATTTCCGCATATATGCAAATACAAGCAACACACATATCTGTTATTCTCTTCCATATCAAAATATGTGTGCATGTAAGCATTAAACATATATGATCATTATTACGTATGTCAACATATATGCTCATATAATCAATTAACATATGCGGATGTTCGCATACATGTAATCATATATGTTTGTGTAAGCATTGAACATATAGGGTTAAACTTACATATGTCTACATATATGTGCATATCAGCAATTAACATATAAGAATTTACTTACATATGCAAGCATGTTTGCTCATATAAGCAATTAACATATGAGTATTCTCATACATGTGATCATATATGTTCATACAAGTAATGGACATACAGGGTTATTCTCGCATATGTTTAGATATATGTACATATAAGCAATTAACATATAAAAATATTTCTACATATTTCCGCATATATGCAAATACAAGCAACACACATATATGTTATTCTCTTCCATATCAAAATATGTGTTCGTATAAGCATTAAACATATATGATTACTATTATGTATGTCAACATATATGCCTATATAATCAGTTAACATATGCGGATATTCTCATACATGTAATCATATATGTTTGTGTACACATTGAACATATAGGGTTAAACTTACATATGTCAGCAGGTATGCTCATATAAGCAATTAACATATATGAGTATTCTCATACATGTGATCATCTATGTTCATGTAAGTAATCCAGGGTGCAGCAGAGAGACTGGTTGGAGGGGGCGTGAACATTTCTCCAGAATTTGCATGGAAGTCCCATGATGCATTTGGGGCAGAGATTAGGGATCTAATATGGTTAATAACTCCACAGGATTTCATTTATGAAGCTTTTAAATTATATATTTGGAATCAGCTTTACGATGAGCTTCTAAATCATATATAATATATAATGTTTACACTAAAACCATAATATAGACTATGGGGCATTTTAATGACTCCACTGTCAAAAAACCCTTATTTTTCAATCTCATGCACACTGGACTAACCTTGAAAATATCCAGTAGTGCTGGAAGTCTTGCACAAAACTAACCATTTTTATGGTGGGTTTCACTTCTGAGATGTTGTTCAATCAAAAATAATTTGGAAAATTATATTTCTTTTAATTAAGAGATATGTGTTTTCATTCCATACATGTTCATATATTGTGATATATATGCACATATATCCTGGATATATAGGTGGATATATGTCGAATAGAGATAAATACATAGTTATACACAGGTAATAGTCATATATGTTCATATAAAATAAAACATATATGTATAGTTATTATTCATATATAGTTTTATATGTATTAACCATATATGTCCGTATAGTGTCAATGCATACAAATGTACATATAATTAATTACCATATGTGTCCATATACAATCTATACATGTATGCACATATATAATTATATAGGACTAACATATATGGACCATATATGAAACGTTCCAATTCCATACATGTTCATATATTGTGATACATATGCATTCCATTACATTACGTCATTTGGCAGATGCTTTTATCCAAAGCGACTTACAATAACACATTTTTTGTCAGCAATAGAACAATCAACTATGGAGCACAGTCTATGACAACTACAACTTCTGAAGGAACAGTGGTACAAGTTTAGGTTAGTGGTACAAGGTTGGTTAGTTTTTTTTTTTTTTTTATAATAAGGAAAGAGAGAGACGAAGTTAGATCAAGAAGGGCCCAGATGGAGCCTGAAAAGGTGTGTCTTTAGTCTTTTCCGAAAGATCGGCAGTGATTCAGCAGTCCTGACCGAAGGTGGAAGCTCGTTCCACCATTGAGGTGCCAGGGACGAGAAGAGTCGAGATCGGGATGAGCGACTTTTGAGCCCCCGTAGCGAAGGAGGGGCGAGGCGACCTGCACTGGTGGAGGAGCGAAGGGAGCGGTGAGAGGTTTGGAACCTGACCATGGATTGCAGGTACCGGGGAGCTGACTGGTGTACTGCCCTGTAGGTCAGTACCAGTGTCTTGAATTTGATGCGGGCCAAGATGGGAAGCCAGTGGAGCTCCTGGAAGAGGGGAGTGACGTGAGAGAATTTGGGTTGGTTGAATATCAGACGGGCTGCAGCATATATGCACATATATGCACATATATCCTGGATATATATGTGGATATATGTCGAATACTTATATGAACATATACTACATGTATGTTTACTACATATATGTGTATATATGCCTCTTCCATATGGGGGGGGGGGATAGGAGACACAGGCCCACCTGGCCAAGGGGTTCTAGCACCACCGGGTATGTATGCCACTGTATATAGAACAAAAACACACTGCAAAACAATACACATGACTTTGTGAGTGCACCGCAAACAAATAAGAAAACGTGAGTAAAGGTGGATGATTTCTCCCCTTGGTGCTGGGCCTGTACCCAATTACAACTGGTATAAAACAGAGAGGCAAAATAACTATAGGTTATTGTTGTTGCAACTCAAAACAATCCTAAAACTAAATATGGGCAAAGCAGCGACTGGCAGAGAGCCACAACAAGCCTGCTGTAACACAAAGTACAGATTTAAACAAATCATTAATGCACTGATATGATTACATACCTCGGGGAGGCCACTCCTGTACAATTACCCCTAACAATGTATGTTACCTTTAATGTACGGGAACTGGCCACCCACACCAGGCAAACACCACAGGAGACGTGTCGTCTGATCCTACTGGTTGGCCTAAACATAACACAAGTTTAAATAATTTGTTCCCCAACAAGATAAATAACTGAGGTATGAAGGGAATGACCGGTACCTCAATTGGGTTCATCTGATAACCTGGCTGCCACACTACACAACCTGGAGCACTGCCCGACCACCTAAAATGTGTGTACACATTATAATCACAAAAGAAACAATTACAGATAAACAATTATGTGAGTTCCAACATACCGAATGATTTAGGGCCACTCTTGACAAGTCAGTTGCTGGTTCCAGTACTGCGCTTGGCTTTACACACCCAGCCAATGCCCAACACAGCCAAACACAAGGAGGATAATGCTCTCAGCAGCTCACAGGTGATGGTGATTAGCAATCGGCCCAGTCTGACCTGTCAATCAAATAGTGGGCAGGTCCTACCTGTCACAATCAAATAGTGGGCAGGTGTCACAATTATTATTATTATCTCCGGCAGGAGATCATGTTTTCAGCTGTGTTTGTCTGTGCGTCTGTCTGTCTGTGTGTTCCTCCTGTGTGTTCCTCCTCTCCTCTACCTTTGCCTTTGCATATCTCGAGAACCGTTGGTCAGATCGACTTCAAACTTTGGGAGTATCCTAAGGAGTATGTGACGGAGTGCACTGACCTGACCAAAAAACAAACATGTTTATCTCAACAACTTAGCTCAACAACCGTTCGTCCCATCGACTTCAAATTTGGGGAATGCGCTGATGGGAACTCGACACAGTGCAGTGCCGGGTATGGCAACCATTTTAGGGCCTCCTCCTCCCTCAGTTCTTGTGTCTCCTAGTAAACCATATCAAGTGTGCTCTGAAACACCTGCAGTTCTCACACGAAAACGCTGTCATTCTTCCTGCATTACTGTTTCACTCCTCACACGTCAGTCATCGCACAATACGGCGTCACTCGTCAGTCATCAGTCCTCAGTCATCAGTCCTCACTCGTCAGTCATCAGTCCTCAGTCATCAGTCATCACTCATCAGTCATCAGTCCTCACTCGTCAGTCCTCACTTGTCAGTCATCACTCCTCACGCCTCACACGAAAAAGCTATCATTCCTCCTGCAACGTGCCTCACTTATCATTCAAACTAGCTGTCAGTCATCACTCCTCACGTCTCACATGAAAACGCTGTCATTCGTTGTTTTTGTTGTTCTTCCGTGTGTGATGGGGAAACCGCAATATGGTATATACTGTATATATATATATATATATATATATATATATATATATATATATATATGGTCTATTGTCATCAAACATTAAACTAGATGTTCCTCTTAGTGTTACTATGTTAATTCTGTTGGGTCTCATAGATTACTACTTAAATCTATATTGTAAATAAAAAAACGTGCGCCTTTATTTTGAAGGCAAAATCACTCATCCGGAAGTAAAGTTGTAAAAAAGTGTTGCTCAATTCACGGAGGCGTTCTTGCAGTTTCCCCATCACACACGGAAGAACAACCAAAAACAACGAATGACAGCGTTTTCATGTGAGACGTGAGGAGTGATGACTGACAGCTAGTTTGAGTGATAACTGAGGCATGTTGCAGGAGAAAAGATAGCGTTTTCGTGTGAGGACTGAAGGTGTTTCAGAGCACACTTGATATGGTTTACTAGGAGACACAAGAACTGACAACGCTTAGACTGAGGAATGATAGCCAATACTCTGACGGAGGAGGAGGCCCTAAAATGGTTGCCTTACAGGGGGGGGCAATGATGTGCGAGCCACGACGCGAAGAGATCGACGCTGGCTCGATCAAACTTGGCCCAGATCTGTTCCACCACCTGTGGGTGAAGAACCCATTCTGAGTTGCAGGGGTTGCCCTGCGACAGCAGGTCCGCGGCCAGGTTGAGGTAGCCCCGAATGTGTGCCACCGAAAAGGAAGAGCAGGTGGAAACGGGCCCACTCGTGGATGACCGTAGCCAGCTGGTTCAGGGCCAGTGACTGGACACCGCCCTGCCGGTTGATGTACGCCACTGTCGCGGTGTTGTCCGAACGTATCAGTACATGGTGGCCCATTATCTGATGTCGGAAGTGCCAGAGAGCCAGGCAAACCGCCTCCAGCTCTAGTACGTTTATGTGGCGAAGCTGCCGTAGCAGCCCCTAGGCTCTGGAACAGCCTCCCCCTCCGTATTAGATCAGCCCAGAGCCTCGAGGCGTTTAAATGCCTGCTCAAAACGCACCTTTTCTCCCTGGCCTTCCACCTGAGTTGAGCCTGCCTCTTAACAACCTAGTCACTTTGTTTTTATGACTTGTATTTGTTGCATTGTACTGCACCTTGCTCTGTAGCAGTGTATTCTGTACTTGTCGTTTTCTTCTATATTTTAGTGTTTTATCTGTGAAGCACTTTGGTCGGCTTTTGTTGTAAATGTGCTCTATAAATAAAGTTGACTTGACTTGACTTGTAAAAGAGATTTTGTATCTCAATTGTTTTATCTGGTTAAATAAAGGTTAAATAAAACAAATTAAAAAAATAGTGGCAGCATTTCATACCATCCAGGTGGGAACTGCTGCAGGGAAGAGCGAGGCCAGCACTGATGCGTGATTTCTAACCCCACATAGGATAAGCAATAACCACGCCCTGTGGCACCGGGATTGGCCAGGAGCAACACTGGAGGGCACGCAGCCCAGCGATTTCATGAACCAACTGAATAGCTCTTGAGAACAGACAGCGATTTCGAGAGCGGACATTGAAATGAATTATGGTCACCTACCTTCCTTAGCATAGGAATAATAATAATAATAAGTATAATAAGTGTAATCTACACAATGTACACAATCTACAAAAATATGCAATAATATAAACGGTGTTGTGTTCACGTTCATTGCTCATATAATATAATGTATCATATCGTTGATTTCAAGCTCAATTCTTACCCAGAGAAAAGGTACAGCACTGAAAATGTAACAAGCAATAGTTTTTTAAACATCTTTATTTTAAAAGATGAAAAACCCCAGGTGCTTTAAGTCCCAAGCTTCAATGCTCCTGGCCAATCCCAGCGCCACAGGGCGTGGTTATTGCTTATCCTATGTGGGGTTAGAAATCACGCAAAAGGTTGGATGTGCACACAAACCTTCTATTGAACTGTAATTTAAAACTAACCATAGAAATGAACATGAACTGAGACAATATTGTTGATTTGAGGAAACAATATTTGATTTCCTCCAATTGCCACATCAATAAGCAGGACACTGTAGGGATTTGAACCCCATTCCTGGTCAACCAGGCGTGCCAACCACCAGTGTTTTTGTGGTAATTAAACGTTAAATTAAACGACTTATTAACGTTTGTCGCTGGCATCGAGTTTACATACAAAGTCAATGCAAACGAGCGATTGAACATTCGCCCGGAGAAAAATCGCTGGGCGTCTGAGCGACAGAGACAGAGAGATAGGGCGAAAATTCACTTGTCGCCCGAGATGAAATATCCCAACTCAAGCGAAATTTCGCTGCCAACAGTCGCTTGCTGCTTAACGCTGATTGGCTGCCGTAACCCCGGAGTATTTATTCATTCTTGCATCGGGGGAAAACACAGTTGTGTTGTTTGCGTTTTCATCCTGTCTAAAGTTAGAGCTGTGTGCTGCTTGTTTCTTGACAGTGAAGATCTCGTTTCTCAAGCTCGCTGCACCCCACCCACATCTATCAGCGGGCCGACAGGCAGGCACATGCACATCAAAGGGGGCTTGAGCCCCTGCCTTTTTTTCAGTCTGTAAAAAGTGCCCTTTCCTGACCATGAATGCAGCATTTCTAATGGTGCTTTGTATGGAAATTGCCCTTTCCATGCCGTCACTGAAGGCAGCATTCAAAGAGAAATGCCTTTTCCGAGCTCTCTTGGCCTTGAATGCATCATTTATAATAGGCCTCTGCATGGACCAGTGTTTTTTCAAGCCGCCCCTGAAGGCAGCAGCCAAAAACGGCCGTCCCCGCCCACTCCAGCAGTGCACTCAGCCACATGAAGACTGAACGACAGCAGCACAGCCGGCGCACACTGACAGATATCAGTCAACATGAATCAGGTATGTATGTTTGTCAAAACAAAGAATTATACAGAGCCCCCCCCCCCCCCCCCCCAGCAGCCTGTAATGCCATTTTACACCCCACCAGCCGAGACATGTCGAGATCACCTCTACCTGGATGTTAAGCACCAAACTCAGCCTTCATGTGCTAGGAGAGAGCCCCCAAAACATGGAAGTCACCTCGATGCTTTTTTATGCTTTAAAGTCTGTGTTTATGTGCCAGGGCACTGAGGGCAGGTCTGGAGGGGATGCAAATCCCATCTTATGGTGGTCTATGTAGCAAAAGCGGAGTTAAATAAGTGCAACTGTAATTTGGCTTTGTCTGATATCGATATGTATTACGTAGCCACTAGCCAGTGATGACTGAGTGAGCCTCATTTATGGCTACTGGCCTGGGTAGTTGTTGTGGCTCTTGTTCAACTTAAATGAATGAACTAATGAATGAATACATAAATACATAAATACATAAATAAATAAACCACCCAATAAATAAATAACCAAAATATAGGGAACAAATGCAGAATTGTTGCTCTTGAAAATATTTTTTTGTCAATGTGTCTCCTGATAAGGTCAAGGCTGTGTAGAGTAACAATAATGCTGAATTGCTTCTAGAGCTTCATCAGTGACAGAAGTCATACTGCAGAACCCTTCCGCTCCCCCCCCCATGTGAGCCTGACAGGTAGCTGACGGGACAAAAGGAAGAGGAGTTACAGTACATCACAAATGAACAATGTCTCTAAGTCTTTGTCACACACTAATTAATAACTATTAATTATTATTATTATATTAAATATATAATATAAGTTATTATTATTATTATTATTATTATATTATATATACACACATATTAATTGTTATTATATTAATTAACTATTCATATTCATATTATATTAAAGGGCCCATATTTTGCTAATATAATGTATTATTATTTTATTGTTGGCCTCCAGTAGAGTAACTTATTGCATCATTCATAGTTGAAAAAACTCAGTTTATCTTGTACTGGCTCTCACTGCCCCCTTCAGTTCAGCCTCTGACTGAAACGCTCTGTTTTAGGTCCTGTCCCTAACCCCCACCCTCCGGAAAATACTCCAGGAGGGCAGCGCGAGGAGTTTTTGTGTTTGGCCGCGGTACGTGATGCCCTGCTCGGCCAGCCGCCGAAGGAAATGTCCCGGCACAGCCCCGGCCGAGCGGAGTTAGGGGATAGATAGCTAGGGGGCATGCACAGCATGTATAAATAAAATATAAAACTAGAATAGAAAATATAGAGATAGAAATAGAATATAGAATAGAAACTTCCGCCTGACTTCCTCCAAAACAATGTCATTACCGTAAGTGACTGAATTTAGTCATCACAAAAACATACAGTACAAAAAAACATATTTATTCTAAAAAACGCACTGGTGGGAAAATGAGTCGGGCGCTTATTATGCTAAATCAATTTGGACCCGGCGGTAAAGGGAAGACCCGGCAGCAATTAGAGTACAGGCGCTTATTGGAAGAATTACGGTACTCTAAATTGTCTTTACATTCTGTCCAATTGAACCAGAATGACAGAATATGCTACCAGAAAACAAGAAACCAAGCGTCTCAATTGGGGTAAGCTTCAAATTGGTCAAGCGTCCACGCAGCCAGAACGTAAAAGTATAGGTCTTCCGCTTAAGGATTTCAAAATAAAATCCTAAGTGCTTTATTTGTTTCTCCAACGGTGAGAAGCATTTTATTCTGAAAGTAAATCGTGGTATTTCCGTTGCTAGTCTGGTGTAACTGTCGCTATTTTGTCACAGCCCAATAATACTGTTGTGTTTCAGAAAGGTAACGTCCGTTTCAATTTCTATAGAGTGATTACATTGATTATCTGGCCGTGACAATATCCAGGCATATAGCTATATGGAGGAGATGTCCACAATGGACGGTGATTATGATGAGGATTATTATTATTTTATTATTATTATATATTTCCCCTTGACATGGAGATATCTCATCGCCATGACAGCCTAAAGCAGACACTTGTGCCAAAAGCTGCAGTCAGTTCAAATGGCAGACTATAAGATAAATATGTAAGCAAACTCACAATAAAGCTAAAAATTCTGAAAATCCGGACTGTTTGCTTTCTTATAAACAGGATTTACTTGTACTTTTACTTTCAATACCTTTAAGTACATTTAATATAAAAAAAATACTTTTGATACTTAAGTAGGCTACAGAAAATATTTGCTACTCTAAGACTTTTACTCAAGTAATATTTGAATGGGTTACTTTGACTTTTACCCAAGTCATTTTCTGGTAAAGTATCTATACTTTTACTCAAGTATGGATTTCGAGTACTTTATACACCACTGAATATAGTTTGGATTCTTGGTCGACAAAGCATGTCAGGCTAGAAGGAAGACACTCTTAAAATTAGAATAGCAGAATATAAAGCAGCAATTCGTAATAAAAATCTAGATTACTCAATTGCCCGCCATTATGTCAAAGCTAATCACGGTTCACCAGCCTCATTAAAGTTTTGGGGTATAGAAAAAATCAAGATCTCCCCTAGAGGTGGTGATATAGTGAACAGACTACTCAAAAGAGATAGTTTCTGGATTCATGAGCTGAACTCAGTAGAGCCTGTCCTGTTTTCTATAATTGCACTTTACCATTATATTGTTTTTAACATACATTGGTCAATCTGCTGTATTTCTTGCAGTTGACAAACTACTGATTTCTATGTTGGTTTGTCTTTGAGGTTACATCTACTTTACTATACTAACTGTATGTTCCTTGTATTCTGTAACCAGACAAAACCCTGGTTGAGTGATTCACCTCCTGAACTTTTTCAAAGGTCTTTATCTAACCATTGTTGGTTTTAATGTATTTGTCATCTTGCTGCTATATATTTTTGCATTTGACAGTTAATACTGAATTCTTTGCTGGTCTGTTAATGTGGTGATAAGTTGTATTGGATGATTGATTGTATGATTTGGCAGCCAGCTTGCAGATTGCTTGCTCCTCCCCTCTGCTCCTCATTTAAAACACACTGTGAATCCAATGCAAAGCTCACTCTGAAGAAGACCAAGTGTCGAAACGTCAGTGTTTGATCTGCACCTTATAATAAACCATCTAAAGACGACCTGAGTGCTCCAGTATTCTCCTTCTGATACAACTGAAGACGCGTCAGGTCTTTCTTCCGGTCTTTTACTCAGCGTGACCGGTCCTTCCTGCCGGTCACGCTGAGTAATTAGAAGTGGCAATCTAACAAGAAACAAGACCCAGAAGTTTTCACCGCTACAAAATTCAGAAAACTAGAACCTACAAAAGTAAAAAACTATTGACTTTACATGCAGTAACTACACTTTGAAGTTCGCCTTGGTTTTTGTTTGAATTTTGTAGTTACTGCAATTTTCCCACTCTTTCCATAACAAAGCCCAACATAATTCATGTCACTCCCTCATGATGGCACAATCCTGGGGGAAAGAATTGTGAAGCTTGCTTTGAAACGCAAATATCCAGAAAATGATAAGGATTATGATAAACTAGATGGGTTGTAATAGCCTAGTTAGTAACTTTCCTACCTGCTCCCTGAAGGCTTTAGTGCTTGTACACCTCTCACCAATCACCAAGGCATAATATTTTTCTCACTGGGAATCCCTCTGTAATTATCAAATCCAATCAGTCTACCAAACTGTAGTAAGACAAATTAATAAAAAACAAACGCTAGCTATCTGACACGTGCAAGTGTGCAATCCGTTTAGTTAATCCAGT
This sequence comes from Poromitra crassiceps, assembly GCF_964638095.1. Taxonomy (NCBI): domain Eukaryota; kingdom Metazoa; phylum Chordata; class Actinopteri; order Beryciformes; family Melamphaidae; genus Poromitra; species Poromitra crassiceps. The sequence goes on from NC_139630.1 coordinate 3,283,139, forward strand.
TATTTTCCGCACTGACAGACGTCCAAATTGTTAATGAATGAGTCTTCAGTGTCTATCATCATAAATCATAGATGCTGTATCTCTAGCTAATAATCCATAAGAGATAATGTTCTCCAACAGGAACTCTTCATCTGTGGGCTATTATCAGCTAACCCAATCATAGTAGATAGTGATAATAGTTTGGTATCACTAGCTAGCTCATCAGGATGAGCTTTTTAATTGCTGCATAAATTATCATTAAAACTCTGAGTCTGTAATTCATTTTATTCAACATTTTTAATATGCTATGTTCTTGTATGTATTATCAATCTGAAAAGCTGATCTGATTTGTAATGAAAAACTGCTCTAAATTAAGATAATGAAAAACAGTGCTCATCAATTCATTGTGTCAGAATGATGACCAAAAGCCACACCACCAGTGGTGAAGATGATGCTGACAACAATGACATCAAGTGACTTCAGAAATACTTAATGTACCTGTATACATATTTAGTAAGCGCATTACCACTTTTCAACCTATAATTCATTTGGCTGGACAGTCTAAAAACCTTAAAGCCATTTTTCTCAGTTCATTGTTAGCATAGTTACTGTGGTTAGGCTTTGTAGGGCAGTGTAGCCCTACTGGAATCATCTATATGCGCTTTGATGAAAGATTAAACATATGTCATTAAGGGTGAACAATATTTCAGAAAAGCAAAGTCACATAGAGGCAGTTGGAAATTGAACGCTTGTGTGTTTTAGGTGATCAGTCAACATCAAACACGTAGTCCCTCTCAAACAGTAAATATGTGCTCTGTTCTATCAGCAGGATGTTCCTGAATGTGATAGTTAAACATGCTTTTCAATGTTTACCCTTGTTGCATGCTTCTGTAAACGGAGTGTTTTGGGGCTGTTTGCCAACAGTGTTCTTTGATACCTGAGCCCTCTCAGTTTCTCTGGTTTCTGTGTAATATCCTGCTATAGGATTCCTGGAATTGTTTGATGGCAAACTGGTTCCCAAAAGTAAAGTGGCCATTTTAGAACATCTTCAGCTGCCTTTGTCATTCAATCTACGTTGTCAAAAACATAATTACAAACATTTCACATGCCCCGTTTTCCTTTTTTTCAGGTCGCAGTTCAAAACAAATTAGCATTTCAGTTAATGGGAATCAAACCGGACTTACCAGGGTGACTTAAAAATCATATTTAAGACTAATCTCAAGGAGATAAATTACCGTTTTAGGGAGTTTTACAGTTAACTCTACTCATCTAAGTGTGATGCCGCTCAATCTGATCTGAATTTTGACTTTTTTGAATTTTAGAAGAAATTCTGTGATATTCTCGCCCCACTCAAAATATCTAGCTCTAAGAAGGACAAAGTCTTACCTAAAACTCTGTATGAAGCTAACACCTCTCTCATTCTAAAGAAGGGGAAGGAGGAAGTAAATCCAGCTAGCTACAGACCCATAGCGCTCCGGAATTTTGACAGAAAGGCAATCACTGAAACGCTACCCGGCTAAATAGACATTTGTCATCCATCATTCATCCTGACCAGACAGGGTTCATCCCAAATAGGTTCTCTTTCTCAAATGTAAGACGTCTCCTCAACACCATATACACAGACCACAGTAAGACCAGCGGTGCAGCGATTTTATCACTTGACGCACAGAAGGCGTTCAATCAGGTTGAGTGGCCTTATATGTTTGAATCACTGCGCAGATTTGGGTTTGGTGATTCATTCATATCCTGGGTAAAGCTTATATACGCTAGTCCAGGGGTATTCAATTAGAATTCAGAGAGGTCCAGTTCGAGAAAATTTCCTCAAGCAAAGGTCCGCAACATCATAATGTCTAACCTGCGTTATGATTCAGTGCCATAAAATACCCTAATAGTTGTATCAATGTCTGTATGTAGTCAGCAACAAAGAACAACTCATTAATTTCAACAATGTTTTTTCAGTTTTCACATTTAACTGGAGGGATTTTAAAATACTCAAATAATAAATTATTATTATTTTCAAAGAAAATAAGGGCTGCATTAAAAAAACACATATAGCAGAAAGCTTTTGAAAATGTAAAATAAAGTGCTTAAGAAAAATGAAATAAAAGTAGCAGCTTGAGTTTCCCTTTTTCTGGTTTTTGCAGTCTTATCTCAACATATTTGAACAATTGAAGAGCTTTCCTCTTCTGTTCTGACTGAGAGTAAATGACTAGCTGACTAAGAAGCCATACTTTTGCAGCCTGGGGACAGTAGTTGTAGGGAGGGAGGGAGACTAGCCAGCCACAGACACAGAGACAGACAGACACACACACACACACACACACACACACACACACACACACACACACACACACACTCCTGGTTTCCTAGAAATTCTCCCATTCAAACTGGCAAGGGACCGCCTCACCTATCTTGGCCTGACCATACCCAGAGATTCTAAACTAATATTTAAATTGAACTTTGTTTCAAGACTTAAACAGTGTATAGAAAACTGGAGGACCCTGCCCCTCTCCATGATTGGCCGTATAAACTCAATCAAGATGGTTTTCCTTTCCTAGGTTCTTTTATCTTTGTCAAAATATTCCCATCTTTCTCACATCAGCGTTTTTCAAAAAACTAGACTGTGATTCTGTCCTACATCTGGAAGTATGAGAACCACAGAATTTTGAAAATTCACTTGCAAAAACACAAGTCTGAGGGAGGACTGGCCTTACCAGTATTTAGGCACTACTGGGCTGCCAACATTAGGGCTCTGATGTACTGGTGGCAAGGGACTCCGGGTAATTTAATTTCCGGGGCCCCCCTGTGGCTGAAAATGGAGGCCAGCTCCATTGTCAACTCTTCCTTGACAGCCATGCTATTTGCTAAGTTAGAGAAACCTGGGACCTTTTAAATTTAAGTTTTGTCATGAAAAATTAGGGGTGTTTTGAGTCTTCCAGATGTTTCTGTCCACACGCCAATTTGTTTCAATTGTTTTTTGGCTCCATGGTTGGTCAATGATGTATGTATGTTTTTTTACCTTTCTTTTCCTGTGCCTGAGCCTGTTTGTCTTGTTCGTATATTGTTCTATTTTTTTTTTTATTATAAACAACGTGGACTTATGCCTCCGCCATTAGTTCATTCTTGAGTCCAAATTGCCATTTGAGGCAAATTGGAAGAAATTCCATCAAGGCGCTCCTGAGATGTTGCGTTACAGAGCTTGGAAATTGCATTCAAGAGGTCACAGTGACCTTGACCTTTGACCTTTGATCACCAAAATGGAATCAGTTCATCCTTGCGTTCAAGTCGATGTTTGAGCCAAATCAGAAGAAATTATATCAAGCTGTTCTTGAGATATTGCGTTAACGAACTTGAGAATGGTGTTCGTGAGGTCACAGTGACCTTGAGGTTTGACCACCAAAATGTAATCAGTTCATCCTTGAGGCCAAGTTAATGTTTGAGGCAAATTTGATGAAATTCCGTCAAGGCATTCCTGATATATGGCGTTAACAAGCTTGAAAATGGCGTTGGAGAAGTCACAGTGACCTTGACCTTTGATCACCAAAATGTAATCCGTTCATCCTTGCGCCCAAGTCGACATTTGAGCCAAATTGGCAGAAATTCCATCAAGCCGTTCTTGAGATATCGCTTTAACGAACTTGGGAATGGCATTCGTGAGGTCACAGTGACCTTGACCTTTGACCACGAAAATCTAATCAGTTCATCCTTGAGTCCAAGTCGATGTTTGAGGCAAATTTGATGAAATTCCGTCAAGGCATTCCTGAGATATCGCGCTAACAAGCTTGAAAATGGCGTTCGAGAGGTCACAGTGACCTTGGCCTTTGACCACCAAAATCGAATCAGTTCATCCTTGAGTCCAAGTGGATGTTTAAGGCAAATATGATGAAATTCCGTCAAGGCATTCCTGAGATATTGCGTTAACAAGCTTGAAAATGGCGTTTGAGAGGTCACAGTGACCTTGACCTTTGACCACTAAAATCAAATCAGATCATCCTTGAGCCTAAGTGGATGTTTTAAGGCAAATTTGATGAAATTCCGTTAACAAACATCGTACGGACGGACGGACGGACGGACATATGTACGTACGTACGGACAACCCGGATCCATAATGCCTCCGGCCTGGCTATTGCCGGCGGCGGAGGCATAAAAATCATAATTAAAGCTGGAAATAAGGTCCAGGTTGTAAAAAACCTGAATTCTCCTTTAATCTGTTACATTACATCTCTTCCCCTATGGGGATTAATGTCATATTGTGTACTCCCTGTCAAATAAACTAATAAACTAAACTAACCCTAACCCTAAAAAACGAATGACTTGCAGCTGGTGGGGGCGGAGTTTCTGTAAGCCGGACAAATGGAGTTGGATTTCTCTGTGGTAAACATACAGTATAGCGAAGGTAAACACTGTCCATCCGTTTATATTAACAACATTATAATGATACAAAGTGGGTTGATCATCGGTAAAGCCATCCTTTAAAATGATTGACCTGATGGAGAGCCGGATGGAAATGTATCCCATCCGGCTTCCTTGGAACTTCTTGGTGAACCGGTTGGTGCTGTAATAGGATTCATGGGTCAGGTCCACTGTATGCTTAGTTACTGTATATAAGTGAGACAACGCTTCATTATTGCAGGACATCAGCTCCGTAGAGATACAGAGTAACATCCAGAGGTGCACAACAGAGGCAGAGACACCACAGACATCATGAAAACTATTGCAGCTTTCTTGGTGGTGCTGTGTCACCTGCACATCAGTCATGGTAAGTCACCATCTGATAGGCCTACTGTATATTTTCCTGCAACATAACAGAATAATCCACTCACTGATGATGATTTCCTCTCCACAGCCTGGAACTGTAACGAGGGCCCAAGCCTGTCCTATGCCAAACAGATTGACGCTGGACAGGGACAAGTGGTCGCAACAGACAAAAACAATCGCAACTATTTCCTGAGTGGATCCACCTGGTTCAAACTGCCCTCAGCCAGCCTCAAGCACATCACAGTGGGACAAGCAGGGATGTGGGGCGTCAGCACCAGTAACTACGTCTACAAATTTGTGGGTGGCAGCTGGAAATATGCACCTGGAAGTAAGAAGGGGAGAATTTGTTGTCATTTGCATGCCTTCTTTCACCTTGGGGAAGTTGGGTCATTGCTGCAGTAAAGTGTAGTAGATAAATTACCTTAATGAAAAGATACACACACAAAAAACAGAACATATTAAAAATTTCAGATACAGTAGCTGACTAGCCGTGTTTGGAATGGTTCATTCACTCACTTACTCACTCACTCACTCACTCACTCACTATTCTCCAGGTGGTGTTTATCATATACTAATAATAATACGGGGAATGATCAAACAAGTTTCGGACACTAACTCACTCTTCTTCTCCTTTGGTAAACACGGCAGCATTGCATTGTGGTAGATAGGAGAACATGTAGGGTACATTCTGTTCACTAGGAATTGCAATGCATTGTGGGTATTTTATAGTGGACTATATAGTGAATCAAATTAACAGATGAGAATTCGGACACGAGTACAAAATGGCCAACACACTATATAATCCACTATTTCTGTCATAGTAGGGACCGGTTTCGAACAGGGCTAGTGTCTTCATTGTTCTAATACATTGCTCCTGTGAGCTAGAAAGAATCCAGACAAACAGATTTACAAAACATATTTATGAAGCCAGGACAACATGCTGACTAAATACAATACCTCTGTGTTTTTCCTTGTTTGCAGGGTCAATGAAGCAGGTTGACGCTGGTAGTCTTTTCATTGCGGGAGCCAGTAGCAGCAACATGGCCTCCTGTCTACGGAGTAGCTACACTTTGGGCTTCAGGAAGGGCTCTATCTCCTGGTCAAATCTGTCCACTGTATTCTTCTACTACAGCTGCGGCCTCTACGGATGCTGGGGAGTATACAAACCCTACTATGTCTACTTCACAAAGGTGGGAAACTGTTTGCAGAGCCCATGAAACCTTGGGCCCTATCTTGGTACAGGCGATATCCCCTATTTGCACTTGCGCACCTGTTTTAGCGTGCCTTAAGGGCAGGGAAGATAGTGGTCCGCTTTGTGCATTTGTCCAGGTGTTATGCCGAGTTTTGCACCCCCGCCCGGCAGTAGCTAAATGCATCCCCACCTCACGGGAGCATATTGTAATGATTTATAGAGAAATGTAACTGTTTAAAAGTGATATAATTGTCTGGGTAGACGTGACCTCCCTGATTTCTAAGTTAAAACAGCCCAGAAATATGTTGGGGATGCAATTCTCGGTGGGGAGGCGGAAACGTTCACGGCATGTGCCGCAAATTAGAGCCGTGCCAAATCATCTGCGCCCCCAAAATGCCAGCGCAAACGGGATTTGGGAGGTCTCAAGTAGCAGAATTATTCACAGGTGTGGCCAGGCAATGCCTGGGCATTACATCAATAAAAAACAATTGGATGCCCGTCTCGCAATCGCTGTTTGCGCGAGGCATGCAATATGCTGTAATTCTCTCCATGCGTAATAGAGTGGACTCACTCGTGCCGAGGACAGAGAGAGATGGAGAGAGCTTATTGACAGATAGTCTGTGGTGCCAACGACCCTCCGGGTTATGGAGGTGAATAGCCTATGTCCTTTGTCCAACAAGTTTTCTCAATTCATTTCCCTCTTTGCGATGTGATAAAAGTTTCTCAGTGAGTTATAGTTAATTGCCTCACTGAATTATCTGCTAATACCCAATTTTAGCAGCAGAATTTGATGTCCTGGCATAGCAAGGCTGTGCGTAATGACATATCCAAAAGGAATTTTACTCTGCACTGCGCACAGAGATCATGGTGCGCTCAAGCGCAACGGGGTATTTAGCGTGTAAGACAGGGGTGGGCAATTTTTTTTCATGGGGGGCCACATGAGAAACCCAGATTGTTGCCGGGGGCCGAACAAATATTGTTATGCCGTAACCCATGGATGGGTAACTTTGATGATAGAGAGGGCCACAAAAAATGTCCTCGCTACCAGGTTTTGCTGAGGGCCGAACGGCGCCAGCGTGAAAAATTTGGTGCATTTGAAGCCACGTTTAGAGGAATAACTCATTTTAAATTAACAGTTGTGATGTCATTATTCAGTCTTAACCACCAATATATCATCCTTTTCTCACTCACTCCTATGTCACCACCTGCTGTCAGGGCTTGAAATTAACTTTTTTGACCACCTGCCAATATGGCTGCTAGATTTTAAAGTTACCAGCCAATTAGAATTTCCACTAGCCAAAATGTTTTTCTTGAAATAAATCAGAATATGAGTGGGTTAATTTAAGCATAAGTATCAGTAAGTGGCCCGGGATGATCAAAGTCTGTGTTGAGGGTCACACGAACAAAAATGCAGTCTTGAAGCTAAATAAATCCAAAACCAATGAGTTAATTATTTAAATTTCTAATTCAATGTAGCCTTTTAGTCATAAAGATTATTGAAAGATATTCCATATTCCAGACTGAAATGCTATAACAGAAGTGGAGTATTGGCCAGAATGACATGAACATTTGGACACTTATTCAGCGGGTATCTTGCATGTTGCGTTCAGGTGCACTGTGTAAAAAAAAATAAAAAAAAATTGCAATTCCATCGCGGGTAACACAGTTGGCGCCCGCGGGCCGGATCTGCGGGCCGTAGTTTGCCCATGTATGGCGTAAGAGGTGCTTTTAAAAGCTCTTAGCGCAAAGTAATTGCGCGCTGCTGACGATAGGATAATGCCATCTATCCCCACATTTTTGCACTGAGACGCCTAGTTCGGTATGTGGCACGCCTATGTCCAGTCAAATTATAACAGGCATGCGCTTGTCCACGCCCCCAATTTACATTGCGGCGTTAAACGAGCGCAAACACTAAATTACCGCTTTTGCGAAGATAGGGCCCCTTAACTCTTATGCTATGTTTATATTATTATTATTTAGCACATTAATCGAACACTCATAGATCATGACTGCCATGATTCGGTAGTTACTGATATATATATTTTTTTGTGCAACTGATGGCAGTCGTTCTGATGTTGACACCTCTTTACAGGGTGTGAATCCGTCTACCTGCTCTGGCCATAGCTGGCATAGGATCTCGGGAGTGTACTTGAAAATGGTTGAGGTGGGCAGTGACGGCAGTGTCTTCGCAGTGAACACGTCCGGCCAGGTCTACGAGAGGTAAGCCATTACTCCACACGATCAGGTAACGACACCCAAGAGGGCAGTCTTTACTGTGATTGCGCGCCAAATACCCATAATATTGTGTCAATAAAATAATTTTCCCAATAATAAACTAGAGGGCACTGGTGCACAGAGTGCATGCTACCTAGAGGGCACTCGGCAGAGTGCATCATGCCACCACCGGCGCTTTCAACCTCTCTACAAAGTTGTGGGGTGTAGCATAAATCCGTTAAAGTTAGGTGTCTTTTTGTGATTGCCATCACCCATTGTCATGCCCCCTTTTGACCAGTGGGCGGACATTAATCAGATCTACTGTAAGTTGGACCGTGTCCTACTTTTCTACAAAGTTTCGTGCAAGTTTGTTCATGACATATCCTGACAAACAAGCAGGGGCGAAAACACACATATATATATATATATATATATATATATATATATATATATATATATATATATATATATACAATAATAATAATACTAACAGTAATAATAATTTATTGGATTTATATACAGTAGCACCTTCCTCAATACTCAAAGCGCTTCACTCAGGGGAGGGGAAGGGGTGAGGGAACTCAACTCATCGACCACCGATGATCAATTGACAGACTTGTACATTAATCTCCTCTCTCAACAGAACCGGCATCTCAAGCAGTCGTCCACAAGGGACCGCATGGAAGGCCGTCCCTGTTTGCAGCATGAAGCATGTCAGCTACGACCTGGGAATTCTCTGGCTCGTCACCACCTCTGCTCAGGTCATGCGGTGCACACGCTAATGTCAGACGCACAGCGACGTACAGACGTACAGTTCTGTGTAACGACAATCCAGTCCTTATCTGCTCTATACATATCTTTCTCTTTTAGTTATTGAAGAAGTGTGATTTCCTTAGGACAGAGTAAACTGTTTAAAGACCCCATAAAGTCATGTTCTAAGATGTATGTAAAATATTCTACTTTGAATAATAATTTGTGTCTAATATGGTCCCCCCCCCCCCCCCCCCCCCCCCCAAAAAAAGGTTGAATTATCTTGTTACAATTCTTAAAATCTACTCCTTCTCCATCATTAAAAAATTATAGTGTATTATAGAGTCTGCAAATATATTTAATCTCAAAAGTTTTCCTGCTGGACACAAGATGTCTCCTACTTCACTGTAAAGTCCATTCTCAGTGTATGTGCACCGGAGGCTTCAAGTTTCCACATCACAATTAGTTAAATATTGGACAGGGATTAGCTTCAACTATTTGTGACATCTCAAATCATGTCCCACCCCTAAAATTGGATGTTCAATGAATACAGAGAAACGTTCCACTTTCAGCAGATAAATGTGAAAACAGCCTTCTAGTGTCAAACTAACTCACAGACATCATTCTGAAGCTCAAACACCTGAAGGAACAAGAAGAAAAACACATTTTTGTCTTTAGGGGTCTTTAAGTGTCTTTTTTTAGAGAGATTACTGGGGGGTTTCTTTTTAATATAGAGCAGTATAGAGTTTTTTCCTGTTTTTTCTGTCTGTTTTGGCTAAACTTGTCTAACAATATGCATTTGCATGTAATGCATTTCCATTCAAGCTGAATTAAACTATTTGCATCCAACCGGTTGTTGTTGTGGTTGTTGTTGTGGTTGTGGTTGTGGTTGTGTGTGTGTGTGTGTGTGTGTGTGTGTGTGTGTGTGTGTGTGTGTGCATGCGTGCGATTTGCAAAAAGATTTGGCTCGTGGTCATTTTGGACCCTGTCGAACACAGGATAACACAGGATTGACAGCGCAGGTACACTCAATTAAAGCCAAACCCTCTAATTGACGACAGACATATTGAACATTTAGTCAAAATTAAGGGCTGGGACCATAAGGGATCATGTCATCCCAGGCCCCAGTCCCGTCCCAGAGGCTCTGGGTTATGAGCCCCCTGAGTTCTTGGGCCCGTGGGCCTGGGCCTGGTAGGCCCATTCGTTAATACATCACTGGTTGCCGGCCAAGAACTATCAGCAACAAAGGCTGAATGTTGCATCGCCTCACGTAGCCTGTGTCGGGCCCACACTCTGCAAAGACTACAGCCGGCGGTCAACTAGTGCAACTAGTGACTGCGGATATACAAACCAGATACATGCAACAACGCAGCGTTTGCCTACCATTTTCACACCACTCTCACTCACCACTTGGCACTGGCGTTGTCAGCCCTTGCCTGGTCTTGTGTGCTTGTGGAAGAAGAAAGGAAGATGATATGCAGAAACAGGCTCAAAGGGCTTTCCCGAAGGGGGATTGTGAAAAATATGTGTATTGACCGTGTAACTTTTAGATACGCCTGTTTGGTGTTCAAATGTCTTCATGGTCAAGTGTAGCGCAGATGCTCCATAGGCGTTGCGGGTATATTGGTTCTCTAGGATAATGGCAGAAATCCAACTTCACACACACACACACACACACACACACACACACACACACACACACACACACACACATGCACATACTATGGCACACTCCCAACAAGCCATCAGTCACAGAGGGAAAAGCAATTATAGCAAAATTACTAATACCAAATGCTTTGGTCAAATCAGTAAATACGCCTTAGAATAATAAATGTATGCATTAATCGGTGGCTAATATCTATCCTCCATATAGGATGCCTTTCCACAGCCTCGGGAACCCCCGTCCCACAGACAAGAATCACATTCAATTGCTACTTGTTCTAAGCCACTATGTTTTTTTTCTCTCTTTTTCATATGTATGTTTATTGGGTTATCAATCTTAAACATACATTCCTCTGAAAGTATGACGTTACCCGGTTTTACAAACACAAAAAACAAGGCATAACACTCCACCCCCCAACATGAGAAACAAGTTCACATAGACATGAGAAAGGGGGGGGGGGGTGGGAGGATACAAAAACATCAAAAAGGGAGGAACCCAAAGAAAGATAAGAAATATAGGCATATATACTACATGCCCATACAGTACATACTACATACATACTGTACCAACAGGTTCTCACTCCGAGCACGTAGCATATTGACGCTTTGTCCCGTCCCTTGTGCGTCGCTTGTTACTAACACGGTACCCTTGAGCGACCCATGAAACGACTTGGGCTATCCGACTAAACTCAATGTAAACCCATGGAAGTCATCTTTGACGCTCATGGCAACTGCTCCCCCATTAGTCAACTGCTCCCCCATTAGGGTCTGAGGGGAGGTTAGGTTTAGGCGTGGGGGGTGGGAGAGGTTAGGTTTAGGGTTAGGGTCTGGGGGAGGTTAGGTTTAGGCATGGGGGGTGGGAGAGGTTAGGTTTAGGGTTAGGGTCTGGGGGAGGTTAGGTTTAGGTGTGGGGGGTGGGAGAGGTTAGATTTAGGGTTAGGGTCTGGGGGAGGTTAGCTCCTCCCCCCAGACCCTAATGGGGGAGCAGTTGCCATGAGCGTCAAAGATGACTTCCATGGGTTTACATTGAGTTTAGTCGGAAAGCCCAAGTCGTTTCATGGGTCGCTCAAGGGTACCGTGTTAGTAACAAGCGACGCACAAGGGACGTGACAAAGCGTCAATATGCTACGCGCTCGGAGTGAGAATGGGTTGACTGTACATACGTACATATATACAAATGTAACCAGCTGCATACGGCAGGAACCCAAGAAGTCACGAGGACAGCAGTAGTTCAGGTTGATTTGACTTGTTTACTGTGTGAACAGACAAGATATCCCAGGCAGCAGTGAATATACAGGCACAGACAGGATGGTCACAGCCACTATCACTTCTCTTCAGTCGCCTCGTTCAACTCACAGGTGTTATCCTATACAATTGAATATAAAAAACTCCAAGAAAATAAATGAATGTTAATTACAACAGTGTCATCACATACCTGTGTGAACAGACAAGATATCCCAGGCAGCAGTGAATATACAGGCACAGACAGGATGGTCACAGCCACTATCGCTTCTCTCCAGTTGCCTCGTTCAACTCACAGGCGTTATCCTATACAATTGAAATATAAAAAACTCCAAGAAAATGAATGAATCTTAATTACAACAGTGTCATCACATACCTGTGTGAACAGACAAGATATCCCAGGCAGCAGTGAATATACAGGCAGAGACAGGACGGTCACAGCCACTATCACTGAGTGAATACAAACAGGATATCTTTTAACTTATACATTTACAATCATTTTTCTGTTCACACTTAACACAAATGGACAAGGTACAACCATTTTTTATACATACATACATACATACATACATACATGTTCCCTTGCTCTGTATTTTAACCTGATGAAGGTCGATAGACCGAAACGTTGTTGATTAAAGTTTGTTGCAAGTAATTGGCAGTGTGCGGGAATCCTCTTTGTTTCTCTCATTTATACATACATACAAAATACCGTTTCCATTTACATCAGAGTTCCTTTTCTTAAACTAACCAACTTACTTGCTGATATCAACACCAGCGCCGCCATTACTGGGCTTCTACCCACGTGAAAACCATCGACTTATATAAGATGGACGCCATTCCATGGTCCCATAAGTGAAGCCGCTGCATGTTAGATCGCCGCCCTGACGGCTGAATCCAGTATCAGGTCACAAGGCCCGCCTCCCCATGTTAGTGGATGAGAAAATCACAACCGAAATATTCACAGTAAACATCAGATAATTTTTTTCCAAAGGTGGTTCGTATCATTTTAGATAGTCATTATCATGCTAATGCATGTGCAAGTGGTAATTTTTCGGATCAGTTTGTTTTTAAGTAGTTATTTGACATGTAAAAAGGGATAAAAATGTATGATTGACAGCTCTCACTGCCAATCAATGGCCGTCCCCGCTGCGTACATGTCTTGGGGAATAGCAATTGCGTCATTTTAGCGTAGGGGCTCATCCGGGCTCTTGTGAAGTCAACTAGTCAAGAGACCGCAAGAACAACAGACCTTATTCACAGCGCGGCCATCTTGGGTTATAGTCCGTGTAGCTAGCAGCTTGTTGTATTGTTAATCATATTCTGTCCACATTCAGCGATTAAATAAAATGGGTTGTTCTGCAGTGGACTGTACTAACCGACATGGGAGTTCTGATGCGCCTTTGCAGTTGTTTCGGTAAGTTAACCGTGTGTTTTGTGACAGTTTATATTCAAAATTAGCATTGACTGCTAACGTTAAGTAGCATTAGCTAGCGTAACTGCTAACCTTCCAGAACACCTTTTCCACCCACATAACGTTAGCTATCGTTCTACTGGGCTTGATATTCACACCGACTGTATTGTGGATGTGCAGCAGTGAGAAGCGAATTGAGTGTTAAAAAATGTATGCCCAACGTCATTGTATGGCCAAAAAAAAGCAACAGAGAATACTCTGAATTTGCAGTCTGTGATTAACTAAAACTAAACAGCATGACCAAAGTCCTTAACGCTAGTGACTACTGATAAAGCTACTGAGATTTGAATGCAGTTAAATTATCACACATACAGCTTATTTAACTGCTCCCCAACCCTGCCTACATGTTGTAGTTTAATGTAGAACTTGAGAAGTCTTAGATAGTCTAAATGGTTCTTTTCCCCCTCACAAAAAATACATTTACTATGCATAACCATGTGAGAGAAAATTAAATTTGAAGCATTAATATGCATTGTCCATTGTTAAGGCAGCTGATCAAAACACTGGTGCTAATAACTCCATATATTATTTGCACAGTTTTCCTTTAGGTGATGCAGCGAGACTGAACCAGTGGCTGGTGAACATGAGGCGGAAAGATTGGAAACCCTCAACTTCTTCGCGTCTTTGCAGTGATCATTTTGAAGAGCATGCCTTCACCAATGACACAAAGGTAGAAAGCTATGTTGGATAGGCATAATGGACAGTGTTTTAATCATTGCTGTCAGCACCCTGTAAGTAGACATGTCAAAGCAATTTTAGTTAGGCTGGCTTTAGACTGAAACTTTAGCGCAACTAGTTGCATGTTGCATGAAACCTAATTTCCATGCAACTTCAGTTGCACAAAGCAATTTAAAAAATAATCATGCAACACAGCAGTTTATTCCACTAAAACTAGCTAGCTAGATTGGTAAATGTTCATCTTTTTCTTTTATTTTTTGTTTGTTTGTTTTCCAATTAGCTACTACATTCAAGTGAGAAATGCCATTCTGCATCTTTAGATCTCATTTAGTATTATTTTCTCACTGGAAAATTTGTCCTGCTGTACATGTTACTGTAGTTTGTTGACACTGGTTCGGCCAGAACCTATGTGATCATCTGAATGGTTTTCAGGGTTTTGTTTGGCTGTTGCAGGAAACTAGTTTCACAAAGGTGAGAGCTTTGCAGCTCAGTTTCAGAGATGTTTCTAATGCATTGCAGAAGAATTTACACCCATGCAATTAATTTGCAATTTGGTTTCACCTAACGTTGCGTGAAAGTTTGCCTGTGTAAAGCCAGCCTAACACTGTGGGCCTCCCCCAAACTAAGCTTGTAATAAGGAACCCCCCTTGCTCAATTCCTGATTCCTGATTATGTTATTTGATCCCATAGACACTAAACAGTTGAGCCCAGATAGCCTGATATTGCTGTTTGACATACTTCTGACTAGGGTCATCAAATAAATAAATAAATGTCTGATGGCATTTATTAGTTTCTGACTCTGGGAAAGTGGCAAAAATACTCACATTCCCCCAAACTACTGTATCTCTGAACTATATCTTTAACCAAATCACACACATTTAGGTTATTCTATTATATTATGCTTTTGATAACAAATAACTAATGTAATAGAGGGCCAAAGTGAAACGTCACTTCCTGCTTACCAGCGCCTGAAAAAATATGAATGGCAGTGAACAGAGATTAACATTACTTTTGTGATCCCGTTTGAATTGTGCTACGGGGTTCCAAGGTAAATTTGGTCAATTTAAAACGTAACTTTGCATGTCAAAAAAGTTGCAGTTTGTCGCCAAACTGAAACATAGGGGTTAGTTTTGTATAAAAACTACATAGCTCGTGGAAGCTCGTGGCATGTCGCCAGTCTTCAGCTTTGCTGGTAGAGAAAGTGACGTCACTTAGGCGACAGTGTATGTAGTCTTTCTGATTTATAAGTTCAACAGTTTGGCGACAAACTGCAACTTTCTTGTTGTTTAAAACTATGTTTTAAATTGACCAAATTTACATTGGCACCCCGTGGCACAATTCAAACAGGGATCAAAAAAGTAACGCTATTCTCCGTCACTGCCATTCATATTTTCCCCAGCGCTGGTACAGGGTGAAAAGCAGCAAGTGACATTCACTTTGCCTCTCTATATCTTTTCACTTCCATTCACTGAGACTCCCCTAAGAAACTGCTTGGAGCCCTCCTGGGAAAGCCTGCCTCCCACTTTGAAAACCTCTGATTTAAAGGATACTGTAAAAAAAAAACAAGACAAAAAATCTGTCTTCACTTCTCTGTCTTTCCTTCATTTCTTCAGGGAAATCGTCGCCTTAAGAGCACAGCAGTCCCAACCCTTTTCCCAAGTCATCGGTTGAGGTCCTCTCAGACACAGGCAAGACGCAGGATTTTGGTAAGAAGTGACACAGAGGTAAGTGGCTCCTCACTTAATACTTGCAAAGTGTCAGGGGGGAAAAAAAACATTAGCGTGCCATCTGCTGCCGATTACAGCCATGCCACCCCGACTGAAGATGCCAATGGGAACATCCCACTTAGCAATGACATCTGTCAGGCTGACGTTGCTGTAACAGCAGATATTGATCATGAGGAACAGGTTGGTTATGCAGCAGCAAAAGCTACACCTAAAAAACCTAGCCTAGCCAAATTTATTCAGAAGGATCACTGCTACCAACTACAGTCTCCAAGGTCTCTGAAACGTAAACATCAGGCCACAGAGCAGATCTTAGTCAAGTACAGGAAAAGGCTGAGAGTCCAATGCCAAAAGTCCAGGCGCTATAAGAAAAAAGTCTGCACCTTAAAGGCCATGACCAAAGAACTCAAGAAAAAGCTGTTGATATCAAGTCAATGTGCCTCTTTGCTTGAGTCAATTGATGAAGTGCCAAAACACATCATGCGCAAGATACAGCAGGGGAAAAAGTCTGCTAAGTACTCTGAGGAGCTTAGGCAGTTTGCAACCACGTTGCACTTTTACTCCCCAAAGGCATATGAGTATGTACGTGACACTTTTCACAAAACTCTGCCTCACAACCAGACCATCCGTACTTGGTACAGTAGCGTCTCAGCTGATCCTGGATTTACTGTGGCGTCTTTCACAGCTCTAAAAGGGCATGTAGAGACAAACAGAGAGAAGGGAAGAGACACAGTCTGTGCTCTGATGATGGATGAAATTTACATCCACAAGATGACAGAATTTATAGGAGACCAGTTCCATGGCTATGTGGACATAGGCACTGGTGAAATTGACAACACACTGGCCACCCAGGCCTTCGTCCTGATGGTTGTGGCTGTCAATGAGTCCTGGAAAATTCCCATCGCATACTTTCTGATCACAGGTATGGATGGATCAGAAAAGGCCAATGTCGTAAGGGAGAGCCTCAGCAGGCTTCATGAAGTGGATGTCAAAGTTGTCTCACTTACATGCGATGCCCCTTCAAGCAACTTGGCCATGATAAGGGAACTTGGTGCTGATCTTAATATCAGCAACATGAAGCCATACTTCCTGCATCCTGAGGACCCCAGACAAAAAGTACATGTGATCCTGGATGCATGCCACATGCTTAAGCTTCTACGGAATGCCTTTGCATCTTCACGTGAATTTGAGATGGAAGATGGAAGGAAGATTCAGTGGAAGTACTTTGAAGCTCTCAACAGACTTCAAGAGAAAGAAGGTCTGAGACTTGGCAACAGGCTGAAGATGGCTCATATCCAGTGGACAAAACAAAAAATGAAAGTCCGCCTTGCAGCACAGCTCTTCAGCAGCAGTGTGGCAGACGCCATGCAATTCTGTGAGCAAGGCTTGAAGTTGGAGGAGTTCAGGGGTTGTGCAGCAACTGTACAGTTTGTGCGCACTGTAGATCTCGCTTTTGATGTGCTCAACAGCCGGAATCCTCTCGGAAAAGGTTCCAAAGCCCCGATCAAGCCAACAACTAAAGATCGTGCTGAGACCATCTTGCAACAGGCAGAAACCATGCTCCGTGGTTTGAAGGTCAAGCAGTATGACAAGATGGTGCCACTTCACACCACAAAAAAGAAGACGGCCATATATGGCTTCATTGCTAATGGCAGAAGTGTACTCAACATATACCATGATCTTGTTGAGAGGGCCAATGCTCCATGCAGATATCTTCTGGCCTACAAACTGAGTCAGGACCACTTGGAGCTCTTCTTTTCTGCCATAAGAGCAAGGGGTGGTCACAATGACAACCCAAATGCCAGGCAGTTCAGGGCAGCCTACAAACGCCTACTTGTAAGGCACCAAGTGAAATGTGTGATCAGCTACATCGCAGGATTTGTGGTGAAGAAGATGAAAGAGAAAATCACCTGTTTGCCTTGCTCTCAGGCATTAACAACTGATGGCGCCGCACATGCTTTCATTCTTCTGAAAAATAGAGGCGGCCTCCAGAAACCATCACCAGGCATGGTGTATGTGTGTCAAACCACAGAGAAATGCATTCAGAGGAGGATCAAAAGAAATGGAGGGAAGCTTCCCTTTGGACGTGGAATCACATCAATCATTGTCACTCAGGTTTTGGAAGATTGTGGTGCGAAAGATCTTTTCCCAGATGTCTACAACCATATGTTTGACACATGTGTTGAAGTGAACCACATCCATGTACTGGTGAAAATGGCCTCTTCATGGTATTGCAAAGTTAGATTTTGTCACTTTGCAAAAAGGGAAACTGAAATGGCAAGAGGCGGCAAGAACGTTCGCAAACAGCTGACCAAATTGATCCATTTTATGGGGCAGTAATGTGAGGAGTCCTCCTGAATTTCTATTGCTGCTGGTCATGATTTACGGTCGGCATTAACAGGGCTGAATCATTGACAGAAGAAATCTGGAGTTGAGTGATCCTCCTGAATTTCTAATGCTGCTGGTCATGATTTACGGTCGGCATTAACAGGGCTGAATCATTGACAGAAGAAACCTGGAGTTGAGTGATCCTCCTGAATTTCTATTGCTGCTGGTCATGGTTGACAGTTTGCATTAACGGAGCTGAATTGTTGACAGTGGAAATCTGGAGTTGAGTGATCCTCCTGAATTTCTAATGCTTCTGGTCATGATTGACGGTCCGCTTTAACAGGGCTGAATCATTGACAGAAGAAACCTGGAGTTGAGTGATCCTCCTGAATTTCTATTGCTGCTGGTCATGGTTGACAGTTTGCATTAACGGAGCTGAATTGTTGACAGTGGAAATCTGGAGTTGAGTGATCCTCCTGAATTTCTAATGCTTCTGGTCATGATTGACGGTCCGCTTTAACAGGGCTGAATCATTGACAGAAGAAACCTGGACTTGGACAGAGATTAGCATTGCACAAGCTGCTAGGTCACAGGAACCCCCTGTGAAGGGGGTACGGTGGCTCAGTGGTAGAGCTGTCGCCTCACAGTTAGAAGGTCCTGAGTTCGATT
Source organism: Poromitra crassiceps (assembly GCF_964638095.1). Lineage (NCBI taxonomy): Eukaryota > Metazoa > Chordata > Actinopteri > Beryciformes > Melamphaidae > Poromitra > Poromitra crassiceps. Next base: position 3,301,806 of record NC_139630.1, read on the forward strand.
CTCGCCTAGGACACTGTGAGCGCTGTGGTTGTGTTCCCCCCCATATCTTCAGTGCTTACTGCCCAGGTGGGGTATCTCGTCGTAAGGGCCTTTCTCTCTGTGTGGAGTTTGCATGTTCTCCCCGTACCCCTGTTGTGAGGAATTTAACTCTAAGTTTAGAAAACCAATGCAACTAGAAGGTAAAAGTATTACAAAAGGTTTATTTACAAAAACAAAGTCTCACAGCACTGTGGTTCACCCCCCTCTCTCTCCCTGCTCCTGGGGAATGACCCCCTCTTCCTGTTAGCCACTTCCTTTTATGGACTTCTTCTGAAGTCCCACAACAAAGAGTAGCTTTATGCACTTAGCGCCCCCCTATGGCTAGGAGGGGTATAACAACATCTAAATTCTCTCTACAGTTTCCCTCCTCTTTTTACTTATTAATAGTAAAACTATTTTATTTAGAAGTTGTTATATTGCATTTCAACTTACTCTTAGTTGTATTCATCATACCATGCTGATATATACATTCTTGTTAAAAGAAGTACACTTTACTTTGCCATATTCCGAATCCAACTGTGTACTCCTCTTTAGAATGCAGTGGCTTATAAATATTTCAAATACATGCAGATTATAAACTCTGTCTGTGTACAGTCTAGAGAAGTCCTCTGCGACCCCCTCTCTTTGCTTTTGGGACATCACTTAATAAAGCCTGTATTTGAAATATGCCTTGCTGCTATATCACTCCATGTAATGATGGACTCCTTACTAATCCAAGTTATTTACATAATATACTTCTGATAGATTGGCCTAATCTACCAGTTTAAAGTTGTTGGATCTCATTACAACTATAGCATGCTATCATTGCTAAGCTTAGACACTATACATGACTTATAACATATGAAACATTGCACTACAATCATACACTTCACTTTTCAACATTATATACAAAGTACATACAATACAACATAATTTCATTAGCAGTTCAAATATTTGACGTGATTGATGTCATCTTGTCGTCTCCATTGGCTCCATCCATACAAGTTTGCTCTATCATTTATTTATAACAGATATTAAAATTCAGACACTATTCAAATGATGTCATCATGGCTTTCCCATTGGCTCCTCCCCAGGTCAGATGCTAGTGAAGTGTCCTCTTGATGGCTTCCAGTATCTCGCCTCCATCTTGCACACTCACATTCGTTCACACACTCATCCATCTTAAACCCTCACATCCTGTCGATACTCATTCATTCATATTCCTAATCATATTTTGACATTCCTGGAGTCTTGAATCCATGTTCCAAGTCGTTGTCATCCCCTCTGCTCCGGTCTTCCGATCTTCCCTCTTCGTTCACCGTCTCCTCTCTGTGAATGACATATAATCTGAGTGTGGTATTCTATTCTATAGCAATATGTTTTAATATTTTTCACTCTATATAACCCCTTACATGTGAAAATCATCAATGCCACATACTTCCAGATAGACAATTATTTATTTTAGCTATTAACACAAAGGATATATTCAGGGGATTTCAAGAACTCTGGTTATATTCAAATTACTTTGGGATGAACTCTAAATTGTATTGACTATTTAATTTGGATAACTTAACTTGTATGATGAATCAGTGTACCATCAGAACCTCCCACACTGACCCTTTATCTTTCCCCCCTAAGGATCTTGAAAAGGCTAAATGTACTTTTAGTAGTAAATAGTGATACACCTGCTTATTTTCCATTTTTGTCCATAGGTCTTCTTCCGCCATTTCTTCAATAGCACTCTATAGATTTCAGTCCGCCATCTTAGTCCGCATTTCTGCAATGCAAACAAACCAAATATCAATGTTCAATTACAATCTGATTGACTTCTATGATCTATCCTTAAGTTCCACATCATTTGTCTTTTAAATTAAATCCCATTGTGAAAATGCCTTGCTCCAACATCATATGGGCTATAAAATCACCCTGTACACTGATACGCCATTTTAGATAACACATTTTCTCATTCAAATAAAACACTAACATTCAAACTTCATTTCCAAATAAATGAATATTTATGCAACAAGAAACATTATACAATTGTGTCACTTTGTAATCAACTTATTAAATCAACTTGCCTGATTCATATGGACTTTGGTATGGGAGAGTTGGCAATATCTCAATTTAATTTCCGTATTACAATTGAATTTGGATTCATGCATTAACCAAATACAATGCTAATAGTTTATTACTTTTCCCAGTACCTCCATATCAATTTCTACATTTCAGATATATTCCATCTATCGCTATTTTAACCAAATGTTCACATATTGCCAAATCCCCATCCATTTAGTCAATCAGCCGCTGAAACCTGATCCCGCTTGATCTCCGTCTCTTCCATGTCAATCTGTTTCAAATATAAAGGTTTCCCACAACACAACTATTTTCTCATGCACAATTCAATAGGCCCAGTAATTACATGATTAGTATGTTAATTAGTTAGTGATTAGTTTGTCATCACCACATGCCCCCAAACACACTTGAATTTAAAGTTTGCCTCACCCAACAAACATTTTCATAATTATTGTACATATTTACATGAGCTCATTTCAAGTCAAGTCAATTCAACAAGTCCAGTCAGCAGTCTTTCGAGTCAGAATACCTCCCTCTGATCATTCATTTCCCTCCAAGTCTCTCCAAGTCTCTCCAATCTGCAACAATATTTCCTTGCAACACATCACAATGAAATAAATCATATCTTCTATAATCCCCCCTTCTGAAACTCCTACAGATCTATATCTAGAGTTTCACTCTCTTCATTCTGCAAATAGAAATTCTATACACAGATATTATTTAATAAGAACCCATTTCATATCTTTGTAAGTTTTTTATTTCATTTATAATTTCGCTGTTAACATATCTATATTTCATACTTAGGCTGTAGCTTTCATTTCATGTTCAAATGTAATATGATAAGTACTTTTCCACTTACCATGTTAAGCACTGCATTTACCCATCTTTAAAAGCAAAATTATTTTCTCCATCTCCAACCAGAACGTTATACACATGTATGTCAGGAACTTTCCATCAATTTAGTCATTCATTGCGTATGAAAAAGCATTATTTCCCACTAACTTCCACAACTAATTCCCCTTCCTTATGACGAAATATTATATTAGACTGAATATCAATTAAACAATACACTTAAATGTAGTTGGATTTTACCCCATGTGAAGTTCACGTCCTCCAAGTGCTTTAACTTAGTTTGTTCCTCAGTTACCTGAAAGAAAGGTTATCTTACCCCTGTTTACAATGACAGACAGACGGCTCTCCTCTGTCTTCAAATTAGCATTTCAATCACTTTTGCTGCACGAAAAGCCTTTGATCAGCATGACTTCCAATTCCTTTTCAACTCCTTTTCTGTGAACGGAAAATATTAGTACCAAAATTCTGTTGTCTTATGAGTTCCTTTTAAATGATTACCGACCAAATGTTTGTAATAGTAAAAGATCAAATTCGATACAATTCCAACTGGAATAACGGTTTTCCTGCCTGCAAAAGCAATGTTAGGCTTCACGCCTTTGGCAGCCACATTTCCTGCAGACATTAGCATTTTCTCCTCCCAGTGTTCTGTGAAGTCTCAGAGATTTAAATGACAAGACAACATTGTGTAAATGTCTACATTTGCTTGAAACTTATCAGTTCTTCATACTACTGTGGGTTTTTTAATTCCAGCACCTCCATCTCATCTCGGCCTGTTTCTGAAATGTTACAACCAACATTAATACGCTTTCATAATGTACATTTTTCCTGCAACGACTGCTGCATTCCCTCTTCCTCCCATGGTTCCGTTCCCTGAAACACACACAAATTATGTTAAACACAGCATAGATTTCCCACTTTTTTTATCTATTCCTTACATTGCTCAAATGTATTACCTAATTATATAAGTTCTAACCCTGCCACTTGAATGCTTTACTTCGTAAATGCATTTATGTTACCGCTGCTGTCACACCTAACATGTTACACATTCATACATACAATTAACACATTTCATCTTATACACAAACACCCCGCGGGACACAGACAATCTAATGCATCCAAAATCTGCAATTTATTGTACCATATCAACAACTAAATATAATGGCAATTAAAAGTGGTCCCTCTGTTATACAATTACATGTATAGCTTCCAGCTCTCTCTCCTTCTTCATTCAAATTGCCCCGAGCACCCAACACACTTTTTTTCCCCCCATTTAGTTAATGTATGGCTAATCAACTTATTTTTTCTGTTTTGCTTCTCATCTATATAGCTCCCCAAACTATTTATGCCTCACCAATGAGGTTTAAATTTGCCTCTCCAAATGAGGCTTACCCCTCCAATGGGGTTTACCCTTGCACCCATGTGCAAAGTTCCCTTGCTCAGAGCCAGTCCCTGAAATATTTAGGAGATTCAAGCTTCTTTCTGCACATAAACCATACTACACCAGGCCGTGATAGATTCTTAAAATCATATTCACAGGCTTTGTTCTCGTTCTGCGTCTCTCTGGTTATCTACTATTGTCTAAAATGGACATAAATTGGAACCTCCATATAAGGACTCAAAACATGGATATGATACATATTTTAGACAATCCTGTCCCCTCTAGTCTCTTTGACCACTCTCCAAGCCTTCTCCCCATAACTCCTCCCCTTTGGCCTTACCTGATTCTCTCTCCCTCTCCCGGGGAGGCTTTTTGTTAGCATAGCCACTGCTATCTCTGAAGCTAACTTTTCTTAATGTGCACATAGGCTCTCAGACTTCCATGTACCGAAGACTGACCATTTCTCAAAAATGATTCAGAACTTGTGTTCGAATTATGTACGTTCAATAGTCTGTCTGCCTCCATCTGATTCAATTTGGATCGAATATGAATATCTTATCAGGCCGTGCACTTTCCATTTTTAGGACTCTCCAGTCCTTCTTGGCCCATATTCCCTATGGCCTTACCACTAGAGGCTGGGGCCATTTCATCCCACCTTTAGGTTATTTATATAGCGCGCTCTTCCACTGCCGGCGGTCGGTAAATCACAACTTCTTTTTTTAATTTTCCGGGCTTCAATACAGATTATCAATGTATTGATCATCCTAACTCCCAGAGTTTTCATCAACATAATTCTAACTCCCACAGTTCTCATCCCAAATGTTTAATTTTTTTCATCCCAAATGTTTCCTATCTTTGCATCCCAAATACTTCCTAATTTTTAGTAGGCCTATACAATACATTTGCAGATTCTGAATACATCAACAATCAAGGTGGCATGAACACTGTTTTCTCTACTTGCTAAACATAGCTTTTAACTCTAATAACACTATTTAGCGTTTAATCTACGCTCTCTTTCTTTATCTTGTTCATACACAACACTGATGATTATTGCCTACATTTAACACATTCAGTGCCAGCTTCTAATATGGCGTCATTAGAAATTTACCGTAGAGTGCCAGCGACGCCAAATGGCGTCAATAACTCGAATTTTTTTTTTTTGACGGGGGGGTGTCGATCTATGCCTCTTACATCGCCTCTTACAATATTCAGAGGTATTGAATGTGTCTAACCTATTTTACAGAACCCTTAGGTGGCGACAGCGCTCTCCAGATGAGAGAACGTGGAGTGAAACACACAGAAGAAGTCATTGGGGGGAAGGAAATCGCATCGCATCCGTCCGTATGCAGCGGCTTCATTGAAGCAACGTTTAGCTGTGCCCCTGCAGCAGCCAATCTGCTATCACAATTGAGCACCTCGGTGTCCGCTGCAACAGCCTCCGTGTCCGCTGCAACACATGATCAGCCGTGGATTTGTTATTATTCTCAACTCGAAGCATGGGAGCTGGTACACGCGGCTGTAAAAAAGCAGGATCTAGCGGACTTTTTCAGTGCTGAGCACAGGCAGAGAAAACAGCAGAGCAGAGAGACACTCCTCCCACAACGGGGGGGGGGGGGGGGAGGAGGAGGGGGGGAGGTGGGCACGCAGAGCCAAGTACACAACACAGACCCAGACAGCAGGACAGGGTTGGCAAACGCAAGCCAGAATATCCGATGCCCACCAGCAGCAAAAGATCAGCAAGAAGCTGCAACCAGCAGCGCATGCAGGCGCCAGCGCTGCTGGTTTCAGCTAAAAATATTATTCTTCCAAACAAAATTCCCTTGCCTTCACTGTTTTATTGAAGGAAATTATTTTTGAGGTGTGACTACATCAGAAAATTAGCTTCAGAGTCAGTGATGTGCTTGAAATGTTTAATTTCACAAAAGGCTCATTATCTCAGCTCGTAGAAAAAAAGCTCTGTTTTTCGTTCAATCAAGCTATCTTCTCCGGCTCATAACTAAAGAACGGAAAATGGGATCAATAAACTTTTTTTTGCAGGTGATAGAAGAGAGTCTCATCGTTATTTGTGCATGTTCAGTGTTTACATAGTAATTATTAAAGAAATTATATGACTGTTTTAAAATGCATTGCGGCCTATGTGGCACAGCAAGCAACCTTTTGCCCAAGGGCCGTGGCACTGAAAGTGTTAAGAACGAAACTACCAGATTTCACACTTTTGTTGCAAATCGTATAACTGCAATTAGAGCAGTTTCGGAGGTTTCCCAATGGAGATATGTGAGCTCTGGACTGAACCCCGCCGACTGTGCATCCAGAGGCATGTCAGCAAACATGTTCTTAAAAAATAAAACATGGATCTCAGGACCAGACTTCTTAATGCAGCCGGAGAGTAACTGGCCAGACATGCCAGATCAAACCCTTGCTGTGGATGATCCAGAAGTCAAAAGAGCGGCAGTCGTGAATACTATGTCTGTAGAGCAGGACAAGATTACTGTCAACAAGCTCATCTCACACTATTCGAAGTGGCACAGACTCAAAAAGGCAATCGCTTGGATTCTCAAGATCAAGGACGTACTAAAGCAAAAGTGCAAAAAAAGGTTGACACTGAAAGCAGTCACAGAGGATGAGAAAAATGAGAATAACAAGAAAATAATGAAAGACGAGATGGAAACACAAAAGACGGAATTGAACAAAGCATCACTCTCCGTAAAAGAACTCATAGAAGCCGAGGTGGAAATCATTAAATTCTGCCAGCAAAGAGCCTTTCCAGATGACATTGCAGCACTGAGGATGGGTTCGACAGTGAAAAAGGGCAGCCATCTTTATAAACTGTCCCCAGTTCTTCAGTATGGTGTGTTGAGGGTCGGTGGAAGATTAAGCAGGTCAGCCATGCCAGCACAAGCAAAACACCCTGCTATACTTCCTAAGGATCATCATGTCACGCAACTCATCATCACGCAGATACATGAGAATACTGGACACAGTGGACGGAACTACACTCTTTCTCGTCTCAGACAACATTACTGGGTTCCAAGTGCTAATGCCACTATACGAAAGGTAACGGCTAAGTGTGTTGTATGCAGAAAGTTGAGTGGAAGTAGAGGTGAGCAACACATGGCAGATCTGCCTATGGAGCGAGTCACCCCAGATCACCCTCCTTTCACAAACGTTGGGGTTGATTTCTTTGGATCATTCGAGATCAAGTGTGGCAGAAAAACCGCTAAGCGGTATGGAGTCATCTTTACATGTCTGAATATAAGAGCAGTTCATCTGGAGGTGGCACATTCATTGGACACACACTCGTGCATAAATGCTATCCGTAGGTTCATTGCCAGGAGGGGACAAGTTAAGTTCATGCGCTCTGATAATGGTACCAATCTCGTCAGAGCAGAACGGGAACTTAGAGAGGCCATCCAAGGTCTTGATGATGTCCACATTAAAGACACTTTGCTTAAAAAGGGCATCGCTTGGGCTTTTAACCCCCCTTCAGGTTCCCACCATGGTGGCATTTGGGAGAGACAAATCAGGACAGTCAGAAGGATCCTCAGTGCTATTCTACAACAACATACACTTGATGAAGAAGGTCTGCAGACCTTGTTATGTGAAGTAGAATCGATCATCAACGACAGGCCTATCACCAAAGCCTCTAATGACCCTAACGACCTGGAACCTCTCACACCAAACCACCTACTTCTGCTGAACACCAAGCCTTTCATACCTCCTGGAGTATTCCAGCCAGACGACTGCTACCCTAGACGCAGATGGTGGCAGGTACAATACATGGCGGACCTCTTTTGGAAGAGATGGACAAGGGAGTACCTGCCCGAGTTACAGGAACGGCAAAAATGGATACAGAAGAGGAGGAACTTCGACATTGGGGATATTGTCCTCATCATTGATGATAAGGCCCCCCGCAACTCCTGGATCCTGGGGCGGGTCATACAAACGATGCCTGACTCCTGAGGACTGGTTAGACAAGTTCTAGTGAAGACACAGTCTACCATCCTTCGCAGGCCCATCTCAAAGCTGTGTCTGCTGCTGGAGGCCCCTACTTGAGTGTGCTTCCCCACCAGCCCCCCCGCACGCACACACGCACACACACACACACACGACATACACTTCCTGGATACTGATACACTTCCTGGATACTGATACACTTCCTGGATACTGATACACTTCCTGGATACTGATATACACTTCCTGGATACTGATACTGAGCTGAGCGTCAAAATGGAATATATTTAATTTTTGGATTTCGATTTTGGATGAACTTTGACGTTTTTTTAATAGACTTTGAACTTTTGAACAGACCTTTTGAAATCTTGACTCCTTATATCTAAAAGTAGTAATTGTTTTGTTGCCCACAAGAACAATTAGGGGCCGGAATGTAGGAGCCAAATTTCTCATTTCCTAAATTGTGAAAATTGTATCTTTATTGCCCCATTAGATATTTAGTTTGTTAACTTCTTTGAGATGGGTGTATGGTAAATTGGTTTATTATTATTATTAATATTACTATTCTTATTATGGTGGAAATCTAATATGGAGTCTTACCTGGTTCACACCCTTTTTTCCCATGTTTCCTCTCACCTTATATGATGGCAGGTAATCACTGCTCAGGTAGGCCCAGGTAGAGCGGTACCTTACAGTTTTTGACCGCACTTTAAAACGTTGTATATATAAGATCGATAGATCCATTTTGTTTGTTTTTACTGCATAGAGCCAATTGGGGCTGTTGTACATAATATTATTTGTTTGGACAATAAATATGAATGATTTTTCGTAAACATACATTGGATCTCTGTATTCTGTTTGGACGGCAAAAGAGAGCGTGTCTAACTACATCCATCATAGCTGGAGCCTCAAGGCAAGTGGTTCGTAGGATTGCCTGAACAGGGTTGATGAGTGGGAAGACGAGACATGACATACTTGGCGAAACAGACAAAGAGACAAGACAAGACAAGACAAGACAGCACAACACAACACACACATATTTTCATACATAAACTGTACAACAAATTACAGAACTTAACTTTTAAACATTTTCTAAAATTGAAATGAACGGAATGTTTGTTTTTTGCTTCAGAGGTTATTTGTATTTATTTTAAAGTGATCAGGGTAGTGCAGCAGCATCTAAAACTCACCTTTCAATACAACAACAACAACAACAAAGCTTTTAAATTTGAATCTAATAAATAACATTTTATGTGAACATTTCCATTTTCTAGAATTTAAATGAACGGAATGCTATTTTTTTTTTAAAGGAGAACTTTGCAGAAAAACAATGCAGTCATTAATTTATTTTTGTATGCATAGCAAGCTGCAGGGCCAGCTCGGCGAGCTGTAGGGCGGGCGAGCCTAGGAATAACTCAAATCAACTCTCAGTAATTGTCAAACTAAATGCATGTCTGGCAAAGCAGTTTCCAATTTTCAGATGTGTGAGAGATCATGTGCAAAATAAATCAGAATTCTATTTCTGTGAAGTTCTGCTTTAAGTTTTGTTGTCGGTGGTGGTGTTTTTGGTACTTGTAAACATAAGAGTATGAACTTATATAATGGAGTGACAATAAACCTTGAATTTCCCCTTTTATTTACAATATAACAGAACTGAACAGTCCAACTAATAACTTAACAATTGTACAGATTTGAAACAAAACAGCCACCTCAAAAGTATACAAAAGTGCATTAAAGGCATACTCCACTTTTTTGGAGTTTAGCTCATTTGCCAGATCCTCCCCACATAACCAAGATACACCATGCCTTAGGGCACCGTCCATGCAGTTTACATTGAGCTACAGTTATGAAGTTAGTATCGCCATAGAATGGAGGCTAATGGTACAGCTGTTAAAAATCTGCCAAAACACGCAGCTCACGGTGCCAAAATAAATGTGCTTCGGGTACTCGCCACACGATGAAATATTAATCCAAAATGCACATTGGAAGGAAAAGACTGGCCGGCACTACTTTCCAAACATGGCCGCTGATAGGACTTCTCTCCTCAGATCCCTGGTATTCAGTAAAGATCTACATTTTTCCTAATTTATAACCAAACATTTCTTCATTAAGTCCAGATTGGATTCAGCAGGGGGCGGGATACCTCAGCACGGAGGCCCTGCTGGAGTGAAGGGCAATTACAGAGATGATCTTGTCATTTGCTAATTCACTATCTTTTATTCTGTTTTAAATGTTTTGTTCCTGAAATATATTTAGGACCTTGGGAGAGCTGAGGAAACTCTAAATGAAAGATAAACGTCTCTCCCTCTCTGCCAGGGGACATGCTGGCCTTGGGGGTTAACCATCAGATGGTTCAGCTGATAGTTGAACAATGCTCTATTTGACAAGCTTTTATGTTAAGCTCTGTTTAAGGCAGGTCGGGAAAACATTACCAAGGTTCTCCTTGGGACGGGCCGACTGGTTGGCGTGTTCGACCTTGATGGGAGAGGAGGAAGACCAACACTATGTATTTTGGAGTTAATAAATGATGTTTTTACTATGCGTTGACCTTTCCCCCCAGAGAAGACAGGATCTGCTCTAAGGACACAGCACAGAGCAGAGGAGAGAGGTCCCGGGTTCGAATCTCAGACGGCCCGGCGTTGGTCTTTGGGAATATTAGATGCTCAGTAGAATATATATTGGTTATCTTATGATAGAGTGTGTCTAGAACAGTAATGGAATGGTGTCAGATGTTGTATTTTGGTGTGTTGAATAAACTTCAATTTCCCTTACTTGCTATACAAAAAGGGAGCTACAGTATATAATATTTAGATAAATATTAGCTTATTGTTACTGCTGCAACTATAGGTTGGAAAATAAATATATAGTCAAAATGATAGTCATATTAAAGTTGAATCTGCCGACCGAATTGGCAGGTGGTCGTCAAATTAGTTGATAATTGGTAATTGATAAGAGTTTCCTCATCCTGCTTAAAAGGAAGGGTGAGGTTTTCTCTGGTTTGTTGAATTTAACTTAAGAAGCTACCATCTTACTCTTTTTACATCCTTAGGGTGGTTTTAGACTAAGAGGTAGTGGTCTGGGCTGTATGATGTTTTTTTTCCAGTTCAGACTGGGATTAACCCATGATTAGTTGGATTTGATCTTATCCAGGATGTAGAATTAGTTTATCTAGTCTAAAAGTAACCATAGATAAAGTGCTATAGGATATAAATAGAGAAAATAGCTAAATTAGCTGACCCAAATTATAGGAGTTAAGATAGGAATTAAAATATATCAAGCTGGTAATATTAGCAAATATATTGACAGTTGTTTTGGTAGATAGGAAATAAAATAAGTGACCTGTATTCAGTAAAGGTTAGTGCATGCTGAAGAGCCATGTCATGTGATGCGGACCAAGAGGAGGAGAGATCGTATAACTACCAATGACAGCCCAGCAGTGAAGGATGTCCCCAGATGGAGGAGGAGCCTTCGGGGAGAGACCAGCCCATAACAGAAGAGAACGCCCCCAAGGAAATGCACTTTAAAAGCCCACGCAAAATATTAGAATTGGTCGGTTTTCAAGGGTCTTTTTCGTGACCTGCTACATATCAGCTGTTAGGAAAGACCACTGGAAATCCACCACGGAGATCTCTGAGGGGTAATATATTACTTGATCTGCTCTGTACCAATATGCAATATTCTCTATATAAAATAATGTTCTAAATATCAGAATTGCTTGTTGTATTGATTTTTCATATATCTGGAATAATTGGACATGCTGGAAAGGTATTAACACTTTCAGTGCCACGGCCCTTGGGCAAAAGGTTGCTTGCTGTGCCACATAGGCCGCAATGCATTGTAATATAGCCATATCATTTTTTGTGTTCCTCTTATATGGACAACCAATAGCCTCAATGAAACTTTGAACCCTTCTGTTTCATTTAAAAAAAAAAGTTTGTTTATAAACCATTTCCATTTTGGAAATACACCCCTCTGCAAAAGAGTGTTTTTGACCGAAAAAAGCAGGGTGAAATTAGTTTCTGAGATAATCACATCTTTATGTTAGAAAGGGCGACAGAATGAATTCTGCTTTGAGTTGAACAAAATGCTATAGCTAAAATGAAAGGTTAGAATGTCTAGTTTACCTGCGGGAAAAAGTATGTCAAAAGAATGTGTTGTTTTTTTTCTACAAATTTTAGTTTACAGCTTGGTCTAACATCAAAATGTTCACTTTCATGGGGTCATGCTGGATAATGAAGTCCATATTTCCACAAAGAAAGAAGATATCAACTTTTATTTTTTATTTTTATGAAACTACACATTGAAAGCTTTAATTTGATGTGTAACATAATAACAATATTCAAAACACAACATGTCCTGCACTGTTTTATCTTCTTCACATGGACCTTCAAAATATTTGGAAATCAAGACAACTTTATGTAAACATAGGCCAAATAATGAATTCTCCTTTGAGTTGAACAAAATGCTATAGCTGGAATGAAAGGTTAGAATGTCTAGTTTACCTGCGGGAAAAAGTATGTGAAAAGAATGTTTTGTTTATTTTCTACAAATATCTGTATACATCTTGGTCTAACATCAAAATGCTCACTTTCATGAGGTCATGCTGGATATTGAAGTCTCTATTTACATAGGGAAACAATATATCACCTTTATTTTTTATTTTTATGAAACTACACATTGAAAGCTTTCATTTGATGTGTAACATAATAACAATATTCAAAACACAACATGTCCTGCACTGTTTTATCTTCTTCACATGGACCTTCAAAATATATGGAAATCAAGACAAGTTTATGTAAACATAGGCCAAATAATGAATTCTCCTTTGAGTTGAACAAAATGCTATAGCTGGAATGAAAGGTTAGAATGTCTAGTTTACCTGCGGGAAAAAGTATGTGAAAAGAATGTTTTGTTTATTTTCTACAAATATCTGTATACATCTTGGTCTAACATCAAAATGCTCACTTTCATGAGGTCATGCTGGATATTGAAGTCTCTATTTACATAGGGAAACAATATATCACCTTTATTTTTTATTTTTATGAAACTACACATTGAAAGCTTTCATTTGATGTGTAACATAATAACAATATTCAAAACACAACATGTCCTGCACTGTTTTATCTTCTTCACATGGACCTTCAAAATCTATGGAAATCAAGACAAGTTTATGTAAACATAGGCCAAATAATGAATTCTCCTTTGAGTTGAACAAAATGCTATAGCTGAAATGAAAGTTAGAATGTCTAGTTTACCTGCGGGAAAAAGTATGTGAAAAGACGACAGCCCACCGGACTATAAACAATAGACCTCATCTACTTTTTTTTTTTTTTTTTTTTTTTTTTTTGGGGTTGGGGGGGTGAGGTGGGGGAGGGAGTGGGGAGAGGATGAAACTGTCACTGGGAATGATACTCGAAGTAGCAGGGGTACAGGCAGAGAGGGAGGTAGTCACATTTGGGGCAAACGTATTTTGTCTCTTTTCTGAGTCCTTTCGCTGCGCAGTGCACACATCGCCTGTAGGCCTTGTCCTTCGTGGGTGGCACCTCGATTGGCTGTGGGACATGTCCCTCGAAGTCCACAGTCGCGGAAGCGGAAGCGGACCGTTTCCGCGGGTGGATGGGCGTGGCTTGGCGAGGAGGAGGTTGGTCACCTGCCGCCAGAGGAGGAGGGGGGGGGGGGACAGATGCCTCCGTCCAGGACTTGATCACCGACAGGGTGAAGTCTTTGAGCGTTTTGCAGCTGGCCGTTGGGTTGCGGTTTCTGTAAACGATGAAGGCATTGCTGATCGCGATCTCAATCAGGTACGCCACGAATTTGGAGCTCCATTTCGCCGTCTTCCTGATGAATGGGTAATAGCTGATCTTCTGATCTAGCCGATCTACACCATTCATGTACTGGTTGTAGGCCACGACGCATGCTGGTTTTTGTTGGGGGACTCTCTCACTTTGGCCTTTCTGTCTCACCTCTACGGTCTTCATGTCATCCGTGTGGAAGGTGGTGATCATCCTCACGATCCGCTTGTCTCGCCACGCCAGGACCATCACTGCGTCATTGTGGAGAGCGCGTCATTCACCGACTGCCAGATCCGACATGCTGACCTGCCGGATTGACGGTGGTTCTCCCCTGTTCACACGGAGTGTGCCGGCTGAGTCTATGTGGAGGCTGAGGAGAAGTCGACACATGGACTCACTGTTGTAGAAGTTGTCCATGTAGAGGCGGTGGCCAAAACCCTCAAGGCCGTCGACCAGGAAGCGCACGGTGTCCTGCAGTGTGTTGCTTGTTCCACAGTAGGGCTTCATGGAGTAGCAATAGCCGTTTTCAGAATCGCAGAGTATGTAGCTCTTGATCCCGTACTTGACTGGTTTTGCAGGGTTGTACACCTTGAACCGCAGTCTCCCGCGCCAGAGAAGCATGCCTTCGTCCACACTGATGTTCTGTGAGGGCCGGTACATCTCCCTGAATTTGCAGAGCAGCAGGTCCAGGACGAGACGCACTTTGTGCAGCGGGTCGCTGCCATCGACCTCCCGGTTGTCACTGAAATGAATAAAGCGCCAGATTATCTGGTACCTGTTCCGTGGCATTGTTCTTCTGAAGTAGGGCGTTTCAAGTGCATGTTCAACAGACCAGTATTCCGCGATGCTGGGTTTCTTTATGAGGCCGGTGAGGAAGAGCAAACCCAAAAACCGCTTCAGCTCTACCACCGTCAGCGGAACCCAGGCATTTGCCCTGGAGAAGGGGAGACGCAGCTGATGGAGGACAGCAATGCACTGTTGTGCATAAGTGTTTGTCTGCTCAACAATGAGCTGCAGCAGCTCCTCGCAGAGGTAGAGCTCCACGAAGTCGACAGGCTGGTCGGACTGGATGGATGCTGCCGCGTTGCTAGGACCTGCCACTCCCGTGAACGGCAAGCTCTTGGGGCTCCAGTCACCCGTTTCCCGCCAGCTTGGCGGGTCCTCCTGATGGCGAGTCTTGCCAGCTGAATAAAAATAAAATAAAATAAAAATAATATGAAATAAAAGGTTTTTCTTCAGACAATTGTGATATGTAAACAAGCTGTCTTTTTGACAAAATCCAATAATTAGAAGCCTTGTGTTGACAAAAATAAACTGAATAAAAAAGGTTCCCACCTCTTTTGCGCCCAACTGCACTTGAAGAAGGTGGTGGTGGTGGTGGTGGATCCTCCGACTCTTCTGTCGTAAAAGTGAATTTATAAAAATATGAAATTGAAATTTCTTGAAGGAAAAAAGTTTATGTTTTCATTCACTATCAGATTGAATTGGAATTCTAAAATGGCCTTGATCTCACCTTCATCACTGGACTGCAAACGTGCAACACGTGGGAAGCTGGAGGAAGCCCCTTGGTTTTCGTCATCCTCACTGTCCTCCAACTCTGAAATTGTATATTTTACATGGTATTAGAATAGGCTAAATAATTCAGGATTGTTATTCTTACCAAGCTTTTATTTACGAAAATAAATGGCTGAATAATAAAAGGTGTGTGTGCGTGTGTGTGTTTATTTTTTTTACATTTGTACCTCTACTTTTCAAGAAGCCAGTCTGCCAAGATCTACCAGTCCAGTTTCAACATTGCAAATGCACACACGTATACTACACAGACACAGTTTCCAGCCTGCATAGTAAAGTCGCCACAACACACTCCCTCTTTGTTTGTTTGTCTGTCTGTCTCTCTCTCTCTCTCTCTCCCGATCTACTGGTTGGGCATCACTGCTATATACTGTAAGTCACTTTTAGTAGGCTACTTTTTGCTCTCCTATGAAGATGATGATGATACATTGTTCTGTTTGTCCTGAAATGTAGATTTAGCTGTATACCTGACACATGAATTTCCTGCAAAGGATCAATAATAACGTATATATATCTAGGTTCTTACCTCTAGAAGACGACGCCACGGGCAACTCAGGAGTCTCCTCCTCCTCCTCATCTGTATCCAAAGTGAGAGTTTATAAAAATATGATATATATGATTGAAGGAAAAAAGTGTTTTCAATATCAGATGATCGTAAATCGATCTCACCATCGCTGGAGTCCAAAAAGGCACCACTCGGTGCAGGCGGTTGCCAGTCTGAATCCCTAGCATCGTCATGTTCAGAGGAAGAGACCGGCTCGTCGGAGTCCGTCTCCGGGAGACCTCTCGACTCAACAGCGCGGTCCAGGGCCTGCTGTAATGTGAGCTGCCCGGCAGCAGGCTGGGGACGCTTGCGCCTAGGCATCCCTACAGCTAAGCTAGCTCTAGACTAGCCAACTAGCCAACTAAACACACACACACACACACACACACACACACAACACACAACACACAGAGACAGACACAGACAGACAGAGACGCACAAACACGTATTTTTTGTTTTTTTTGTTTTTTTTTTACACACACTACACTAACTAATAACTATACGCTAACGCTACTACTGCTGCCTGCTAAACTAATCGACCTAACGCTATCACAAACACTCACACACACACGCGGCCCTCACACACACACCTCAAACACCCAAGCACTCACCTGAAATACACCAAACGCTCAACACTCACCACAATCTCACAAACTAATCTATCTGATGCTATCAATCTATCTATCTACCTATCTGATCTAAATATACCGCTAATAACTATCTAATGCTCAATGCTAATTCTCAATGCTATCTATCGTATGCTACCATCTGCTATCACCAAGGGACTGAAGCGATTTCCCAAACTCAGTCAAGACAAAGGAGTCGGGGGGGGCGGCGCGCTCTGATCGCGTCCATTTTTTAAGGTGGCGCCGTGAGATCCATTGAAGGAAATTATGTTGACAGGCTGCGTACGACCTTAAGCTGCACAAATATGGAAAAATATGATTTTGGATTTCTTGACGCCATATGGCGTCGCTGGCACTGTACGGTAAATTTCTCTTGACGCCATATGGCGTCGCTGGCACTGAATGTGTTAATGTATTTCAACACTGATGTGCTATCTGTCCAGAATACAGAGCGCTCGAGTGGGACCTCTAGTTCTGTTTGCATCATCTTGTCCACACGAGCAGCTACCGTAGCAGCAGTTAGTTCCATACGTGGTATGGTGACTGACTTCAGTGGAGCAACCCGGGCCTTACCCATGATGAAGGAACAATGGTTTTGATGTTCAGTGTTTTCCAACAATAGATATGTAACGGTGCCATAACCGTTCTCACCTGCATCAGCAAAGTGATGTAGTTGGGCTGAAGCCAATTCTCCAAAACCACTGGGTTTGATGCATCTCTGGACTTGGTAATCTGACAGTTGTTTCAGATCCAATAGCCAGCTGTGCCATTTCTGAGCGAGGACTTCCGGGATACCTTCATCCCAACCAAGCTTCATCCTGCTTAGCTCTTGCAATATCTGCTTTGCAGGAAGAATGATCGGTGCCAGAACTCCCAGAGGATCATAAATAGAACTCACCATGGAGAGAATACCTCTCCTGGTAAGTGGTCTGTCTTGGATGGTGATTTTAAACTGTAGAGAGTCTGTTTCTATGCACCACTGGATTCCAAGTGCCCTTTCCACTGGTAACACGTCCTGATCCAAATCGAGATCCTTTATCTCCTTAGCTCTTTTTTCTTCAGGAATGGAGGAAATCACAACACGACTGTTGCTGACCCATTTGTTCAGTCTGAAGCCTCCTTTATAGTACAGCGGATTACCAAAAAATTGTGCACTTTTTGAAAAAAGCATGAAACTTTTACCATAGTTAGATGATACCATGAGGTGTATTTTCAGATGTGGAGTCAAGTCTGATTTGACCTCTGAGGCCCGGGAGAGGTCAAATTCTAAATGGCTGCCGAAAATATTGAAAAATGCTTAACTTTGGAACCAAACACAGTAGAAGAACATTTAAGGTGTCATTTCCCACAAATTTTTAAGTGCCCAGTCAGTTGGTGATACTTTTGAGATCAATAGAATTCAAGAAAATACCTTCAGATCAATGTCAAGGTCAAATTATACAGACAAAGGGAAGCGAAAGGTGCAAAAAGGTGGTTTATTTCCCAAATAATGGAACAAGTGATTTTTTTTTTTTTTTTTTATGATGACAATAATAATTGTGATAATAACTTATATTAATACAGCACCTGTAATTGAACCAAAGGTTGCTTAACAAAACAAAACAAAAAAACAATCAGAAACAATCAGTGGATGGAGATACGGCAAACAGACCATGCTTAGTGTCCTTTCATATCAGGATCACGTAATGGAAATACCGTACTGAAATTTCTTAACCGTCTATCTGTCTAGTATAGTATTGGGTGGTGCCCCCTGGCTGACTCCCCTCCCCAGATCCTCGCCTTAGGGGGTTCTCGAATGAGAACTAAACCCTAACACAGTCTCCCGAACAAAAACACAGATCAGTACATGCAAGTGCAGCTTTGACACACGTGCACCGTCCAGTGCACCCTTTCTGGCAGTTACAGCGGATCAGCTCATGGCAAGATTTTGCTGCTTCAGGGAGAGCTGTCCAGAATGGCTGCCACCCAGTGGATTCTTTTGTCCAACCCCAGTCAGATGGCTCTGGTATCTTTGGATCCAAGACAAGTGACTGGTTCCACAGGTTGGCCTGAAAGCAAGTCCGCTTGATGTGCTCTTTAAGGGCTGCCTGGGTTGGAGGGATGTTCTCCAAAGTCCTGGACTTCTGTGAGAAAAGGTGTTTCCTAGCATCATTTACCTCCATACAGTCACTGGTTCGGTCGTACATCAGCACCACAAATCGCTCTATCAGTGACCTTGATCCTTCACTGACCTCACTTGGCATGGCCAGGAGTTCCTGCAGAGCACCAGTGACCTCTGGGAAAGACTTCCAAGTCTCCCAGGCTGTCTTCTTCCCTCGGCCAGCAAATGCAGACACAGTGTCACACCCAGTGAAAGCATGGAAGACAGGGAGAGTCAGGCACTTGGCAGGAGTCATTGTGGCAACGATTTGGTGAATAGCAATGTATCGGAAGCTTGGCCCAACACCAAAGGCAACCCAGAGCTCATCAGGAGCCATTTTGCTAAAAGAAGCCACTGCCAATACAACCACATCTGTATCAACTGTACGTATGGTGACCTTCTTACAACCCTTCTGCACAGCATCTGCCACATGCAGAAGTAGCCGAGTGTCAGCCTCCTCTTGCAGACAGGGGGCAAGGCAGGCCACACATGAGTCAGCAGGAGAGCATAGGACTCCACATCCATCTGTTGCATACAGTTCCTTGCCTTGTGCGACAGGCAGACGAATGGCTTCTCGTGACAGGAAAGAAAACAACTCTGTTTTGTTTTCATCACATCGAAGGAAGTCCTTCCAGTTCTTGGGCATCATATTGAGGGGAGCCACTCTTTTCCTCACGCCCTTCCCCCTTTTCTCTCTTGTTGAGGCTTTCAGACTGGCAGATAGGTATACATCCCAGACGAGGTCAACACGGGAGCTTACATCAAGTTGAGCAGAGATGTAAGGCGCAAAAACAGTTTCTCCATACTCTTGGAATGTTCTTGATGTATTTGGTTTCAGCATTTGAACCCCAGCTGCACCATCTAGAATAACTGCATCAGCCTTGGGAACACTTGTTTTCGGGCAGATTTGACTCCAGGCAGCGAAGCAGATCAGCTTTAACCCCAAACCGAAGTTTTCCTCCACTTGACAGAGCTGGGGGTGCTGCCTGGTTTTCATGGGAAAAGAAATGGTCGATGTCTCCATCTCTTGTTTGACACGAGATGTACAGCCTTGAAAAAAGACCACAGTCACTCTTCAGTGCAGCAAGTTGTGCCTTCTCTTTTGATTTGACCTTGACAGGTGGCCTGCTGAACAGTGGCAACTTATTCTTTGGAAGAGGATGTGTGATAGGTGTTGTACACTTTTCCAGCCTTTCAGTCACAAACTTGGTGTACTGCTCAAATCAAATCAAAAATGTATTAACATAAGTGTTAAAGCCTGGCTGGCTGTTGAGCAAAGTTGAGCTAAGCTGGCTAACAGCTAGCTAGCTAGCAAGCAAGAGTGAATGCTGCTTCAGGGCTAAGTTTGGCTTCAAGAATTATTAAGTACAGTAAACCTGTAGCTATCAAGAGATGTGATATCCTTTACATTGCAAAGCTGAAGTCTATACTGTGTTCAATCATTCAACTGACTTAGCTCACAAATTACTAATTTTAACAACATTCAGAAGATTACTAATAATATTGTTCAATTATTCAATCACTTTACCTGTTAGAGGTTTGTCAGAATATCCATGTCAGAATATTCCTGCCAGAAGTTGTCTCTCCTGCAGACTGTAATGTTAGCTCATCATGTCACCCACCCTACTGACAACTCTAATGTAATTAGCTACTGATAGAGGGCCACCTGGACCTGGTGGTAGTTCTGATCCTAGATAAAAATAAAATAACCACACATCACAGTTAATAATAACATATACAGATACAGGTACAAAGGTATAGAAGAACATTTTGGGGCACATGGATATAATTAAATAAATATTTATTGTCTTTTTTTAGATATTTTTTACCTTGACCTTAAAAGAAATGCATTTTCTTGAATTCTATTGATCTCAAAAGTATCACCAACTGACTGGGCACCCAAAAATTAGTGGGAAATGACACCTTAAATGTTTTTCTACAGCGTTTGGTTCCAAAGTTAAGCATTTTTCAATATTTTCGGCGGCCATTTAGAATTTGACCTCTACCGGGCCTCAGGGGTCAAATCTGACTTGACTCCACATCTGAAAATACACCCCATGGTATCATCTAACTATGGTAGAAGTTTCATGCTTTTTTCAAAAAGTGCACAATACCTCTTGTATTGGGGTATATGCCGCTGTACTATTAGCGCACAGGGCTGTGAGGTCTTGACTAAGTGCTAGGGCTTGATCCTCAGTAGCAACAGACTTTAAACAGTCGTCCACATAAAAGTTCCTTAGCACTGTGTGCATGACCTCAGGCGAGAAACCTTCTCTGTGATCTTGTGCACATTGCCTAAGGGCGTAATTGGCGCAGCTTGGAGATGATGTGGCTCCAAAGATGTGCACCACCATCTTATACTCTTGAAGCTCTCCATCCAGATTTCCATTTGGCCACCAGAGAAACCTCATTAGATCTGAATCCTTGTCCGGGACTTTTACTTGATGGAACATGGCTTCGACGTCAGCTATAAAGGCCACCGGTTCCTGGCGGAATCTGGATAAAACACCAATGAGACTGTTTGTCAAGTCTGGGCCTTGTAAAAGCTCATCGTTCAGGGAGGTTCCTTGGTATGAAGCACCACAGTCGAATACCACCCTAAGTTTGTGCTTTTTGGGGTGGTACACTCCATGGTGCGGAATATACCATGTCCTTTTGCTGTTGTTCAGTGAGCCTTTTTCCACCTTCCTGGCGTAGCCTTTATCCATTATGTCGGCCATGAACCGGATGTAGTCCTCACGGAACTGAGTAGACTTGCTGAGCTTTCTTTTCAGGCTGAGGGCCCGCTGTTCTGCCACACAGCGATTATTGGGAAACTCTGCATCCTCTTTCCTCAGTGGCAGCCCTATGTTGTAGTGACCATCCACCAGTTTGGCTGATTTTGAGACACGTTCTATAAAGATGTGGTCCTCCCTGGACATTTCCAGCTGCTCCTCGTGCCGCCGTTCAGGGAAGTCATACCTGATTTGTTGCTGCAGAAGCTCGTCCAGCTGCACAACAGAGATTCTATGTGCCATTAACGTTGACTGCCCATGGGAAGAGACAGAACCCCTCTTGAGAGGTCCATTAATAGTCCAGCCCAGCGTTGTTTTAACAGCATATGGACCGTCTCCCTGGCTGTTGATAACCATCCATGGTTCCATGGCCTTTGGCACGTTAGATCCTATTAACAGGCCAATATCGGCATCAATGTGACGGAGTCGCACTTGCTGTAAATATGGCCATTGGTCCACATATTCCTGGGTAGGAATATTTTCCTTGGCCACAGGGATCCTTTTCTGTGTGAAGACAGCAGGGAGTTCCACTAACGTGCCTTCATCCATGCCAAATACCTCCATGCCATGAACCACAAAGGTACTGACAACCTCCTCTCTGCTCATGGTTTTGAGAAGAATGTCTGTTCTTTTTCCTGAAACCTTGAGGTCTCTGAGCAATGCTTCTGTACATAATGTGCCAGTGCTTCCTGAATCTAGAAAGGCATAAGTCTCTATTACATGATTGCTTTTTTTCATTTTCACCTTAACTGGCACTATAGACAAGCTGCAGTCAGGCTCCCCGGCCCCTGTAGGGGTCTCCACTAATGCACTGGTCACAGTCTTATTTTCCCCTTCTTTGCTGGTGTCAATCCTTTTATGAATATGGAGTATGGTAGGATGTTTTAGTGAGCACACTCGACAACTGATTTTCTGTGTGCATCCTTTACTCATGTGTCCAGGGAACAGACATCCAAAGCAAATTCCTTTGCTCTTCAAAAACTCCATCTTCTCCTTATGTAGTTTCTTGTTCAATTCTTTACAAGTGTCTAAATTGTGCTCTTCCTGACAGAACAGACACAGCTTCAATGTAGCACTTGTGGGCTTTCCATTCGCCTTTTTAACAGGTGAGATGCTGGTAGTGAAACCACTTCTCCTGTCCCTTGGCATTGTTGGCTGATAGAGAACTGGTCCAGAAGTTCTCCTTCCTGAGGAGGCAGGTGTCTCCTTTAAGTTCCCGAACACAGGATGTGAAATAATCCTAGCTTGGCGATCAATATAATCGACCAGATCCGTAAATCTAGCCCTCCGTTTGTTTCTCTCTTGTAAATCATATGCCAAGCCTCTCCATTTCTCCTTCAGTTTGTATGGCAGTTTAGCGAGAATGGCTCTCATTGTGGTCGGATTATCCATCTCCTCCATGTACTCTATGCTGTCCATTGTTTTACAGCATCCAGTTAGAAAAACTGAATAAGCTTGTAGGGCTTCAGCATCTTCAGCTTTGACTGATGGCCAGTTGAGGGCTTTGTCTATGTGAGCGGTGGCAATCTGGTACTCATCACCATAATATTTCTTTAGGAGCCTTTTGGCCTCTGTATATCCTGGGGAAGCTTGCATGTGTTTTCTGTCCTATCTTCAATACCATGTTCGAATGCACGTATGAAGAATCTGTATTCCAATGGATCACCTTTAAACATTGGTATGCTGAGGGGTGGTAAAGATGATAACATTTGTTGTTTTACCAATACTTCAGTTATTGTATTTTGATGCTGCAAAACATCAACAATACTGCCCATGTTAGTGGCTGCACCAGATTGCCCTGTGAGTGTGACAGCCACATCATCTCTGCCAGCTCCATTTGTATTATGGCTGGTCACAGGGGGATACATTCCAATATCATGACTGGCCACAGGGGGAGTCCTAATTTCATGACTGGCCACAGGGGGAGTCCTAATTTCATGACTGGCCACAGGGGGAGTCCTTCTAATTTCATGACTGGCCACAGGGGGAGTCCTAATTTGAGGCCTTTGTGAAGTTTGTTTTGGTCTTACCACAGGCCCCTGGTCTATTTCTCTTGGCCTAGGGGTGATGGGGGTATATGTGGTTTGAACACTTTCTGACTGTGTGTACTGAGTGGATGGAGTATGCTGCTGAGCTTCCAGTATATGCACATTTAATTTTGTGACAGGTGCTGTTGTGCTATCAGTGGAAGCGGGTACAATTCCCATTTGAATAGCCTCCTCTGAAGCTTCCAGTCCTGCTTCCATCATATACTTATTCATTCCATCCTTTTGTTCTTCACCCATCTCATAAGTGTTCTCATACTCTGTGAAAACAGTCAGTTTAGCACTAGTGATTTGTAATTCAGTTTGCAATTCCAATTGCTCTTTTCTGGCTTTAAGTTGAGCCTCCTCCATTTCCAGTGCTTGTCTCTCCTTTAGTGCTTCTGCTTTGACCAATAAAGCTGCCTGTTCTGCTTGCAGTTTGAGCCTGGCTGAAGATGCAGTAGAAGAGACCGTTGATGACCTTTTTGTTTGCTTAGATAGATTTGAAATACTGTCCTTTGGGAATATATCATCATCTTCCACACGATCCACATGATATGCAAGTTGCTGCTGTGCTGCATCTGTCCACTTTTCCATATGGGCTTCAAATTCATCCAGAGACGCTGCCTTAGGCTTATACCATTCATTTTGGTCCTGCTCCATTTCTTCAGTAGATATTTTATTTAGCATGCCCTTCACAGATTCATTAAGATCATTGAACTCAGCACGCAACTTTAAGAAATCATTGGTCAATTTTACTTGAACCAATTCCAAGTTTCCATAATTTCCCAAAAGTTGTGTTATTTAATTCCTTTTCTTAGTAAGTGCTCCCAATTTTGCACTTCTTGATCCTTTCAATTTTTGCAAAGGGTCCTCACAGAAACCACTTTCCTCCATAGACATACTGTAGGCAGGTAACCAACACGTTTAATTCGTTTGGTTAAATCCGTGGCATTGCAGGCAGTTTAAACACAGCAGCACAGCACCGTTTGTGAATGCAGCATTTTAAACACAGCAGAACAGCGCAGCTTGTAAATGCAGTGCAGTTCAATCACATCCGCAGCATTACGTGCGGTCAAAACGCAGCAGAACAGTGCAGTTTGTAAATGCAACACAGTTTGATCACATCAGCGTATCCATCAGCAACATTACGAGCGGTCAAAACGCACCAGAACGATGCAGTTTGTGAATGCAACTCGTGACGTCATCCCCGCTTCTCTCACACACAGCTCCAATGCTCCCAATCCACACACAGCACAGCAGCTGTCCTTTTCCTCTTCGCCCACTTCTAGACCATTCAATTTCCAACAATAAAGACTCCTGGGCCGTTTCGCGTTCATCAGATCCACTAATCAACTCAAGATCCAGACAAGTGAGACAACAGCCTCGTATTAGGGCGATCCGATGACGGAAACACTCGTTCCTTTACATAGGCAGGCCTACCTCCGCTCCGCGGCTCCAACATTCGCTGTCTATCAGCTTTCATCCAGCGAAGTTTTTGACAAATGTTCAGGCAATCCTACGAACCACTTGCCTTGAGGCTCCAGGTATGATCGATGTAGTTAGACACGCTCTCCTTTGCCGTCCAAACAGAATACAGAGATCCAATGTATGTTTACGAAAAATCATTCATATTTATTGTCCAAACAAATAATATTATGTACAACAGCCCCAATTGGCTCTGTGCAGTAAAAACAAACAAAATGGATCTATCGATCTTATATATACGACGTTTTAAAGTGCGGTCAAAAACTGTAAGGTACCGCTCTACCTGGGCCTACCTGAGCAGTGATTACCTGCCATCATAAAAAGGTGAGAGGAAACATGGGAAAAAAGGGCGTGAACCAGGTAAGACTCCATATTAGATTTCCACCATAATAAGAATAGTAATATTAATAATAATAATAAACCAATTTACCATACACCCATCTCAAAGAAGTTAACAAACTAAATATCTAATGGGGCAATAAAGATACAATTTTCACAATTTAGGAAATGAGAAATTTGGCTCCTACAAACCCGTTCTCACTGCGAGCGCGTAGCATATTGACGCTTTGTCCCGTCCCTTGTGCGTCGCTTGTTACTAACATGGTACCCTTGAGCGACACATGAAACGACTTGGGCTTTCCGACTAAACTCAATGCAAACCCATGGAAGTAATCTTTGACGCTTATGGCAACTGCTCCCCCATTAGCCTAACTGCTCACCCATTAGCCTAACTGCAGACCTATTAGGGTCTGGAGGAGCTAACCTCTCCCAGACCCTAACCCTAACCTCTCCCACCCCATGCCTAAACCTAACCTCTCCCAGACCCTAACCCTAACCTCTCCCACCCCATGCCTAAACCTAACCTCCCCCAGACCCTAAACCTAACCTCTCCCACCTCCCACGCCTAAACCTAACCTCCCCCCAGACGCTAATGGGGAGCAGTTGACTAATGGGTGAGCAGTTAGGCTAATGGGGGCGCAGTTGCCATAAGCGTCAAAGTTGACTTCTATGGGTTTGCATTGAGTTTAGTCGGAAAGCCCAAGTCGTTTCATGGGTCGCTCAAGGGTACCATGTTAGTAACAAGTGGCGCATAAGGGACGGGACAAAGCGTCAATATGCTACGTGCTCGGAGTGAGAACGTGTTGCACTCATGGCCTGTCACCTTGCCGTTGGTGAGTGGGCTTTCAACTAAGATGGGCTGCCTGTGTTGTTGGAGCGAATACAGACTTGTTCTTTTCATCAACTTCCTTAATCTCTCCCCAGAGTGTTGAATGCCAACACACCTCAGCCCAGTGACCTCCTGCCTGAAATTTGACCTCCTGCTGCCCCCTTGTGACCTCTCCTCTGCCTGCATCTCTGCCATCTCTGCATGTGAACTGACGGCACACACAGATCCACCAATCACGCAACAAAGCTGTCTGCTGTAAAGATCCTGCAGTTAGCTGTGGATACAATGGTTTTATTATAAGATCTGTCAACAAAATGTGTAGTCATATGTTGAGATTGCATATCAAAGTCATCAAGGTCACAGATCCTCCTCAGTCTTTGGAATTGACCATAAGGGATATTATTTTTAAGATGGTGAGGATGGAAACATCCAAATCAGGTGAACGGTGTAGTAATTACAATACATTTTAAGGGACCAAAATAATTGGACAAACTGAACATAATCGTTCAAATGACTTCTGAAGCATTTGAGAAATATATGAGAAACACTTCAGAATTAATCCTGCTGCTCGCATCAATAGATACAAGATAATAAAGATTTTCAGATAATAGATACAAATAGTAGTCGCATCAATAAATCCAAGGGAATCAGTTATATGAAAATACATGCCCATGCATGGGCATGTATGACTCAGTTCAATTTCCATTGACAGTCATACATGTGTACATACGTGGGTATGTATGTATAGCTGTCAATGGAACGGTTTCCCTTGTATTTATTGATGCAACTGCTGACAATATTATTTGCTCATTCAGCCAAATCCTAGATGATTGCATGATTGTTAGTTTGTCCAATTATTTTGGTCCCTTAAAATGTAATTTAATTACTACATCGTTCACTTGATTTAGATGTAAATACCCCCAAATTAAAGCTGGAAGTCTGCAGTTAAAAACCACATATTTCATTTCAAGACCATTGTGGTGGTAGACGGACCCAAAGTGATAAAGATTGTGTCCAATGTCCAAATATATGGACCCCATTGTATATTGTGTTCTCCTAATTGTGTGTAATGCTACAGTAAATCAGAGGCATGCATACCAGAGTTAGGTAAAACAATATATATATTGAACAGAAAGAACTGAAGAACTTTGTAACGGCACAGTTCAGAAGAGTTGACACATTCAAGCCTCTCTTTTTAATGGATAGCCTCTGGGAACCCTGGGCTGGCCTTCAAAACCCCTAGCTACCCGGTGGGAATCACCAGATGCCCCATGATACGATATTATCACGATACTTAAGTTGCAATATGCTAATATGGTGATATATCCCTAAAGGAAAATACTTTGTCAACATCTGTTTTATCTTATGAAATAAAGTTTCCAGACTGTTCATCTCACTTCAATCTTTTTTATTGCAGCAAACTGGGATTGTCAAGCTGACAGACTGACCAACACTGTCACGAAAGCCTGCCATGAATGTTGCATGCACTTGACATTTTGTATAAAAAATATAAAACATATATATATATATATATATATATATATACATATATAAAATGTAAAATAAAAAGATGTTGCCCAGTGCCCACAGAATAATATGCTGTATCAATCCCCCCCACCCACCCCCCAGCTAGCTACATTCACCGTGGGGAAAAACAATTTAAGGCAGAGCATCGGGTGGAAAGGCTGGGGTGAAGGTTTGGGAAAAGGAGGGGTAAGGAGAAGGGGGGAGGAAGAGCTGCGACAACTGAGTTAGCCCGGTGCTATATAAACAGTGTGATGGCTTCCTTTGTCTATAAAAAATTTTATTACAAAAATTATTAAATGGTGCACTAAAACCTGCACATAAAGTATAAAAATCCTGGCCTCTTTGCTGCCAAAGGTTTTTGTGTGAAATCCAAATCCAGCACCACCCTACTGGATTTGGTCTTTCAGACACAAGGCAATATTTTTTAAAAATACATCATTTCCCAGAGTGGTGAAATGAACTCCGTCACGCAAAAAAAAGCCAGGACTTTTATGCGTTATCTGAGGATGATGGAGAATGCTTCCACCAATAGACAGCATAAAGGGGGCCATCACACTGTTTATATAGCGGCGGGCTTTGTCCATCTTTTTGGGGTGGAAGGACCCCCACCGGCAACGCTGGTTGATTGCAGAAAAGATGATCTTCATCTGAGGGAATTGCCGGTGGAGGTCTTGCAAGTCCTGCTTCATCGCTGTGACGAGGTGGATGGTCTTGGTGGTTCCCAGGTCATTCCCGCTGCAGTGAATCAGCAGGACATCAGGTGGCGCAGTCCTTCCTCCAAGGGAGTTGTGGAAAAACCGGGGGAAGTTCCTCCAAACCAGGCCACCCCAGCCAAACCACTCAACCCGGGCATCTAGGCCCAGGTCGATCCCGAGGGTCCGCTTTGCATCCATCTCCCCACGGTGAATGTAGCTGCTGCCAAGTATCCATATTTTGGGTCCTGTTGATTGTAAAATGAAAATAAAATAAAATTTACTTTGTTTGAAACCTTGTGCTGTTGTGTTATTAAAATTCAAATATTTCATTTTTTTTTACCATGTATTCTATGTATGTGAGTGTAATGGATGTATCTTATTCATTAGTGTTAAAAACAGTTATTAACTCAGTTTATAGCCTTGTCAATAGGACAAATATATTGGTAACACTTTATTTAGATAGTACACCTACAGAGTATTTGTTCCAACAGCTTGTTAGTTGACATTCAACAAATGAAGTGTTTGGCTGATGCTTTATCTATAATAGATGTTTTACCAGCTTATTAGTTGAGATTCAACAGATTCTGTTTGCTTCCCGTTCCACACCACTGACCTATGTTTCACACATCTGCTATAAGTATAGATCATCTGTTCAATCTGTTGAAATGTTACAAATATTCAGTGCAATCTGTGGGTGGAATATCCAAATAAAGTGTTACCAAGACAGTGCTGAAATCACAATGGGCAAGATTTGATTTCCATGTCTGATTTCCTGATAATCCATAATGTTTAACATTGTACTTTGGTGTTACAAACTCATGGAGAGTGAAAAAAGGTGACAAATACCTGGGCAGACACAAAACCACTCAAAATCATTTATTTAATGTTAGGTACATTTTAGATCCTTGACTCTAGACTTTGCATGATACTTACTATTGATGGCCTCTGTGGAGGAAGTGGGGCGGGTAGATGTTATTGCCAGTGTGTCTAAAATGAGGATAACAAGAAATCATATAGAGTTAACACTAGAATCTATTATGAGGAAAAACAGTGTTGCTAAACGTTACAAATTGCTAAGATGTTGCATGCATGAGCTATGTTAAGCTAACGTTAGCGTTAGCATATGCAAAACTTAGCGTTAGCGTTAGCGTTAGCATATGCAAAACTTGCATATGCAAGTTTTGGAAGTTCAATAATAGGCAAATGAAAATCACAGTATATTGTTGTTTCTTTTTAAATATGACTAATGTTACGTGGTTGGTTGCTTACATTCAGCTAGTTGGTCCAGTCCACTGTCTGCAGAAAGTCAGCGTAGTGAAATTTGCGTAGCTACGGAGAAGACTCAGAGAGGGGGCGGTAACCTCAGACTGAGGTTTCAACCCAAAAGAGCTACTGCGCATGCTCTGGTTCACTGATCTGGCAGGATTTTGGCTTCAATACACATACAGGGCGGAGATACGGACGCTCTCTCCATTCATATTATAACTCAATGGTGAAAACCTAACGTGAGTTGATATAAACACTTGGGTAATTACGTTTAAAGTTGTATCTTCTACAATGATTTGGAGGGAACGTACAGAACGAACCACTCTAGAAATGTGCTAACCTATGCACAGTTTTATCTCTGCATGGAAAATGACATGTATGTATGTATTTTACACCAAGAGGACAAAAGTACACACCTTCTCTTCAGTCGCCTTGTTCAACTGAAGAGGAAGTGAACGCGCTCTGTGAAAAGCAGGCTGGAACATACCAAGTATTCCAATCCCACGGGGGGAAAGACAGAATGCAAGTTGCAAACAGGAATGTACCAAATATTCAATTCCACGGGGAAAGAGACAGAATATTACATTCCTAGATACTGATTTCCTAACTAAAATAAAATAAAAGACTTGGCAGACATTGTAAATGCTTCACAATTAACTAGAACTTATGGAACTGTTTTGTAACCCTTCTAAATTACCAACACTTTACATGGGTTGATGAAAACATACATACATACACACACACACACACACACACACACACACACACACACACACACACGCACACACACACACACACACACACAAACATATATATACACACACACACACATACATAATGGCCTCTATCTTCCGACAGGCGCTATTCCCTAATAGCGTTTGCGCACCCGTTTGCGCATGCTTTAAGGCACGGGAGATAGCACTCCGCCTTGCGCCGTCCGCCAGGTGTTCTGCCAAGTTTTGCTCCCCCGCCCAGCATAAAAAAAGCATCCCCACCTCACGGGAGCATACTTGTAATCATTTATACAGAAATGTAACTGTTTAAAAGTGATATAATCGGCTGGTAGACCTGACCTCCCTGATTTCTAAGTTAAAACAGCCTCGGAATATGTTGAGGATGCAATTCTCGGCCGGGATGCGGAAACGTTCACGGCACCTGTCGCAGACGCAAATCAGAGCCGTGCCAAAATCATCTGCGCCCCAAAATGCCTGCACAAACGGGAGTTGGGCGGTCTTAACTACCAGAATTATTCACAGGCGTGGCCAGGCAAGGCTGGGTATTACGTCAATCAAAACCAATCAGATTCCCGTCTCGCAATGGCTGTTTTGCGCGAGGTTGCCTCGCCGAGGCATGCAATATGCTGTAATTCTCTCCATGCGTAATAGAGTGTACTCACTCGTGCGAGGACAGAGAGAGCTTATTGACAGATCGTCTGTGGTGCCAACGACCCTCCGGGTTATGACGGTAAATAGCCTATGTCCATTGTCCAACAACTTTTCTCAATTAATTTCCCTCTTTGCGATGTGATAAAAGTTTCTCAGTGAGTTATAGTTGATTGCCTCACTGAATTATCTGCTAATACCCAATTTTAGCAGCAGAATTTGATGTCCTGGCATAGCAAGGCTGTGCGTAATGACATATCCAAAAGGAATTTTACTCTGCACTGCGCACGGAGATCATGGTGCGCTCAAGCGGGGTATTTAGCGCGTAAGAGGTGCTTTTAAAAGCTCTTAGCGCAAAGTAATTGCGCGCTGCTGACGATAGCATAATGCCATCTATCACCACATTTTACCGCTGAAATGTCTGCTTTGGCTTGTGGCAGCCAATGCCCAGTACAATTATCACAGGCATGCGCTTGTGTCCGCCCCCAATTTGCATTGCGCACGGCGTTAAACGAGCGCAAACGCTAAATTAGCGCTTTTGGGAAGAGAGAGCCCAATATGTGTTAAGCCACTACGAGCCCTATCTTCACAACGGCGGTAATTTTGCGGTAGCGCCCGTTTTGCGCCGCGCAAAGCCCTAATTGTGGCCGTGTCGGCCCGCTGCGCTTTACGTCATCTCGGCGCAAACGTCCATAGGTGTGTTTATGCCCATATAGGATTCACAAGGTGAGATCACTCCCATTAAAAGCCACAGCATCACCGCCATCACACACCAGCTTCTTTCTTGCTGAGAGCAAGCAAAGACACAGAGATAGAGAAAAGAGAGAGAGCGAGAGAGAGGGGGGGGGGGGACGAGAGAGGGAAGAGAGAGAGGACCGCCGCGCAATTATGCAGTGATGTCCCAAAGCGTGCGCTTACTGTAATTAGACATTTCGTTCTATAGGCTATAACATAGGCCTACACATCTAAAAATATTTGTTTCTTTAATAAGGTAGGAATGTGTGAGATTTTAATTCTAGCCTATTTCAATAGCCTATACCAGAATTGTCCACTCGGGTTAAGCTATTGTTGCATGGTGCAATTGCAGGGAGAGATGTTACTACTATCAATGGTTACTGTATAGCCTACTGGCCGGTGTTGTGTCAGAAAGTGATTTGCTGCCAGAAACTGATTTCGATCCACGGGACCGCGCACAGCGCTGACTCAGTGCCTCTACCCACAGCGCTGACGCAGTGCCTCTACCCACCCTGTAGCCTACCGACCCACCCGGCCTGCCTACCCGGCCCAGCTCACACCTTCTCCGGGAAGACCCCCTCCAGGACACGGCACACTAGCCGAACACAAAGCACCCCTCCCCGCGCTACACACAGACTCCCGCCCCTCCAGACCCTCGTTCCTCTGGTAATTGTAGTAAGAATTTAAGACAGTTAAGCCTCCAGCCTGTAGGGAGCGCTACAGGAGCTGGTGTAAGGTTGAGTTCCCATGTTACATGACACGCCCACTGCTGTATAAAGACTTGAGGAGCCCTCCCCTAGGGAGGAGACTGAGCCAGCAACTCTGTTAGGTAAGACTTACCTCAATTTGTTCTCTGAAATAAATATACCATGTAACCTTTATAACTTTGTAATTTTTGATTTGCTAGTTTAGTCTCACAACATAATCCAATTCAAAACGCAAATCACTTTTTCGCACAAAACCATGACAAACGAATTCTCATTGTTAAATCAAGGTGTGTTTTTTTCTCAGCGCGAGCCGTGCGTAATTTGGGCCTATCCAAGCGAAGATTTCCTGCACTGCGCTGGAGAATAGTGTCTGCGCTCAGGCGTACGCCTCGCGTAGAGGTTTTTTTTTCCGCTGAGACCTGCTATTTGGTGGGGTTAAAATTGAGAGCACCCAAGGCCTTTTTTTCTAACACATTGCGCTGGAACGCCTATTTTGGAATGGTCAACGCCCAAACCTCTCTTTGCTCTCAGAACATACCGACGGTATCTTCCCCAGAGCGCTAAATGACACTTGCGCGAGACACATGATAGGCTAGAGGCCCATGGACACGCCTGGGCCACGCCTACACCTGTGTCATCCCAGCACAAAACTGGACGGTGGAGGCAGACAAAGGCTTAAGACGCTGGGAAGATAGCAATAAGAGGTGCGCAAACGCAGCGCAAACGATAGCAGCGTACGAAGATAGGGCCCTACATGTTTAATCACCTCTAATAGCGTACCCAGCCCCCACCGCCTGATCCGGGCTGAAGAAACTATTTTCTCACCTTTGTCGATGCCAACGATCGACCTCGTCTTTGCTCTCCTCCCCCTCTCTTCAATAGTAACTGTGCCTTCCCAGCGAGCTCTCTCCTCCACACAAGGTCAGATATGTCTGTCGGTGCTGATGGAATAGTGAACTCGGTACAGAGGTCGACAAAGATTAGCCCAATGCTGCCGTTGTTTGGGTTCTTTGTCGTTTGCTGCACCTAGCACAGGTCCAGGGGGGATCCTCATCCTGTTGGAATGAAATGTTGTGTTTCATGTTGAATACAAACACTCTTTGTATAATCATGTTAACACGTTCATTGCCAACGACGTGTAAACACGTTTTCAGAATCCAGCTGTTGACTGCCAGCGACGTGTTAACACGTCGTTGGCATCGATTTTTTTTTTTTGACGGTGGGTTGTGCATCTAACCCTTTTACATCTCTTATATAATTATTGGAGCCACCGAACGTTTACAACCCATTCCACCGACCCACTAAGTGGCAACAGTGCTCTCCTGACTAGAGGAAGGCAAGCATTTTTTTAACTTGTCACGCCATTCTCACCCCAGCCATTCTCATGAAAATGGATGGGGGAAAACGCTTTCGTTTTCGCGCTGATTGCTGGCGATGCGGGATTGCAAATTTACATAATAGATTACAGGTGGAACACACTTTGAAACACGCAGCATAAATATGACCAGAATCGCAAAAGCTTCTCTCAACCAAAACTCCAAGAAGCGAGCGAGTCCATCCCGACTTCCTCAAACAGCGGCCGTGCAGACAGGCACAGGACAGCAGCAAAGCACTGAGACTGACAAGCTTGTGACGGCCGCTGCAGCCAAGAAGAACGCCCACGGAGGGAGGAGTTGAAGCAACTCTCCCTCTCGCTCTCTCCCTCTCTCTCTCTCTCTCTCTCTCTCTCTCCCTCCCTCTCTCTCTCTCTCTCTCTCTCTCTCCCTCTCCCCCTCTCACTAGGATTAAACCTAGTGCGTCTCCCTCCCGAGAGGGAGGGAGAGAGAGAGAGAGGGAGGGAGAGCGAGAGGGAGGGAGAGAGAGAGAGAGAGAGAGAGAGAGGGAGGGAGAGCGAGAGGGAGGGAGGGAGAGAGAGAGCGAGAGGGGGAGGGAGAGAGAGAGAGAGCCAAAAATGAATGGTTAAAGTGACTGTTCTATCGAATTTCACAAAAAGCCGTTTATCTCTGAATATTTTTTCTGACGCTAAAACCATGCTGTATTCAACTGCTAATGCTTACATAACTACTAACTCTACAAACGAACTCTTTTAGACAGAGAAAGCACACATTCTATTAGTTATTTTGAGATATTGTGTGTTCACAAAATCTTAGCAGAAAAGAATCCTCGGGTCTTGAAAGATGAGCCAGAATCCTCAAAAAACCCCTCTGGCAGAAGCTAACTACAGTAAAAAAAAACGTCTGGCAGTGAATGTGTTAATTAATTGTATTACTGTAAGCATATTCCAATTGATTTATATTTCATTAAAAAAACTTTCAAATTGCATATCGTGACAATTTTCTCTCTCTCCTGGGGATAATGTCAGGGTAGATCTTCCTCATTTGATGACTAAATAGTTGTCAATTTGAATTTGTGAAATTCTTTGATGTCTGAAAGCACTGTATGCAGTGTTGGGCGTCGTTACTCAAAAAACTAATATGTGTAGCAACGAGCTAGCATGTAGGTTTCTGCCGTTAGCTTGCTAGCTAGTTAGCGATGTTGTTTTCACTGAGGCGGCAGGGCACTATTTACAGCGACACACAGGGAGGAGGCAGCAGAAGCCGCTCTGAGTGACATGGTCGGAGCCAATGACAGAGTTTGTAATAAGCCGGGAGCGGACATCCGGCTGCCACCGAAACAGTCGCTCCAATGGGAGAGCAGCTGTAGAGCAGGGGAGGGCTTATCCCAGTTGCCTGTTTCCGTGGCGCCAGACTCCTGTTAGGATGATGTCATCATTCCTACTGTGATGTCATAGATCACTCACTGATGATGTCATAACACAAGGTGATGTCATATCCGGGACCTATAAAGGTTCGGTTCTGCAAGTCCTCTGCAGTTGTTCATAGACTAATCTCACGACAACCTTCTGCAACAGTTCCCATCTTCGAACCTTGCAGACTCAGCTATCAAGTTCCACAGTTCCACAGTTCTAGTTATCCAGATTCCGGTTTACCAAGTGTGTCTTGGCCATCGAGTATCCGCACCTAAATCCACATGTCTCACAGCAACCCTAACAGTATGAACAACTCAGAAATGGGTTTAGCGGGTAAGTTTCCGCCAGTCAAGGAGGAAGACCCTGAGATGCCAGTTTTCCCGCCGGCCGCCTCAGGTGGCCCACCAGGCGAATCAACGAAAGGTCTTGTCACCATGGAGACCTTACAAACAGCGCTGACAGCGCAAGCGCACACCACGAAAACAGCATTCAACATTCTTTCTGGCCTGCTGAGGGATCTGGCTTCTGAGGTTGTTGGTCAGCTCGCCCTCCTGGCGAGCCGGCTAGATCGTCTCGACGGACTAAACCCCCCTGGGGGTGTCATTCCGCAGTCTTCCGCTCCTCCTGCCCCAGCTTCTGAGCAATCAGTCGCCCCCGCCCAAGCACCAGAGGTTTCCAGTACTAGCCCTGCCTCTCCGTCGCCCCCAAGGTTGGAGCTCCTAAAATCCTTGGAACTGAGTGAGGTTACCCCTGCCTCTCAGCCACTTCCAGCTCCTAAGCCCATACTCTGGGGCGGAGTCCATATCGCCCCAGAGCAGGGGCAGCCACATTTGAGTTCCAGCAGCCATCTGTACCGTGATCAGACCGGCAGGGTTCGCATCACACCATGAGGAGAGGCAACGCCGTTTGGACACCCGGAGCTGCCTGTACTGTGGTCGAGCCGGGCACTACCTCCCCTCCTGATCCCGGCGTCCAGTAAGTGGGTCCACCACTCGCCGGCCCGTGAGACTCTCAGCGGATCAAGGCTCTAAGAGTTCAGCCCCGAAGCCCATACGGGTGGGCAGCGTTCACGTGACCCAGGAGTGGCAGTGTGTCTCCAAGAGGGTTGAGGAGGTGGAGAGGGCTGTCGATCGTCTCACTGAGAGGTTCAATCACTGCCTACAGACCAGCTCCATCCCCCTGCAGGGGGCCTCCCAGTCTGCTGGCCCTGAGGCCCAACCTGTGGGCCTTCCCCTCGCCGAGTCTGAACCCGAACCTCAGCAGCAGCCAATTCCAGTTCTTGACCCACACATGGGTTCCCGTTTGGCGCTGGGAGGTCCCCGTAGTGTTGTCAGCCTTCGGTCAGGAGCAGCTTCAAAGAAGGAAACTGTGAGTGTCCTACCCCAACTACAGGTCGGGAGGGTAGGCCTCGCTGAGTCGGAGCCCGGTCCTCAGCAGCAGTCTAAATGCAGGTCTAAGCGTCGACGTTCGGTTCCTGCTCAACCCTGCGACTGTTATCGGGCCTTGGAGGGAGAGCCTCCGGTGGCTCTGCCTTCAGGAACGGCAGCATTGGTTGAGGCTCAGCCTTTGGGTTGTGCGGAGCCTTCTGGTGCTCCGCTCTCTGAGCTTGCGACACCCCCTTTGGCTCCTTCTTCCAAGTTTGGGACCCCACCTTCGGAGGCCGCCGAGTTTGAGGTGTTGCGTCAGGAGAACAGTTCTTGTTGGTTCCCACCGGACTGTGACATTGACCCTTTTGATGGTCTCCAGTCTCCCAAGTTTGGATCGTACCCCGGGGGATACACGACTCCAGAGCCTCCACCAGAGTCTGCAGCATTTCTGTTCTCCAGATGTCTTCTTTGAGGGTTTCATTCTACGGCGTCCGTAGAGGGGAGGGTACTGTTATGATGATGTCATCATTCCTAAAGGTTCGGTTCTGCAAGTCCTCTGCAGTTGTTCATAGACTAATCCCACGACAACCTTCTGCAACAGTTCCCATCTTCGAACCTTGCAGACTCAGCTATCAAGTTCCACAGTTCCACAGTTCCACAGTTCCACAGTTCTAGTTATAGAGATTCCGGTTTACCAAGTGTGTCTTGGCCATCGAGTATCCGCACCTAAATCCACATGTCTCACAGCAACCCTAACAACTCCTCAGAGGGAAGGGAGAGGAGGCTGGCCAGCGAGACTAGGTGCAAGGTGACTTTACAAATCAAAATCCTGCATGTCTAAGATGTGAAGGCTTTGTGGAGGCGGCCTTCCATCACATGTTCTGTGCATTTGATCCATTTTTGAAGGTCTCGGGTTTGATTCCGTGGAAAATCCAAGTAGGCTATAGCAAAGCAAAAGAAACAGGCAAAGTAGATCAAGAATAAAGAAAGTGAAACCAGATCACAAAGGCTATAGAATATAACTTGAGTGTTATCATTATCACAGTTCAAAGTGAATGAACTTCTTTTTAATTTATATAAACGATATGAAATCGGCCTGTGACTGCAACCTGTTCCTCTTCGCGGACGACTCCGCCCTCCTGTTCTCTCACAAGGACAAGGGGGAGATCGAAACGAAATTGAGCTGTGAGCTTCAAAATGTTAGTGTGTGGCTCTCGGACAACAAATTATCACTTCATCTGGGGAAAACGGAGTCTATTTTATTTGGGTCAAATTTTAATTTAAAAAAGTCCCCCGGGTTTAAAATTATGGTTGGTGATGTAGCTGTTAACACTAAGGAGGAGATTACTTACCTTGGCTGCATTTTAGATAACAAGCTCTCTGGAGAGAGCATGGCCTTAAAAGTAATTTCCAAAGTAAATCAGAAATCCAAATTCTTAGCCAGAATCTCATCCTTCATAGACAAGAGCGCCCTTGAAACCTTGGCAAATGCTCTGATTCAATGTCATTTTGACTATGCTTGCTCCTCCTGGTTCACGGCAATCACCATAAAACTCAAAAACAGGCTTCAGACGTCTCAAAATAAACTAATACGGGTTATCCTGAAGCTGCATCCCAGAATCCATCTCCTCCCCTCTCACTTCCGTAGCCTTAGGTGGCTCAGAGTGGAGGAGAGGGTTTCTCAGATCAAACTGTGCATGGTCTTTAGGATTTTTAAACGGGAGACTCCTCGTTACCTCTATGACTACTTCTGTAAAGTCAGCGATGTACATGGCTACTCCACAAGAGGAAGCACCTCCAACATTGTTCCGCCCAAATTTAAATCTTTAAAGGGTAAATGTACTTTCTCTTACACAGCAGCTATTTTATGGAACAAACTCCCTGAGAGTATAAAGACCCTTAATTCCTGGTTTTCTTTTAAGCTTGCCTTGAAAAAATGGCTGGTTGGTTCCCAAATGGGTTCCGAACCTTTTTATTTTCTTCTGTCTCCAGTATGCTCGCAGTTTTTAAACCCATGGTAGGTCTTTGATTTATTATGAGCTGGTTCTCTTTTTATTTATTGATTGGTGCACTTTGTTGTTGTTTAAATAACCATTCATTCAATGACTAATCAGTCATTGAGTGTATGACTGTGTTGTTTAATGTTTTTTGTTTGTTTATGTTGCCCGCGCACACACGCGCTCACATCTGCAACACATACATTCTCTCCACTTGTCCCACACATAAGGACCACAATGGAAACAAGCCCTCGGGCTTTATTGTGTTTTATTCCTTTTGATCAATATTGTTTTGTTGTATTGTCTTGCACAATTCTACTTTTATTGAATCAATAAAGATATCAATCAATCAAAAAATGATAAATCCATTACAAACGTAAAAGGAAAACATAGATGTGAATTTTTTCCAGGTTAGTCTCAGGCCAAACCTGAACCTAACTTTGATGTTGAGATGATGTTTATGATTAACAAATCAGCCCATATGACCCCCAAGATACTTGATTTGTCAGTTGATGTAACGTCTGCATAAACATTACTTTGTTTTGTTGTATCCAAGTGGAAAACCATAAACTCCATGAACCTTTCTGGACTTGAAAGGACTCGGACAGTAAAATTTGGAACGATCAGAAACTAAAACAAAATAAATAAATAAATAAATAAATAAATAAATAAATAAATAAGTAAATAAATAAATAAAGGAGAGAGAGAATTGGGGCCGTATCATCGCAAAAGCGGTAATTTAGCATTTGCGCTGGTTTAGCGCCGCACGCAATGCAAATTGGGAGCGTGCACAAGCGCATGCAATTGTACTGGACCTGCATGGAGTAGACGCAGGGGCGAATTTTCCACTGGGGACAGGGGGGACATGTCCCCCCCACTTTTCAAAACCTTGATTCTGTCCCCCCCCCCCCCACTTTTTAAACTGAAAAAATTGTGGGTAAACTGAAAAAATCATGCTCAATACGCTCAATAAGCCATCATATTATGGCTGAGAATGTTAATTGAGTTGCTAATTATAAGCTATAGGCTACTCCAAAAGATTGCCACGGATTTCCTCATCTGTAAAAAGTGCCCTCTCCAGACCCTGAATGCATTTCTAATGGTGCTCTGTATGGACAGTCCCCTTTCCAAGCCGTCGCTGAAGGCAGCACTCACAGTATTGTAACAGCAAATTTAACTTTTGTACTAATATTATTCAGTGTGTGGAGTTATTTTTCTGTGACAAGTATCATCCAGATGTTAATTAAAAATGAGATATTCCTCTAAATCTGGCTAAAAACTTTACAACTTTTTTGCCAGCCCCTGCCCCTCTAACATTCTCTGCACATCCCTGGACACAGGTGCTGCCAATTGTGCACAAATAGTATCTCCCTCTCTCCGAGCTCTGAGTATGAACACTTCGGCCCGAGGGCAGAGTGCACTCCCGGTTTGCGGAGCGATTTAAACACAGCGACAAAACGATTCCAAAGGGTTGAATCGAGCGACAGGGAGAAAAATAAATATCTCGGTGTGATATATGGACGGTAAAGCAAAACCTGCATTAGCAATAACATATGAGTGGCAGCATTTCATACCGTCCAGGTGGAAACTGCTGCAGGGAAGAGCGAGGCCAGCACTGATGACCAAGAAGCAAGGGCATCACCCATCACTGCCAGGTAGAACACATCAACCTTTATTTAATCAGGCAAGTTCATTAAGAACAAATTCTTATTTTCAATAACGGCCTGGTGGGAGGCAAAAAAAACCTCCTGAGGCGAAGGGGGTTGGGGAAAAACAAAAGCAGAAACAATAGACAGACAGAACAATAGCGTGCCAGAGAAGAGGAGAGAGAACACCATTAATTCAAATTACATTTAATTTGTGCTGTATGAAGTAAATGTTTCTCTATTTAAAATGGGTACTGATATAATGCTGTACTGGAGTCAGAAGAGGAGAGAGAGGAAACCGCATACACACAACTTTCAAGTTGCCTGTCCCTCTCGTCTTGGGATTGTGGTGGAGGTCACAGAGCCGGATGAAGATGGTCTCAATCACACAGCAGCAATCTGGCCACTGGGGAAGCGGGGCAGTAGTTGTGAGTGCCTCTTCACACTCTCCACCCCTGGAGTGAACTCCTTTCTCTTTACCTGAACCTCCCCATGCCCAGCCTGGGAGGAGACAGAGAAGCTCGGCTGGACACAGTATCTTCCTCCAAGCCCTCGTCTTCTTCCTCGCCATCATCCACATCCCTCTGAGTCAGGGTTCACGTTCAGGGGCTGGGGCTCCAGGCTGACTCAGCAGGTAGTCAACACCAAGCAGCTCTCCTATGAAAAAGGAACACAGACAGACAGACAGACAGACAGACAGACAGACAGACAGACAGACAGACAGAGGTGTTATTAGTTCTATTTAAAGCATTCTAGATCATGGCTGCCCAATTTGGGGCCGGGGGGCCAAACTTGGACCACGCTCAGTTTGTTTTGGCCCTCCATGGTTTTGAAAAGGGGAAAAAACATGGCCAATATTACTTATCGTCTTGCAGAGAGTGTGGTGGGCTCATTTTTAAAGATAGCTTGATGATACTTTCACCATATGAATCTAGAAGACCTATTTTAGATTTAGAATGTAGATTTAGATTTTATCAGATTAATTCATGCTTGCAGTGGTACCAAAAGACCCACTGAAAAACTGCAGAATTTTACAGTCATGTAAAACAATTGTAAACAAGACAATTACAGAAAAATAAAGGTAGTAAGCAAGGCAAGGCAATCAGTCAGTGTAGCAAGCAATACAGTATGAGGGCTCTATCCAGAGCAGAGGCAGGTATAGAAATAAGAACACGCACAAAGTCAAAATAATCTTTTTTTCTCTTTTCTTTAATTGAGTGTCTATCAAATAAAAAGTTAATGTAATTTCAGATGTCAACATTTATTTTTGGCCCACGGCCCATCCATCCAGATTACTGTTGGCACTTAATAGGAAAGAATTTGGGCACATCTGTTCTCGATTGTTTAATTTTAAATATGAGAGTTGTATGTGTATCATGTTATGAGTGTATGTTTTGCTTTGGCCATGGGAATGATACAAATGAAGCCTCGTTGAACTTAAGTTAGAACACTGAAAACACACAAATCAAAGTCTATGCTGCCAATATCAATTGGACATACCAGTATATTTGGCAGGTGGCTTGAAGGTTGGCCCAAATGCCCAGCCAAACACCTTCAGGCTGTTGGTGTTGACACAGTGGGCCACATCTAAGGAGTAGGTGAGGGATGATGGCTTGCTGGTCACAGTGGGTTCTCTCTGATCCTCTGACTGGTGAGAGAGACAGTCAGGAGACAGAGCCACATGTAATTTTAATATCATGTATGTCACTGTAAATATTAGCTTTAGTGAAATAATTTGCAGAGGTGCAGTGCAGCCTATATTATCTTTGAGTTAAACTGAAGAAAGTAATAGAGGATATTTAAGAGGACTGATTGCTATCTAGGAGGCTTTTTAAATATCACTGATTTGTTTAACAGGACACAGTGGAGACAGGAGTCTGATCTGTCTCCTCTAATCACGTGAAATCAACCTCAACTCTGCTGCTCTGAGTTCAGGTGACTCAATATAAGGCCAAACTAAAGTGTCTTCCTGGTTTTGCTAAATATGTTTATGCAATAAAAGTGATGCCCATCTCCCAACTGGCAACCTTGTGAGGCTCTTATCCTTCTATCCGCTGCACAGTCTTGATGATGAACCCATGCCAGAGACATTCACAGCACACTGCCTTCAGACACTGTTATTTTACAAACTGAGCTAGCTGGATCCAAACTAATCTGATAGAAAACGTGTCACTCAAATTTTTGATTAATGTTACTTGTAGCCTATGTTTTCTAACGTTAGCTCTGCATCATTAGAGGGATGCATGGGATTAGGTCTTATACTTTAACGTTATAGCATTAGCTAGATAACGTTAGCAAACATAGGCTACAAGTAACATTAATCAGAACGTTAATCAGAAATTTACAGAGTGACAATTTTTATATCAGATTAGCGTTAGCTAGTGACATAAGTAAGGTTTCATTATGCTTGTTCGGGACATCTAACTACGTTAACCTAGCTAACGTTAGCAAGCATCAGACATTTCCAGAGTGACAGATTAGCGTCAGCTAGTGACGTAACACAAGTAACGTTTCATTATGCTTGTTTGGGAGAAATACATATCCGACGTAGTCACAAATGTATGAGGAAGCATAGCTTAAAACTCACCCATTTTGGTAGCGGGGATGTCACCCTAGCTGCATAATGCAGGGTGACATGATGATGGATCGGTTATGCTCATCTTGGTAGCTAGCTCCTGGAGGCATCTTGTGTAAAAT
Organism: Poromitra crassiceps; assembly: GCF_964638095.1. Lineage (NCBI taxonomy): Eukaryota > Metazoa > Chordata > Actinopteri > Beryciformes > Melamphaidae > Poromitra > Poromitra crassiceps. The sequence goes on from NC_139630.1 coordinate 3,344,974, forward strand.
AGCGCCATATTAAAAAAGGATAATCAAATCAAAACTGTAAAAACAAATTTGATCTTAGTGATTGTCATGTTACACTACAGTATATCGGCGCCGTCAAATGTCTACAGCGAGCCCAGCTAGGCAGCCCTAACTAGCTAATGTTAGCCGCTAGTTGGTTGGCTAGCTAGCGAACGTTAGCCGTTAGCTAACGTTAACGTTAGCTAGACAAACACAGACGTTTTATGCGTGCTCTGAGACTGGTGGATTTACGTGCGGATACTTGATGTCCAAGACACACTTGGTAAACGGAAGTCTTGATAAGTAGGAACGCTGTAGCACTAGATAGCTCTGCCAACCGCCTCGGTGTCCTCACGCCGTCTCTGGGCCCTGCTGGCAAGGTCCGCCATCGAACCGAAGAGGCCGGTAGTGCAAACGGGCATGCTGAGGAGGTCGGTCCTCTCGTGACCACACAGGCTGGTGAGCTGCAGCCAGAGGTGACGCAAGGTGGCCACCGAAGATCCCATGACCCTCCCCGAGTCCTCCAACACACACTCCAGCATCTTGAAGATGTAGCCGGAGACCCGGCGTAGCTCGGTGAACATCTCAGGCTCGGGGGCTGCTTGGACCAGGTCAATCAGGAAGCCCTGATACTTCAGCAGGATGGCCATGGTGTTGGCCATGGAGGCCGCCTGGCCTGCTGCCAGATAGGACCAGGAGTGAAGCAGTCTGCCTGCAGGCTGGGGAGGGGAGCAAGGGCTTCCCTTCCTTCTTCTGGCCTGGAACCAGATGGTCCGCCACAGCCTTCTCCAGTGGGGGAGGATGTTCGTAGCCCGATTGGGCCCCTTCCACGATGCTAGACCAGCACTTATGGGGGCCTCAGAGGAGTATGGCTTGGTCCAGGATCGCTGAACCTTCCGCTGCACGTCGGGGCAAAAGGGCAGACTGTAGCGGCGTATCAACGGCGCGGAAGTAGGAGGCGGAGAAGGTGTCCTTCTCGACGGTAGGGGGCGTAGGCCAGTCCTTCACGTATCTCGAGAACCGTTTGTTGGATCGACTTCAAACTTGGGGAGTGTGCTTAGGGGGGACCTGACGGAGTGCAGTGTGTGAGCGGGGGTGGGGGTGGGGGGTGGAGTGCCTATGGGGTTGTGCTTTGGGGGGAACGGCAGTCTGACTCAGTCAGACTGCCCGGTCAGTGTTTTGCTGGATTTTTTCCACTCCAAAGGTATATTCTACCCAAATACTACTTTCTGTCAAAGTAAAATAGTTTTGAAGGGATACAGTATTCTTCCGAAATATACTACTTTTTGTCCAATTACTTATAGTTTTAAAGATATATTCCACGCAAATACTACTTCATGTCAAAGTACTGACCTATAGTCCAGAGGTTCTCAAATGTTTTTCAGCCAAGGACCCCTTACAAGATAGAAAATATACCGGGGACCCCCTCATTCTGATTTGTGATTTTGGGCTAAGCTTAATTGTTTCCACGGTAATGTGCTTGACTTTTAAATTGATAGGTTTGTTAGATTAGAATGTAATCCATGAACCATTTTAGATTTAAAGCATACAATATTTCCGTTGAACTATGAAGCTTTTGCACACAAAAAAAGTGTTTATTTTTATTTTCCTGAAAACGTTTTGCGGACCCCCTGGCAAAGTGCCATGGACCCCTGGGGGTCCCCGGACCCCCATTTAGATTAGATTAGATTCTTTAATGACCACACAGCCAGGCTGGTGGAATTTGTTTTCAGTACAGTTCATACGTAAGCATGTCCAACATCATGATACATTCATACATAAAACACAATGACAGTACACAATACAGTTATAGCAGCAGTGATATGGGGGTTGTTATATAGAGTTCAGTGTCCTTATAGCAGTGGGGAAGAAACTGTTTTTAAAACGGGTTGTCTTGGTGGGCAGAGACCTGTAGCGCCTCCCAGAGGGCAACAGCTGGAAGATGTGGTATGCTGGGTGAGTGGGGTCAGAAATGATTTTTTTAGCTCTATTTATTGTCCTTTGGCGGTGGAGTGATTCAAGTGACGGAAGGGGGGTGTGGATTATTTTGGAGGATTTATTGATGATTCTCTGTAGTTTGTTTTTGGAGTGAGTGTCCAGACTGCTGTACCAAACTGTTATGGAGAAGGTGAGGATGCTTTGTATGATGGCCAGGTAGAACCGGAGCAGGAGATGTTTTCTTATTCGGAATTTTTTGAGCTGACGGAGGAAGAAGAGTCTCTGATTGGCTTTTTTGTAGATGTGGTCTGTGTTGGTTTTCCATTTGAGGTTATTACTTATGTGAGTGCCGAGAAATTTGAATGAGTCCGTGGTGCTTATTGGTTTGTCAGAGATGAGTATGGGGGTTTTGGGGTGTGGCTGGCGTCTGAAGTCGATGATGAGAACCAAGTCCAGCCAGATACTACTTCTGTCTAAGTACTTATGGTTTTAAAGGACAGAATGTACCTTCAAATCTATACGTACTTTGACAGAGAGTAGTATTTCAAGTTCAAGTTCAAGTTCAGCTTTATTGTCATTAACTCATTGAGTGCCAGCCACTTTTGGAGAACGGACGCTCCCAGTGCCAGAGTTTCAGAGCGTTTTCAGTGATTTCTCGAGGCCCACAGAATATTGTGTGATATTACTATGTAAACACCGAACACGCAAAAAGAACGATGAGGCTCTGTTCTATCATCAGCAAAAACAGGTTTATTGATATCATTTTCCGTTCTTTAGTTATCAGCCGGAGAAGATAGCTTGATTTAACCAAAAGCAGCCGTTTTTTTCTAGAAGCTGAGATAATGAGCCTTTTGTGAAATTAAACATTTCATGCACATCACTGACTGAAGCTAATATTTTCTGATGTAGTTACACCTCAAAAATAATTTCCTTCAATAGAACAGCGAAAACCAAGGAATTTTGTTTGGCAAAACAATATTTTTTAGCTGCAACCAGCAGCGCTGGCCCCTGCGTGCGCTGCTGGTTGCAGCTTCTTGCTGGTCTTGATTTACTGCTGGTGGGCATCAGATATTCTAGCTTGCGTTTGCCAATCCTGTCCTGCTGTCTGGGTCTGTCTGGGTCAGTGTTGTATGCTGCTCTGCATGCCCCCCCCCCCCCCCCTCCCTCTCAACTGCACACTCCTCCTCCTGGGAGTGTCTCTGGGGCTCTCTGCTGCGTTTGCTCTGCACTGAACAGTCCGCTACATCCAGCTTTTTTACAGCGTTCCGCGTGTATTTGTCACCGGCTCCCATGCTTCCAGTTGAGAATAATAACTAATAACAAAATCATGCGGATGGGCTATCGCAGCGGACATGAAGGTGCTCAATTGTGGCAGCAGATTGGCTGCTGCAGGCACAGCTAACGTTATGCTTCATGCATATCGATGCATACGGATGCGATGCGATTTCCGTTTCCCCAACGACTTCTTCTGTGTTTTTTACTCCACTTTCTCTAATCTGGAGAGCACTGTCGCCACCTAATGGCTCGGTAAAATAGGTTATACACATTCAACATGTCCCAAAATTTTACAGGAGATAGATCTGGCTTTGATCGACATCCCCCCGTCAAAAAACGCAATTGACGACTTTAGTCGTCATTGGCACTGAACGTTACTAAATCTTAGTCGTCATTGGCACTCAATGAGTTAAGATCACTTTTGTTTCAACATATCAACGTTGCAGCAAAGCATGTTATGAAAAATATAACATGTAGAACATATAACATATAACATATAGAGGCTAATCGGCCTCTCTGAAGACAAAATAATCCTTTATCTCGGGGTGACTGTGTGTAACTCACCTAGCTCCTGATATATATCCTTCGTCCGTGATCTGGAGTCACGCTCCTCAGAGTTGTCTGTAGTAGCATAGATTGTGCTTGTGTGAGCGCTCTCAGACATCCCCATCTTCTGTCTCAATCATCAGCTATTTGATATCCAGAATTGTGTGGTGTCCTGGGACACTCAGTGGAGGCCCAATAGGGCCAATCATTCAATCAAGCACTGCAACTCTCCACAGCTGCATAATCACCACACCAGGGGTGGAGGCAGCATTAGGTCTGGCTTGCTTGTCTCCATAGACAGAAGGACACGCTCACCTGTCTGGTTGCACGTCGTGTCTCTCCCACACAAGGCACGACAGCGACTCTTGACTGCATTGCTCATTCCTGTAAACTGGTAGGCTATGCTCTGATAGCTGATGTTTTAATGCTGTTATGTGTGGCTGTGTTTTAAATTCGCTCTCTGTGCCCACAGAAGGAAACTGGAGAGCTTGATGCCGGCTGTATTTGGCTTTCACTCAGTGCTCTGACTGGTATGCCGTAATGGAAATTGAAATTTACACTGTTTGTGTGTGTGTGTGCTCATTTGTTTTAATTATCTTATCTATCTCTATGCCTGCAGAAAGTATAGGAGAACCGGGCAGAGACTTATCCATTTGGCCCATTCGTGGCATGTAACAAGTATGTGTTTTGGTTGTTTTTGGTTTATTTGATTTATTTTGTTATATATTCCATTCTAATGGTGTGTGTTTCTCTTCCAACCAGACGGACAGACATATCTCAGTGTGGGGCGATAAGCCACTGTTTCCTAGGGCTTTTATTGTTGAGTTGAATATTTCCACTGTTGCTAAATATTCTGTGATTTCTACATGGTGATTAGACCATGATTTGTACAACACCAGTGCTGTGGTTGTGACCTAAACATTGTCAACCTTTTTTACTCCTTTTTGGTCGACCACTGACTCGCAGCTGGGCCGGGCCAGTGCGTCCTGACTCTGGGTGGGCTGTCGGGTGTCCGCCTCCACCTTCGTCACAGCTGCCGGTGGGGGGAGCTTTTCTTCATCCTTCCACGTGAGGTGGTATAGTGATACGTCTTAGTCTTAAGCGTGCACAGGGTTGCTGTGTAGTTTATGTTGTTTGTAGTGGGACAACATGCTTCCCCTTTTTCTGTAGTTTTCTGCATGCTGGCTTGTAGTGCTGTTTTCCCTCCTTCTCTCCTTCTCACTAGGTGTTCCGGTCGGTGGGCTGCGGCAGGGCGTGGGAGCGCGCTCAGGCACCCCGGGGGTTTTCGGGCGGAGACGGTAGAGGTGGTTGGCCAAACTGGATGGCCACAAGCAACTGTACTTTTAGGATAGGCAATTTTATTATAACTTTGTAATAAAACTGATGATTGTTATAATATACACGTTCATGCCTCAGTGGTGATTCCATTTGAACCAAGGTCATTTATCCTTTTTTGTCATTGGGTCGAGCTCCTTCCGCTCGTTAAACAGAAGGTGGCGTTGTCATACTGGAAATTCTTAACGGGTGCATTTACAAACTCTTAATGCAAACAAGTGAGCGTGCGTGGGGAAGGGGGTGGAGGAGTGGGAGGTTATATGTTAGTTTGACTATGGAGTAGGTGGGCTGGGGGTTATATTGTGGACTACTAAATGTTAAATGGTTGTATAACACCTAACTTTAACCTGCTAAAAGAGTGCCCCTTGTTTTTGTTTTTTTAGTGCTATATAATTGTGTATGTACATGTGCATGTATGCATATATATGTGCATAATGTGCACGTGTATATATACTATGTGTTTTGTTTTTGTTATGTCACCTGTTTACAGGAATACAGGCTGGTCACCCTTGGGTGGACTCAGACTACAGGATTTTGAAATCTGGCTGTGACACGCACTACAGGAGAATCTTCCCAGATTATCTTCCCTATAATCTCAAACATGCACACACTACAAGATTTGTAAATGTGGCGCACCACGCACTACAGGATATTAAGATTATCCTGCCCAACGGAGCCGTCCGAACCTGTTTCAATTTTGGAGCTCAAATGGGGTTCCAGCAGCCAGTGGCGTGCCTGACCAAGTTGGTGCCCTAGGCAAGATTTTTGCTGGTGCCCCCCCCTCCCCCAAAGAAAATAAAAATGATATCGCAGCTAATCCAGCACTGCAGTGCAGGCTCAGAATCGCCCTTCCCCAGTGGCGCTGGGAGTACTTTTAAGTAGGGGGTGCTGTAAGGAAGGGTCTCTCGGTGCTGCCCGCGAGGGCAGCGCCGAAGAAAATTTTACGTTTTTTGGACTTTCATCCATATTTAGAAGAATATTTAATTTTAAATTAACATTAGGATTATACTGTTGTGATGTCATTATTCAGTATCTTCTCCTTTTCTCACTCTCATGTAAGCACCTGCTCTCCCTTTAGTCGTTTTACACTACAACAGACAGAAACACAGGCATAAACACTGAACTTATTATTATTATTATGGAAAACCAGATTATGATGAAAATCAAACACTTTTGAAGAGAGAGCGTATGAAATAAGATTAGAGCTGGGAAGCACAAACTGTTTTTTAATGCATCTTGTTGGTGGTATAAACACAAGACAGCCAAATCCAACAATTTCGAAAATCCATTTCTTGCCACCAGGGGGTGCTGCAGCACCCTCAGCACCCACCTTCCAGCTCCCTTCCCCCACTCTGGGAAAAAGCTCCGTAGAAGGGGGCGTGGCCGCACAGTGGGTGGGGTGGTATGGATTAGGGACCATGGTGAAAGTGCTGCAGCCTGGGCAGCCAGAAAGCCAGAATTAGAAAAATGATTTCACTATTATTTAAAGACTTAAGACGTTGTTCTTCTTATTTTTGTCTACTATTGTAAAATAATAGTAGGCCTATTATCATAAAAAAGTATTTGTAAAAAAAAAAAAAAAAAAGCCTAATGGCCACTTACAAACATTTCCAAACCACCACCATCCTCTCTTTTTTTTTTTTTTTTTTTTTTTTTTAGTACAGCATAAAGTCCTCAAAATGTCCTGGAGCCCGTGGCTCTCTACGCGGCCGTGTTGCTCCCTGTGATTCTGCCTGCCGGACCAACCCCGCCTGCAGTGTCTCTGAGACTTCAAGTCCCTGGGTGGTGGCCGTCCGGTCACAGCCGGACGCCCCTCTCCGTGGAAACAGATTCCTTCTCCTAGCGCGTCTAGGTGAGACCGCGGGGCGACTGAGATCTGGGGGAAGGATGCACCCCCCCGGTACGTGGCCAACCTGTCCCGGTGGAGTACCTTCCTGCCACCAAGTGGCATCTGCACTCGGTACACCACCTCCCCCATTCTCTCCAGGACCCTGCACGGCCCTGTCCAGTGACAGTCCAGTTTAGGGCATCGCCCTTTCTTCCTCCGGGGTGCGTACACACAGACCGACTCCCCCTCCCGGAAATGGTTTCCCCTCGCCCTTACATCATAGTTCCTTTTTTGTCTCATGCCCGCCTTCTCCAGCTGGCCTCGAGCAAAGTTATGAGTGGACTCTAACCGGTCTTGTAGCCTCCTGGCGTACTCTCGCCCCGGGAGCGCATCTAGTGCATCCGGTGGTTTGCCGAACGCCATCTCCGCTGGTGTCCGCAGTTCTCGGCCCAACATGAGCAGAGCGGGTGTGCAGGAGGTGGACTCTTGGGCAGCAGATCTGTAGGCCATGAGGATGAGGGGCAGGTGCGTATCCCAGTCTCTCTGGTGCTCCTCGGTGAGGATGGCCATCTGCTTCTTCAGTGTCCAATTGAATCTCTCCACAAGGCCATCGCTCTGGGGGTGCAGTGCTGTGGTCCGCGTTTTTTTTATGTTCAGTTTCTCGCACATGGTGGCGAACACCCGTGACTCAAAGTTCCTCCCTTGGTCACTGTGGAGGGTCTCCGGTGCTCCGAACCTACTGAACATGACCGCCACCAGTGCGTCGACCACCGTTCCCGCCTCCTGGTCGGGCAGCCATATGCCTCTGGCCATTTTGTGAAATAGTCCATGGCGGCCAGGACATATCGGTTTCCATTCTCCGTGCGCGGAAACGGTCCCATCACGTCCACCGCCACCCTCTCCATGGGAGCCCCCGCTGCTAGCTGTTGGAGCGGGGCGCGAGACTGGTCTAACGGACCCTTGTATGCTGCGCAGAGGTCGCAACGGCGGCAAAAGTCTTGGACGTCTCTCCTCATCCTCCCCCAATAAAAACCCTGCCTAAGGCGACGGAGGGTTTTATTTACCCCAAAATGTCCGGCCCCTGTAGTTCCATGGCAGCTCCTGCACACCGCCTCTCTCAACGTCGTCGGCACTACTCTCCGCCACTTGCTCTCTCCCGTCGCTGGCTCTTTCCAGGACTTCAGCAGCACCCCGTTGCTCAAGCTCAGGGTTTCGAACTCTGACCACAGCCCCTTGACAAAAGGTTAGTAAAACCTAAAATGAATAAAACACACAGAGCATGCAGCGAAACATGACAGATGTTAAGTGTGGTCACATTGTTCTTTTGATCTGAGCCATAATTTCAACTGGCCTTTGAAAGTGGCGAGACTAGGGCATTCTCTAATAGAGGGAGGTAGATTATTCCAGAGGGTGCTTCCCGTAAAGGATAAGGTCTTCTGGCTAAAAGAAGTTTTTCTAAAGGGGACCTCGCAGAACTTGTTCGTGATGGCCCGAGTGACACGGGTCGAGTTGGTGGTCGAACGATATTTGATGAAGTCAGCAAGAGGAGGCGGCGCCAGTCCATGTAGAACTTTGTATATTAGACAGGCAGAGGTGAAATTTCTAAAGTTCTCAAAACTTAGCATGTCATATTTACGTATGACATGACAGTGGTGATGAGAGAAGGGTTTTTTATCTAGTATTTTCAGGGCTTTTTTATAAAGTAATTCGGCTGGTTTGAGAGTAGTTACTCCTGTCAACGACCAGCTAGTTATACAATAATTCAGATGCGAAAGGATCATCGAGTGTAAAAATAAAAACGCAGCGTCTGTGGACAGACAGCTCCTTATTTGTCTGAAGTTATACAAGTGGAATTTAATTTTTTTGGAGATCATTTTAATGTGGTTGCTGAACGTTAGGTTGGAGTCCAACATCACGCCTAAGTATTTAAACTCGTTAACCACAGATAATTCCTCTGACCCCAAGAAGACATTGGAGCGCGGAGGTGCAATGTTTCTTTTAGAAAAGAACATACAAACTGTTTTTTTTGCATTCAGCACGAGACAAGATTTAGTTAGCCATGCCTGGATATGAGAGAGAGCTGAAGATAGGACACGTGCCGCCTCCCCTGGGTTTTTAGCCCTTGTGAAGATAACTGTGTTGTCAGCATAAAGCTGGACATCTACATTAAAACAGTAATCAGGAAGATCATTAATGTACAAAGAAAAGAAAATTGGCCCCAAAATTGACCCTTGGGGGACCCCTACTGGACAGCTCAGGTAAGGGGAGCTGACTCCGCCAACCACAGTGCACTGCTCCCGGTGAGACAGATATGATTCAACCCATTTAATGGCCGCAACAGAAAAATTGAAGCTGGACAATTTAGAGAGGAGCACACTGTGGTTGACGGTGTCAAACGCCCTCCTAAGATCGAGGAACACAGCTCCCACACAACCATCCCTGTCCAAGGAGCCTTTTATTTTCTCCAAGAGCAGGACCAAAGCAGAGTCAGTTGAGTGATGTGGACGAAAACCAAACTGCATGGGGTGCAAGGGGGTCTGGCTCGTCTCAAGAAATTCTATAAGTTGTTTAGCAACCCATTTTTCAATGATTTTAGAGATTATTGGTAAAATACTAATGGGTCTAAAGTTGTTCATGTCAGAGTTATCACCAGCTTTGTAGATTGGGGTAACTGAGGCCAGTTTCCATGCCTTTGGGACGGTTGAGTGCTTGATGGATAAATTAACTAAGTGCATAATAGGTGGCGCTAATGTCTCTTTATTTAACTTCAAGAAGCTGGTGTTAAGACCATAAACATCTTTAGCCTTAGAGCTGTTCAGAGCACTAATTATATCAATGACCTCAGGTACAGAAATTTCCTGGATGGTAAAAATTGGTACTCCATTGACTGTAGGGTTATTCACCATATTTACAGGGCATGTGGATACGCCAAACTGTTTCGAGATGTCATCAATAGATTTTATGAAGAAGGTGTTGAGTTTTTCTGCCAAGGTGACAGGGTTGCTCACCAGCTGGTTGTCAACCTTTAATTCCATAGCTTTAGTGTCCTGTTTCAGTTGTTTACCTGTCAGTTTATTAATATTTTGCCAGATTTTTTTGCTGTTCCCCCTTGCACTTTCCATAACAGTAATAAAAAAGTTGGCTTTAGCCTTCCTTAATTCAGCAATCACCTTATTTCGAGCTGAAACAAACAATTGTCGGTCAGTACCTAGCCCAGTTGTAATTGACTTTTTAAGCAGCAGGTCCCTGACTTTCATCAGTTTCAAACACGACGAGTTGAGCCAGGGGAGGGAGGTGGATTTCCTCCTCCTGTGGCTCCCTCGTCTGGAGAAACTGAGGATTACATCCTTCAACCTAGAGTGAAACATATCGCTACTGATGTCTGCATCATCATACGTGGTGAGATTATCCCACTCAATATCTTTTAGAGCTCTTGCCAGATTTTGTTTTTCGTTTTTAGGGACAGTCAAAGTGTTTGTACGGTTATCAGAAGTACTAGAGAATGGGTTTTGGAAGCGGGATTTATTAAGTTTTCTGGAAAAGAAAATCGCATTATGGTCCGAGATTCCTGTTAACAGGTTGTGTATTTTAGTAACACTTCTAGGTTTGTTCGAGAAAGTCAATTTTTGATTGAGATCGATGAGTGATTCTAGTGGGTTGGTCAATTAACTGAGTAAAATTAAAATAATCCATAATTGATTTCAGGCTTTTTCTATCTTTTTTCACGTCCCAATTTATATTCCAGTCTCCAATCAAAATAATTTCTTTTTTGTGGTCACATGAATTAAGGAGCGTCTTGAGATGATCATAAAAATCAATTTTAGCCGAAGGCTTGCAATAGATGCAGACAATCACCAGCGACATTTCATCGGACAGAGAGATATTTACACCAACACATTCTAGACTAAAATCATTGGGCCATATAATCTGGTTGCATTTCAGATGTTCCCTAACATACAAAATTACCCCCCCACCCCTCCCCTGACCCCACCTATCCCTTCTAAAACTAGTATATCCAGGTAGTGAGATAGCAGCTTCTGGTGAGGAGCTAGTTAGCCAAGTTTCAGATATCCCCAGAAAATCAATGTTAGAGTTACATAGCAGGTGTTCTAATTGCTCCCGTTTAGGTAGCATGCTACGGGCATTTAGATGCCCCCCGAACAACCCCCCCTTTTTACATACAGGGTCCCAAATTGTCCTTGCTTGATTTAGTGTACGAAATATTTTTAAGGATCGATGTCTTTTGATTACAGGGTTTCTATACTTAGCTAGCTTAGAGGAAAAAGGCAGCCCAGTTCGATGGGCCGCTGCTATGGACCTCTGGGATGCAGGCCCTAGGCCCGTTTGATGGATCATCTCCGCTGCGCTGTTGGTAGCCAGGGGTAGCGCCGCAGCCGAGCTGGTGGTGGAAGACGAAGGTGGGAGGCCGTTTGCCTCCCGCTGCGGCGACGCTGATCCTCTTGGTGGCCCTGCCGAGCGGATCGCTGGGGTAGTTGGGGATACCCTCTCCGCTGCGCTGTTGATGATCGGGGGCCATCTCGTCGTTGTGCTGTTTGGGATCGGGGGTGACGGGTAGTCACTGGCCTCCTGCCGCTGCGCTAATAGGCCCGCTAACGGACCTACACGGGCCTTGCTGATGGTAGTTGGCGCAGCCGAAGTGCTGTTGATGGTCGGAGGCCGTCTCGTCGTTGTGCTGTTTGAGATCGGGGGTGACGGGTAGTCACTGGCCTCCTGCCGCTGCGCTAATAGGCCCGCTAACGGACCTTCACGGGCCTTGCTGATGGTAGTTGCCGCAGCCGAAGTGCTGTTGATGGTCGGAGGCCGTCTCGTCGTTGTGCTGTTTGAGATCGGGGGTGACGGGTAGTCACTGGCCTCCTGTCGCTGCGCTAATAGGCCCGCTAACGGACCTTCACGGGCCTTGCTGATGGTAGATGGCGGTAGCAGACTACCACTGGCCTCTCGTGCCTGCTCGTAGGCTAATAGGCCCGCTAACGGACCTTCACGGGCCGTGCTGATGGTAGTTGGCGGTAGCAGACTACCACTGGCCTCTCGTGCCTGCTCAGCTGACCCTCTGTACGGCGCAGCCGAAGTGCTGTGAGGTAGCAGTAGCTGCGGTAGCGTTAGCCAGGTTAGTGGGGGAGGGTGGCTAATTAGTGGCAGCTGGGAGGCTTGGATAGCCTCGTTGATAGCATCCAGACACTGTGGGCCGGGATTAATCTCCACGTCGCCTGCCAGTAATACAATAAGCGCCAGATGTAAAAGTCTTAACGTCTTACTGCCTGGGTTTATTTTCTCTCGTGTCGTGGATGGAACTCTTGCTCGTCCGTTGTTCAGGAAAGCGGAGTACAGCAGGTGCTGACTCCCATGAGCTGGGGAACAGGCTTTCCCGTCGCATTCGGTGGGTAGACGTTGTCGTGTTGAGGTTAAAAGTAGACACAATATAAAAACAGTAATTGGTATCCAATCATAATGTGGAAATACCATCCGTTTAAAAGCACTGAAGAGGTTAGTTGGTGAATTGGCTGGCACACACGTAGCACCTGCCTTACCGTGTGCGTGCTTGTCGGCAATCTTGCTTGATGCACAGAGCCTTGCATCAAGCAAGCAGAGGTGGGCCAGGGGCATGGTTTTGGGGAGGGGTTTGGTACGGGGCAGGGGTCTGGGTTGGGGGAGGGGCTTGGTGCGGGGCAGGGGCTTGGTTTGGGTGAGGGGCTTGGGTCGCTGGGTGGGGCCCGTGCTCAACAGTGACGCGGTATACAGTGATGCTATTGACGTTTGGTTGCTCCCCTGGAGCGGTGGGAGGGTGACCCATCTGGACTACTGGCCCCCCTGCGAACGTAAGTGTGCTCTTCCCTAGGTCTACTGTGCATTGGTTTAGCGTCAAGTAGTCCTCCCCCAAGATACAGGGCCCCGCCATCTCTACTACCCATACTGGAAAGTTCACTGTCTGTCCCCCCACAGTTATCATCACGGACCCCCTTCCCCTCATCGGCATCAACTCACCGGATACTGTCCTCAGCCGCTGTGCCGCTGGCTGCTCCAGAAGCGCTCCCTCTGGCATCATGTTGGAGTTCACCAGCGTTGCCGTACACCCCGTGTCCACCAGGGCGACACAGTATCCCCTGCAGGTAGACTGGAACATGGCAGCCGTTCATCGTGCACGGCCCGTTCTGCGTGCTGACAGCTCTGGCGATGTCGTCTACTTAGGGGGGAGGCGCAGCCCCACCTCCCCGTCGATGTTGGTGGGCTCCCTCCCGCGATGACGTGGCTACGGGGAATATGACATCGGGGACCGTCTCGCCCCTTCTAGACGGGCCCCGTGCCGTTTCCCTGGTTCCACGTTCTCCGGCGGCACTCTGCTTCCCGATGCCCGGGGCGCCCACAGCCCCAACAGATCATGCTCCCAGCCCCTCTGGTCCGGTTATTGTTCCGCGGGGTGGGCTGCAGAGCGGGGGTGGGCTGCAGAGTCACGCTTCGGAGCAGTTGTTCTTTTAACTGCTGCACCGACTCGGACAGTTCTCTCACCATGTTGCCTAGCTCCGCCAACGCCGTCTTCCACGCTGCCTCTTCTTGCAGCAGGCTCTCTGCCGCCATTCTCACCACGGGGGCGGCTCCCCTCGTGCCGCTGCTCACGGCCCAACCCTCCACTGCCTCTATTTCAAGCGCCAACTCCAGCGCTACCTCCAGTGTCTTTGGCCGTTCCAGCATTACCTGATCACTTAGATTTCGCGGCACGATTGCCTGGATAAAGTAGTTCCTGGCCAACTCATCCAGCGACTCTGGCGGCAGCTGGCTGTATACGCGCCGGCTGAGGATCTCAATGTCTGTTGCCAGTGCCCGCAGCGACTCTCCCGGTCGTCTACGCCTGTTACACAGTTCCGCAACCACGATGCCTTTCTCTTCGCATTGGCCGAAGCGCCTCCGCAGGGCCGCCATCACCACATCTAAGTCTTTTGTATCGGCCATCGCCGCCACGCACGTTATCGCCTCACCTTCGAGGGACATCACCAGATGGCTGGCTCTTTCCTCTCTCGACCAGCCATTCATGTCCGCTGCCACGTTAAACATTGTGCAATATGGCTCCCACTCACCTTTACCGTTGTATTTCGGTGGATTCACTTCCTTCTTGCCTCGGCGGGCGCCGTCCCGCGCCGCCTCGGTCCGCGCCATAGCTCCGTCACTGGCGGAATAGCTTCCATGGCTACGGCAGCAACGTCGTCTGGCTCGGGCTTCACCCCCCACCCCACCAGCACCCGGCTTTCCACCGCCTGCTCCGCTTGGATCTCTGCAGGAGCGGCTATGTCTGCCTGGTCGTGCTCCTCTTCGGACGCCTGGCTGTCTGCCCTGGCTCTCTCTCTTCCCGCCTCTCGTTTGATTCTTCTCCGCTCTTTCCTCAGGAACTTCTTCACCATCTTGCCGACACGGAGGCAATATTCACCGCTTAACTTCCGACACCAATGTAGCGTTCCTGGTATTTATGGAATCATGAGGCTTCTTGTTGGTACAGGGTTCTTTATTCACAGTTAGTTATCTTACAACTCTTGGCGGTTGCTACGCCCATATCTAGCTAGCTGCTTCTTCCTTAGGCTGTTCATGGAGACTGACTCACGCATGCTCTGTCAGACAGGAAGTCTCCCCCAAGCATAGTGTTACCCCCCAGGAACACTCCCACACATCAGTTCCTAGCTGCAACTGAGACTCTCCCATTGCACACCAAAACCCCGAATCGCTACAATAGCAAGCGTGTAAACAATGCAACTCTTTAGCAAGATTGTCTGGACCATTGAGAACACAAACACACCGGCTACCAAAATATATTTCCCTGCTCCATGTGATGAGATCAGATTGGCAAAAGTTTAGATAGACTGGATTGCTTCCCGCAGGAGCAATGCCTTTTCCCCCCACACTGCCTGATAGACAGGTAGGAGATTACGCCTCTGACTGGCAGGGGCTCAAAACTACGGTATAACAACTTTTTATTCATTGGTCATTCATTGTGATATAAATTAGTGCCATTTTCCCCAAAATACTCATGGTTCTGTGCTGTTGGTATTTGGTAGCCTAGCTGATGCCTGCAGTGCAGCGCATCAAATGAGCCGTGTCAATTAACGATAATGACGGGAGTCTTGCGCAGCAGCAGGATGATGTATTCGTGCAGATTTTCTGTCCTAAATATCAAACATGTTTGATATGATCAGGACGGCCCCGATGAGGCTGTGAGCAGATCGGGAGGCTTAAGATTGGATCTGCAAACCGCTCACATTACAAGATCATCTGTGCTGAACGTCGGGCCCGACCAAGCTTGGCAAGCTGCCAGGCCGGATTTCTCCTCAGATTCTCAGGAGGGGTAAATCGGGCCAAAAATCCTGTAGTCTGAGCCAGCCTTTAGAGGCAGAAGTTGGAATGTTGTTTAAGGCTGAAATATTTAAGAATGTTAATTTGATCTCTAAGACCTGGAAAAGAAAGTAAGCTCAGCTCTTTAAAGGTCTCTTATCAGTTTACATGCCTAACTATATGGACTGTTGTCTCTCATGTTGTATTAAAATTGCCCTGTATGTTTTTTGGTTGTTTCTGTTGGTTTTATGTTTGATCATTGTTTATGTCAAATGAATAGTAAAAATGTCCTGCAGGCCCATATGGACTGGGCTTCATTGGATGCAGGACACTTAAATCAAGAAAAACCAGTCAATTCTGGTCTCATTCTTCACCAAATCACCCATAGTACAAGTTCTGCGTCTCTCTCTCTCTCTCTCTCTCACACACACACACACACACACACACACACACACACACACACACACACACACACACACACACACACACACACACACACACACACACACACACACACACACACACACACACAGAGCAGAGAGAGAGAGAGAGAGTGTAACGGTCCCTGGTGCTCGTGTTACTAAAACAGCCGGTCTGTCTTGTTCTTACAGGTCATGTTATCCAGCCAGTGAAGAAGCCCTGCAGGGTGACTGTAGTGTGTCTGCTGCTGATGTGTCTTCTCCTATTGGCTGCTCTTATAGGCGTTGTTGTCCACTGTGAGCCATTCACTTCCTCTATTGCACAAGAGATTTACACTCTTCAGCATCCATCTTGTGTATTTGTTTCAACCTCATTTCTACCACTGTTTTGAATTTCATGTAGATACAAAAGCTGAAGAGAGGCTCTCAATTAGGGCTGCACGATATATCGTTTACACATCGTCATCGCAATGTGCGCATGCGCGATAGTCACATCGCAGGACGTGCGATGTTAAAAGCAAATTAACTCGTCATGTTGCTTGATAAACTCTCACTTTAGGGGTAGCCTACTGAGTGAAATGAGGTTCTCTCAAAGGAGAGAGACGCCCCGCTACTGTACTCACTCATTTAGTGCTTAGCTTCAACACAACAAACATGCACAGAGACCTAAATTGAATTATTTTTGCTTATGTTGCGTTGCTGACAGTAGCCCGTCTGTAAACGATGTGATTGCGGAGGCGGACTTGTCCACAGTTTGCAGCGCACTCGCATACAGCAGGCTGGCTGCTGTAACTCAACATGTCCGTGGAGTGGAGATAGGCTATTTACTCTTGAAACACCAAAAAGCAAGACCGCAACTTATAATGACACGAAGGCTAAAGTGATTACTGAGAAGTTGTCCGTGTATCACTGCGGCTGTCTCTCCCCTTCAGTCTCTGATATTGCATCACATGATAGCAGTAACGTTACGGTAGAGTTAATCATAGACATAGCGACTTATTTACACAAAACATGTCAGTGAAAATAAAAAGAGAAGAGACATATCTGGGCAATTAAATGTATATTTATTACTTTTCACGAATGAATTGTTTGTCACCGGTCGGCTGCATGTGAATCCTCGTCTCTCTGTACTGCAAGCCTTGCGCTCAAAAACCGGAACTCCGCAGATGCGGAGTGTACCACTTGGTCGTTTCTGGAGGGGGTTTCCGGGGGGTCAGACCAAGTGTGTAAAGTGGCAGGGGTGTTTCATTGTTGATTTATTGAAATGTTAGAAGAACGAAAGAAGTTGAAAGCAGTGATTATAATCAATGAAATCTAATGTTTTTCTGCAAATAGCATCATTGGGAGGTAGATTCTGGCACTCAATATTAGGGGTGGGCAATATATCAATTGTATATCAATATTGTGATATGAGACTATAATGGTCTTAGATGTTGGATATGGTAATATGGTGATACAGCATATTGTCTTTCCCTGGTTTTAAAGGCTGCATTACACTAAGTGAAGTGTAGGCTAGTGACATTTTAAAGTAGAATGTCATAACTCACTCACTTTTTCATGTATGTACTGTAGCCTAAGTCATGGAAATCCATTGGTCAAAATGTGTATGCACCCTGATAGATGACGCTCTGAGGCCTACCAGTAGGCGACAGCCCAGTGGTTGAGAAACATTAAAATACCTAATCTCCCCTCCAAAATCAGATGGACTCCTCTACAAAATCATCCCAATCATTCTAGAAGTATTATTTTCTTTAAAATAGAGCTATTCTGGTAATCTGGTGAAAATCTGTATTTTTTCATATCGCAATATATATCGCAGGGGCGGGGAATATCGCAATGTCAGTTTTTTCCAATATCGTGCAGCCCTACTCTCAATGTGTAACTGCACATCTACAGATAGCATCAACAAGAAGGCTCAGAACAAGCTTGGTGAGTCGGTCTGCCTGTGTGTGTGTGTGTGTGTGTGTGTGTGTGTGTGTGTGTGTGTGTGTGTGTGTGTGTGTGTGTGTGTTAATGTGAGCGTGCATTTACTGTACATGCAAATGTGCAAATGCATTGTGCTTTTATTTGGTGCTCTTAAGATGCTCTTCCTCTTGCAGAGCGTCTCTGTGAACTGGTTGTCCCTGTTGATGAGCGATTTAAACAGAGCGACAGAGCGATTCCAAAGGGTTGACTTGAGCGACAGAGCGAAAAATAAATATCTCAGTGTGAACACAGCTTAAGACATCCACTCTTCAGTCCTATTTACCAGTAGTGGTGGAAATGGGGGGGGGGGGGGGGGGGGGCACCTGGAGGTGTATCAGAGTAAACCTTGAGAGGAAACGATGAGAACAAGAGGGTGAACGGCACTCATCCCAGATTCCCCTTAGAAAATGATTGCAATGCAGTGGAGAACAGAGCAGTGGAGAGCAGAGCAGTAGAGAGCAGAGCAGAGCAGTGGAGAGCAGAGCAGTAGAGAGCAGAGCAGAGCAGTGGAAAGCAGAGCAGTGGAGAGCAGAGCAGTGGAGAGTAGAGCAGTGGGCCCAATTCCAATTTGCCCCCTTACTGCCTCAAGCCCTTAGAGGCGCGTTCACGTGAAGGGAGTGAGGGCTTAGGGATGTCCCACAGTGAAATCGCAAAGTGAATGAGGGCTCGGAGTGAGCCCTTTCTGCCCCCTTACCGTAAGGGAGCAGCTATGGCCACTTACGGAAAGGGAATTGCCCACAATGCATAGCGTTGTGTGACGTATAAAACGGGGAAGGCTGCAAATATCTGTCAAAAAAATAAAAGAACACACGCGCGAAACGAACGCGGTGTTTGCGAGTGCGCTGGAATGCCTTAATTGACAATGAAACATTACATTAATAGGGATTTCAGATTAGACAAAAATATTATATCAGGGGAATGCAAGTAGTTATTTTACACAATCCTAGAATAATCATCGATCATTTCTATTACAGTTGCAATCCACAACTTTTTTGATGAATGAGAAATAGTTTTACCGAATCTGTAGGCTATTGTACAGTATTGACATTGTGTATAATGTTGGGTGACATGTCATTATTATGCTTATTTTAATTATAATTACACATGTTGCAGATTGCAGATTTTGCAGTAGGCTACATTTATTTTTAAATTACCTGTTGTCCACTCGGAGCCAGAGCCTGGATGAGAACAGACTCATCAGGGAGTCTATTCCTCAAAGCGTCTTGACAATAAACAATATATAGCGAACCCCAAACGTGCCAGAGTCAACATCATCTTGTCAAGTGCAAAGGGCTCTGCTGTCCCAATCCTCTTATTTATCCAATGTGGATCCCTTCCACACTTGATGACTCAACCACTTTCAGATGGCGGCCATTAGAGGGACTGAGGGTTCAGGGCTTGAGTGTTTAGGGGGCGGATTGGAATTGGGCCGTGGAGAGCAGAGCAGTGGAAAGCAAAGCAGTGGAGAGCAGAGCAGAGCAGTAGAGAGCAGAGCGGAGCAGTGGAGAGCAGAGCAGTGGAGAGCAGAGCAGTGGAGAGGAGGCAGCATGAAAGGAGAGAATAGTAGGAGAACATGTATTTGGAAGCTGAATAAGCAGCGTCAATATTAATGTGTCATCAAGTCTGTCATAAATAAAATCAAGGGGAAATAATCAATACTGTAGATCTGCAATCTTATTTAAGCAACTTTTGTAAGAGATTTGTATATCGCTCTAATGTAATGATGAGTGAAATCAATAAGAAAAAAAATTCTATAGACATTCAGCTCTGCCGGGGGGAGGGGGGGGGGGGGTTGGTTCTGGACAGCCTCAGGAGGCACCACCCTGCCTAAGGTTCCCACAGTAAAACCTGGCCATTTCCACCACTGAACAGGTTGGTCTGAAAATGCATTGTGCATCTTATGTTCCATCAAGTACAGTTGACTATACATCTTCTTTTTTCAACAGGTTCTGGAAGAGAGGCGAGCCCACTGGATCTAACAGTCACTTTGACTGTGCTTTCACTTATAGTTATTATCCAGACCTAAACAGCTGGAGGGTTGACGACTGTGACACAGTGTGGCACTGGGTCTGTGAAAAAGTGATAGACTTCTAACATGATGTGTAAGCAAATGAAAACAGATTGTGACTTCACACCTCACACCAAGATTGTCATTGTCATTCACACGGAGAATATGAAATGATCCTTTTAAGGGATTGGGTGTTTTATTGTTTGTGAAGCACTTTCTCATCTATATTTCATCATAGCTTCAGAACAAGAATGGATCAGTATTTGTTCAACAGTAGAAGTGTAGATTTACCAGCTCCTCTTTTCCTCAGTCTCAACAAAGTGATGTTTGTTACCAAGACGAGACCGTGCAACATCCTGCCTGAGGAACTTAGATAAGCTACTTCAATATTCTCTTTCAAATCACGTCTCAAAATACACTTTCACCTTCTGTTACTTTTGCATGTTTTTAATTTTCTTATGGTGTTTTTATCTTTAAACACTTGTGCTTCCCACTTTTTAAGTCCTTCTAGTATATTTTATAATTCTTTCTTTTTTGCATTATGATAAAGTAAACTGCAAACTCTGCTTTTAAGACAACAAGAAGACAAGTGCTATATCATCATCATCATCATCATCATCATCATCATCACTTTATTGTCAGACACAAGGTCCATTAAAAAACACACAATACATATAAAACAGGTAACAACACAATAAGAGCACCTAACATTTCTACAGTAAGGCACTGTACCAGTGTTTCCAGATGGAAGACATGTATCTAGTGTCACTGAGATTGGGTTGAGAGAGCAACATAATGAGCATATTCTGAGACATATTCAGACGACAGATAAACCTATACATCAGGTTTCTCAACAGGGCATGAAAGGTGCTCACTCCTGCTCCACAAAACATTTAACTGGCGCTACTACACCTTGGCTTCCTAAGAAGGATCCTCAGGCAGTCATTATAAGCAACCTGGAGCTTTTTAATGCTAGCCTGCTTATACTTGACCCACAGGGGGGCAGTATACAGAGGAGTACAGTAGGCTCTAAACAGGTTAACCTTTACATCATCTGACAAAAATAAAACTTCTTCCTCAGCATGTTAGCTTGAGCATACAGTACACGCCTCTGTCTGTACATGTCATCATCACTCATTTGATCAGTTATAATATGACCCAAATATTTAGTTTGACAGCAAACTGCCAGCACCTGCCCAGACAGATCAAAAGAAGGGAAGGAGAGATCCTTATCATCTCTTGTTCTGCAGATCATAGTGACACTCTTTTTAGCATTATATTTCACATTAAAATGACCTCCATAGTCAGAACAGATATTCAGCAACTGTTGGAAAACAGTACTGCTTGGAGACAGGATAACCAAATCATTGGCATACATAAAGTGATTTACAGTGGTGTTACCAATCACATATCCCGTTCGGCAGCTGCTGAGCTGTACAGAGAGTTCATTCATATATAAATTGAACAGGGCGGGGGAAAGAAGCCCCCCCTGACGGACGCCATTGCCGACACCAAAAGGAGCAGAGACCGTATTACCCCACCTTACCTGCATGGTCTGGTTAGCATACCAGAATGCCATATCAATGCTATATCAATAAAACTGCCAACTTATTCTGGATCGATTGAGAGATTAAATGTTTTTCAGGAACACGACTGTCTATTTCTTGTCTACGTCCTGTGCACCACCATATTGGATGCTGAATAGGCTGATTCAGTCTGCTCACAGCTTATTGGTCCTTTACAGTCAAAAACTAATGAGCATTAATAAAAACCAAGGCTACAAAAAAACTACACCCAATCAGAGAATTTATGTTAACACTTATTACAATGCTTTAATACTGGAGGTGATACTGTTGATAGCCTTCCAGTAATATAACCAGACTGGATATTTTCAAAAATCATTTGCTTAAATCATTTGTCAAATGTGTTTGTTTGGGTGAGGTGTGGCAGGGAGCTGGGAGTGGGTATATACACCTGTTTGTAAAATAATATATTATATTGTAATTGTCCCAATCATTTGCAAACTGAAAACAATAAAAATATTGTTTAAAAAAATAAGGCACCATGAATGTTGTATGTATGTATTGCTCTAGTCTAGCTCACCCAGATCAGATCATGACCTGTCAAAGCTCCTCCCACTGATTATTAGATTGGATTTTGTAGCCTCATTAACTCAAATCAACTCTCAATAACTGTCAAACTAGATGAATGATGAATAGTTTGACAGTTATTGAAAGTTGATTTGAGTTAATGAGTTATTAATTTGAGTTAGTGTGGACCAGTGATGTCACTGGTCCACACTTTAACACTCAATAACTGTCAAATTAAATGACAGATTTCAAAACCGTTTACAGTTTTCTGACATACTACTGATGTTCTAATGATACAAAGCTGGTTGAAAATGGGCGGAGTGTTCCTTTAACTGTAGGGCCAATAAGAGAGAGAGTACACAGTCAAGTTAACTGACAACCAGGCAACAGAGGGGGGCGTGTCTTGGACAGAGACAGAGGTGAGGCAATGGAAAAACACTGACACATACCAAACCAAGACCAGGCTTTGACCAAGGCCGTAACAGAGGAGTTGTATGAGGTACTTATAGATAGTTGGGCTACCCACAATAGATTGCATCCAGTGCACTTCCAGTTAGGAGCAGCGGGGGAGCTCTGACAGGGAAACAGAGCTCTCGCTGCGTCTGTGACTGGGGGTCATGAGCAAGAACGTAATTTAACCACCTAAAAGAAGGCTAAACTTTTTTCTTGTTTTTGTTCATATTTTATGCTTTGTAAGGATTATTTTGACTATTGCTTCTAATTTCTGAGGTAGAGACAATAACCCAATAAGCCCACTTGGGGTCCTGTCTCTACCCACATGTGTTTCTCTACCTTTCTTTGTTTCTGTATTTTGTTTTTAATATCTGCAAATAAATAAAATAATAAAGTAAATATGAAGTTTTATAGTCTCCCATCTAAAATGAATGAAGCGATTGTCTTCTGCTGCCGCTGCACGGACAGAGGTGTGACTTTCATGTCACTCTGCACGCCCGTACACACGACACAACCCGTGACCATCTCCCCTCACTGGTGAAGTCAGAGCAAAGTGTTGACTCATAGGTGACAACTCAAACTCCCACACTGTTGTGTGGCCTTGAAGACAACGTCTGAACAAGTGTGAATTCTCAATAGCTGCAACCAGATATGTGAATTTACAAAATGCATTGTGATGTCATCTATTGTGATGTCATCCACTCTATTGTGAAATACCCCCCCCCCCCCCACTGCCCCCCTTTTAGCCAATGTAGCATGAACACAAACACACACCTTCACACACACACACGCACGCACGCACGCACGCACGCACGCACACACACACACACACACACACACACACACACACACACACACACACACACACACACACACACACACGCAGAGAGAGAGAGAGAGAGAGAGAGAGAGAGAGTGTAACGGTCCTTGGTGCTCATGTTACTAAAACAGCCGGTCTGTCTTGTTCTTACAGGTCATGTTATCCAGCCAGTGAAGAAGCCCTGCAGGGTCAAGTCAAGTCAAGTCAAGTTTATTTGTATAGCACATTTCATACACAGAGGCAATTCAAAGTGCTTCACATAAAATGGTTGACAGGAAAATAAAATAAAAGAAGACAATAAAATGGACATTTAAAAGCGAGTGTGTGTATATGTTTGTAGCTTCATTTGGGAGCGGATCAGAATCCGACTCAAGCATCACAAACCGGCGGTCTGCGCTGTGCGCCCTCACCGCCCTCTCTCTCCACGCGCGCATCCAAGCTGATCATAGGTTTTCAGGATCCACACGCAGATAGCCTAATTAAACAGACCGCGACCCGCCGTAATAGAAATGGGACCAGCGCAGCCATAGGGAATATAGGCTACAGGATTTTTTCAGTGATCGATTTAGGGAACATTATTAGCGCCACTTGAGAGTAACATGACTCTCTGATAATGAACTCTGATCATTTGTTATGACTGTTATTGAAGATCATATATATATATATATATATACATATATATATATATATATATATATATATATATATATACTGTATATATATATACACCGTATATAAATATATATATCCTTTCCAAAAAATCTGAATATCATGGAAATACCATGGATGACCATGGGCTTCAGCGGATTGTCAAGCAAAGACGATCCAAAAATTTGGCGGAGATTCAGAGGGAGTGGACTGAGGCTGGAGTCATAACTGAGTCATAACTGAGAAGTAACTGCTGATTTTCTTCACACTATTCTAATTTCTTGAAATACTATTTTGGGGGTTTTCTGGAGCTGTAGGCCAAAATTATGCAAAATGAAACAAATAAAGGCTAGAAATATTTCACTTTGTGTGTAATGAATCTATAATCTATGAAAGTTTAACTTTGAATTATGGAAAAAAACTAACTTTTCCATGATATTCAAATTTTTTGGAAAGGATCTGTATATATATAGCCTATATATATATATATATACAGTATATAATGTATATATATATTGTAGAAACTGCTAGTGGTGTTGGTTAAAGGTGTAGCCTCAGCAAGTGGGGCATCGGTAAGAATGAGGACTCAGAGGAACCAAATGCAAGGGTTTTATTTTATCAAACCAAATCCCTTGATGGATGATAGATAATCATCAGACAGGTGTAGATTGATGTAACAGATGATTTAACCTAAAAGACAAACAAGATAACAAAGTATTCGATCAAACAAGGGAAAACAAATTCAACTGGAAACTAATATAATAAATCTAATTCAAATCAAATACTCAATCAATATACAAAGGAAATAACACTAACTATAACAAACTAACACTTACTTTGAATGATGCATCTGTACATTGACAGTCAAAGGGATTTGGAAGGAAAGGCCCAACAAACAGCCTTCTCCCACTGCTGTCTGGAGCCCACTGAGCTTCACCCAATCAGTCGTCCTTTATTGAGCCCAATCAGGGCCCCAGGTGTGACTGATCCTTGGAGGGTCGCACAGACGTTGTGTTCCTTAATTTTTAGCATTGTACAATTGATCGTATACAAGGTGAAAAATGTTAATAAACCGTTATAAATGTACAAAGTGATGTGATTTTGCAAACTGAAAATATTGTTTAAAAAAAGAGATGGGAACCTTCAAATTTCCCAGCTGGCTGGAACATGTGTCCCGACACTGGCCGAAGGCCGCCCTGTCCGACAAATTTGACATGTTATTTTACTAAAAATAATGCATTTTACCATAATTTCAAGTAGAATGATACCAGCCAAGCAAGAATATTTCAAGTGCTTTACTGAAATATTTGGACCATATAATACAATTATCTCAACGTTAAAAGGTTACAGGTAGGTGCCAAAAAGCCAAATTCACATCAAAGAACAATTATAATTCAAGTTTAAACAGTAAGTGTGCAGCTGCAGCAATTATTAAAAAAAGATTTTTTTTTAACCACTCTTTTCAACTGAGCATGCTGAACATAAGGGTGCAATGCGTGCTTTTGCACCCCTGTAAAACCAGGCCTGCAGTTTCCTCCCTTTGGCTTTTGATAATGTTACATACTTGGCTCAGGCTTGTACCACATACGTTTGTGTGTTTGTCCACACAAACTATTAAACTGAAAATAAATTCCAACATGGGCCTGAGGATTTGGAGAGCCACTGATTCATTGTGGATGAATGGATAGAATACCAGATGCTTAATCTTTTATTGAGTATTTATAATTCAAGTGTCCCATTCTGTTGACATAATACATGTGTATGAAGGTTATGACAGACATGTAACAAGGCCTGACATCTTCATGGTGTAAATGACAGTGTTATGTTGGTGTCCTGGGCACACACATAAGCTAGGCTGTGGTCGCACTCCGCATCATTCCAATTCTTTCCTATAGTCAGAGGTTAGAACACAAAGAAACAATATTATTAAGCACTTTAGAGGCCTGCAAGTATTTAAAGACTTTTTCACAAGATTATAATGTATATAGCCTCTTTTCCCTTTTTCATGAAAAATAAATTTGTAAATAACACCACCTGCAAATATAAAAGGAAAATATACTGTAATTTTTAATATTCTTGAGACGTGATCTGTAGGTCTCATTGCTTCCAAATAAAAATCACAAGTCAAGAAATAATCATTTTGTACCTTGGGAGCGCAATTCCATACAGTCTTCATCTAAATGGTTGTTTGGTTCTCCAGTATGCCAGTATGTAGAGTCCAACTTGGAGCCATCACTCCACTGCCACTCTCCCTCCTGGAGAAGAAGCGTGCACATTGATTTCTTTTTTCCAAACATAGTCTGGAGGGAGGCCCACAGTCTCAGACCTTGAAAAGCCTAGGGCATGTCTCTCCTCAAGTTCTTCCTCCTTGATGTTCACTCCTAATTGCACAAGGCATAGTGGCTTACCTTTATCCCATCATGGCCGCCAATCCAGGTTCTTGTTCGGGAGCCAGCCTTTGTTTTAACCAGCTGTTCGAGGAAGTCCTGCTCTGCCTGACTGTGGACCGAGGCCAAATTCCCACGTTGGGAAATGCAGGCGAGCTAATTGAGAATCAAAGATATAAAGGAGAAGATTGAGGTAGGGAGATTGGCAGAGAAGGAGTGTGAATGCAGAGATAAAGAGTTAGGACTGAGCGATGGACCAAAAATCATATCTCAGTATTTATAGGCTGAATGGCAATACACGATATACGAGTGAATTTCACGTCATCAAGTTGTCTTCAAGATCAATATGCATAAGTAATGTGTCGGTATTGCAGTTTATGAAGACTTGAAATAGAATTGTACGTTTTTAAAGTTATTTGTTTAGGAACAAGCAGTTTTACATCATTGGCAGAAACAGCCTGATAGGAGTATTGTTCCATCAATACCTCTGCATGAAGCCAATCCAGCATGGAACTGTTATGGAAGATGAAACAGCGAGAGCCATGGTGGGCCCAACCAGAAGGACAGTCCTGTTCACCACATTTTACTGTTAGAAAAAGATAAAGAATAGAGTCTTGGATTACAAATACTAAGTGCACAGTATGTGAAATATTGATTTTTAGATCATGCAACTTATTTAGATTATGCAAATAATTATGAAAGAAGTTTGTTTCAGGCTCACCACCTGTTGTCTGTGTATCTGGTGTATAACACATTCAAATATCCTAGCATCTCAAACTATATTAAGAAATTCTATTAAGTGTCGGCATCTAGACTAGGTTGAACTATAATTGGCATCATAAAAATGACTATTCATGATAAAAGGGATCTATATCGCCATCTCCTGACGAAAAGAGGGAACTGAATGAGCACCAAAATGGAACAGGAACTCTATGGCCATTGTCAACAAAACTGTCATCTTTACAGACAAACCAACACATGTAGAAGCTGCCCACCATGTTAGTCTGGAGTCACAAACTGCCAAGTACTGTACTTTATGTATTCACCTCTGTCACATATGGACGTTAAGATTTATTGTTTCAGTTATAGAAACAGTCAGTTTAATTTCCCATGGTCCCCCAAGAGTGTTACAAACTACAGAACGCATACAAAAAACACAAAATGTTCAGTTGCATTTGGGAAGGCCATCAAGCTAATGACTTGAGTATGAGAAAAACATACAACTAAAACAAAGAGGTACAAACCCTGGTGCGCCTCCTGTGAACACAAAGAACAGAATGTCAGGAATTAAATCTAGTTTGACTTTGCCTTTCTTGGATAATTTTAATTCAGTCATATTAATACAGTACTGAAACAAATGCGTAGTTTATCAATGTAGGCAGCATTGTAAAAGTTAACTCATTGTGCTGTGACCTGTGTCTCAACATAGTGTAAATTTTGTTCTGCAAAAACGAAATATTTGAACACGAAATGGTATTTATTTTTGCTTAATCTTTGTAATATGTAAATATTACATTTTGTCAGGGAGGCCTTATGGACCAATTTAAAAAAATATATAAACCGTTAAAAATCACAATATTTCTGTAGATTTCACTTACAGTATATCCAATAACCAATCTGCTGGTCAAACAGAGGAACATAACAAAATGAAAAACTGATGCCATCTGTGGAAAGAGATTTTTGAAACGGTAAATACATTGTGTGGTCTAACTTAATGTATGTAAACTTGAATGAGCTAAAGGGGAATTTAACTTTTAGAAATTCAACTTTTAGTTGTCATTGTGTAAAAGAAAACATTTTCCTAAAAATAAAATACAAGCTTATGTTCTATAAAGATATTCATGCATGGTTTCTTTTTTCAATGTATGCGCTCTTTTAACTTCTGTGTTCTTCCTTGTTCTTGTCAGTGTACAGCCCATATGAAGCAGCCCTTACATACTCACATTTTCAGGCCTAAACTTGAAGGTAAAGTAGAGAATGGATGATTGAAAAAGGTGAGATGGATTCAGGGGGCCTATGCTAACCTTTGACTATGGGTATGAAATCACTGTGTATAAGTGAAAGATCTAGCCGTCATTTCCCAGTGTATGTACAGATTTTCTCTTAACATTTCTACATTTTCAATAAATGCACAAAAAATACCTGAAAATAAAATGTGATTTATTGAGTAATCCCAATGCAGATGATATCCAAGGATAAAAAAACAAAAAACAAAACTATAGGCTAGAAATCAAGAATAAATCAATAATCTATACTCTAGCGATGCATAAAAATAGTTAAGTGACAAGTATGCCTTTAAAAAAAAATCATACCTTTATTCTGATGAATGGTGATTTGATTAAGTTGGATTTGCAGCAACAGGTTGTCCTGGAAAAGGAAAGTCTTCATTTAGCTTCATGTGTGCTTTGCCTATGTGTCATTCTCTACTTAAGACAGTATCAATGAAACTAGAAATTCACTCTTATTTCTACATGTTTCACTTAGCTATCATTTACCTTTGCTTTTCTAACAATTGCACCACATTTGCACCGGGTTTGTTTGTGTTGGCATTATGTTATGGTTTACACAGCATAATGGTTAAGTTAAAGCACACACAACCAAGTTAGTTTCAATCACGCTTATAGAGTTGCATGTTCAAACATTGTTGAATTGTTTGTTCTGTTCCTTCTTACCGATTGTTTGTTCCTTTGTTCAGACTCACATTTTCAGGCCTAAACTTGAACCATGCTACTTGATTTTGGGGAGGGGCCTACATGCAGCACTTCCTCCATTGTATGGTGTTGGTGATGTCATGACATCACTGGGCCAAACCAAGTGGAAAGGTTTTCTTTACTGTACAAATGTTTATTTTTGTTCATTGGATGCTGCTTTAGATTCACTGTAGGATCATTTGTCTTTGTAGAGCCATTTAGCTGTGTGAATGAGCCTGCAAATGAGTCCTAGCATGTTACTTGATGCCCTTGTATTAAGGTGACTATTTTATTATAGCCTTCAATGTAATAGAGAGCCGCAGGGATGACGTATTTTTGTAGGCAGAATGCGGAAGTCCCGAACTTCCTGGTTCTTCACTGTTTCTGTCTATGGGAGTTTTGAATGGGTTTTTGCCGCGATGCTTCAAATACGGTCTCTGGGCAACGCAAGATTAATCAAACGCGAACCAGAGTTCCGTCGGATAATTTTCACACATGAGGACCACTTTCATGAGTTTTGTAGCGTAAATGCGAGCCCTAGAAGTAAAATGCTCGAGCTAAGCTAATCCAGAACTACACACTGTCGCATAGGCTTCCACGTCACG
Organism: Poromitra crassiceps; assembly: GCF_964638095.1. Classification (NCBI taxonomy): domain Eukaryota; kingdom Metazoa; phylum Chordata; class Actinopteri; order Beryciformes; family Melamphaidae; genus Poromitra; species Poromitra crassiceps. The sequence continues at coordinate 3,374,312 of NC_139630.1, forward strand.
TCAGCACTCAACCTGGACTGTTGTTGATGTGTGCGCTGCTGTGCACTGATTACCCCGGGCTGAACGGGCTGAATCAGGTGAGAGAAAGAGAATTTCCGTGTTCGCCCTTTGAAGTGGTGACGTTATTGACGTATATATCCCCATCGACTCAAAAGTGTAGTCTCATTTAGCCGTTTGCTAGCTAGCCGTCCTTTTAACGCCACGTAAAAGCTTCAAAACTCGTAAAAGTGGTCCTCGTGTGTGAAGATGATATTACTAAACACTGGTTCGCGTTTGATTAAGCCAGTTGCTCAGAGAGATTATTAGAAGCATCGCGCCAAAAACCCATTCAAAACCCCCATAGGCGAAAACTGTGAAGAACCAGGGCTGTTAGCATCGATGATTTCCGGACTCGTTACTGCGGCTCTCTATGGTGCAGACTGATGTAAGTCTAGGTGTTAACACATTCACTGCCAGCCGTTTTTTCAATACTGTAGTTAGCTTCTGCCAAGGTTTTTTTTGGAGGATTCTGGCTCATCTTTCAAGAGCCGAGGATTATTTTCTGTTAGGATTTTGTGAACACAAAATATCTCAAAAGAACTAATAGAATGTGTGCTTTCTCTCTCTAAAAGAGTTAGTTTGTAGAGTTAGTAGTTATGTAAGCATTAGCAGTTGAATACAGCATGGTTTCAGCGTCTGAAAATTTAAGCTGAGATAAACGGCTTTTTGTGAAATTCGATAGAACAGTCACTTTAACCATTCATTTTTGGCATCAGTAAGACGTCAGACATCTAAACAATAGTTTTGAAGAGTAATTTCCTCCATAACAGCAGGAAACCCCCCTCTCCTTCAAACTCCTCCCTCCGTGTGTGTTCTTCTTGGCTGCAGCGGGCGTGTCACAAGCTCGTTTCTGCTGCTGCTGCTGCTGCTCCTGTCTGCTGGCGGCCGCTGGGCGAGTCTGGATGGGGCTCGCTCGTTTCTTGGGGTTTCGGTTGAGAGCTTTGATGAATCTTTTGCGATTCTGGGCTTTATGCTGCGTGTTTCAAAGTGTGTTCCACCCAGTCTATTTTTGGAACCCCCCACCGTTGTGCGCCACCAGTTGTGCTCCAGCGCGAAAGCGTTTTCGCCTACAGTATGAGAATGGCTTCCTCAAGCTTTTCCCTGCAGTTTTGGCTCGGATTTCAATAGTCTGGAGAGCACTGTCGCCACTTAGTGGGTCGGTGGAATGGGTTGTACACGTTCGGTGGCTCCAATATTTATATAGGAGATGTAAAAGGGTTAGATCCACGTCCCACCGTCAAATTTTTTTTTTTTTTTTTAAGACGAGATATCTCGTCAACGGCAGTCAACCGTTGGATTTTTTAAGATGAGATATCTCGTCAACGGCAGTGAACGTGTTAATTGAACACCATATATGGCCAGTTGGGGTTTGCTCCTCTGGGAGACAGGATCAGAGCTGTGCTAACACAACCACATGCCTTTATTTTGCTTTTGTATTAGTTAACTTGGTGAGTCGTTTTCTTTGTGTTTTGTCTATTTGGACACTGTGTGTGTCCAAAGTCCAAATGTCCAACATGGCTTTTATTCATCCAAGCAGTGACCTGCAATCAAGCTTCTACTTTGCATCAAGCTGTGAGATGGTGCATTTCCATGTGGTTTGCATCTTAGGGCAGCACAGACCTACTAGATACTTTCATGACCCATGGCTTTCTGTCTCATGGTGAACTAAATCAACCATGCATTTTTGTTTGATCTTTCCAGTAACTGTACTTTTTGTTTGACTCTTTCCAGTAAATCCCTTTGAGGTTTGAACTTTTCCTCATAAGCAACATAGCTTGTATCATGTTGTCAAAATAAATCTAAAGCATGGATGTATTGAAATGGACAGATCCTTTTGGAGAGCATGTGGGTGCTGACTGACCATGCTCCTGTATGTATCCTGGCATAATGGTGGAGATTGGAGAAGAGACCCTGAAAGATGATCCAGTATTTGAAGAGACAAAGTTTTAGTAGTCCCTGGTCACCCTGGTCCATTACCCGGCGCTACTCATCCGGTCGCTCTGCCCTGGCAATCAGGTGACAGCGTCGCCGTGCGGCCGCTCCTGCACAGAGTGGCCATGCCTCGCCCCGTGGCATGAAGGGTTCACCGTTCAAGGCATGAATTAGGCCTATAGCCTGCAAATAAACTTGACTTCACCCATTTTGAGTTAATTATTTAACTGTCACAGGTTGTGTAGATGTAAAAACCATTGTGCTCTGTTTATTTCTCTTAATACTATAAATATAACTACTTATAGATATAACTCTCTGCAGTGATTAAATGAATAGCCATTCATACAAAATGTCCAAGATGGGTTTTATTCGTCCAATCACTGACCTGCAATCAAGCTTGAAACACAGCATCTACTTTGCATCAGGTTCTGAGATGGTGAATTTCCATGTGGTTTGCATCCTGGAGCTCATACCTAAGAGGATGATTTCTAAATGACCCATGGCTGTAGATTTTAAATGTTTTATTTTTTATTTTTTACTGTTGTGAGGGACAGGCTGGCCTTCTCCTTAAATGATCATGATAAAAAGGTCTTGGGTTAAAAACATTCAGTTGAAAGCACCTAGTGAATAATAAGGATTTCAGCCTGGATTTAACGACTGCAATGGTCGGGGCATTGGCGGTTGGTTCCAGCGCTGTGCTGACTAAAAGCTGCTTCGGTGCAATGCAAATAATATGTTTATTCGTGTTTTTGCATCCGTCTTATACAAATGAAGCACGCACAAATACAAAATGAGGCAGGTGATCAAATTCGTCTAACTTCTCAAATCAACAGTGATCAGACCTGCGCTCACAAACCTAATATTACACTGATCCTGATCCAGCCATACTGCGAAGTCAGTGTTGTCGGACTGCAAGTGAGGAGGGACAGAAAGACTGACCGAGAACATTTCTCCCTCTCACAGAAAGGTAAGGCATCATTTTGAATATGTAATGTGAATATAGAATATCCTGTCAGCTATTTGACAGAGCATTTTCATATTATTTGATTTGATTGATGATCATTTTGTCTGTAATGAGAATATTCGGTTCAATAAGATAAAAGGAACAGTAGAATTCGCTGTAGGTGCAACACTACAGGGGGACTAACCCCCCAGATATGTATCAGAACAGTGATTTGAAAATACCTATGGAAAAAACCAAGAAATGACATATGCTCTTGTCTATACTAAACTCTTTGGCTGTGTTCAAGTCAAGATTTTTTTTCGGAAATCGACGCCATTACAGTTTGCCTACCGCCTCAAAAATAATTTTTTTGAGAGGGGCAATATCTTTATAAATATCAACAACTAGCCAACGCTGGTGGCATGTATGGAAAGAGTGTTGCTCAAAATTGTTGATAGTTATATCAATTTGGTAATTCAGTGGCGAACTAGAAATTTAATTATTTTTCTGCATGTATCTCTATGGCAGGTGTCAAACTACGTTACGAGAGCAAAGTGACATGGGCTCGTTACAGCAGCACACCGCACAATAGGAGAAACCCCCCGCTCTGGGGTAACACAATGCGAGATTTCTCCACGTCATTCCCTCGTACAACTAGCGATAAACCGCGCAATGAAATCTGTTTTTAATTTGCGTTTTGGGGCTTTTCGTGATTCTTGTTAAAAGTTGTGCAAAAGTTTTCCTCTCAGTGCAGTTGCAGGCTGCGCCTCCTCCCTCCTCCCAGACCCTGGCTGGCGAAACAGCCTGGCTCCTGCATGCATGGGGCGCTCTGTAACCTCACGGAGCAACAAACAAACACAGACAGAAATAGCTGGTGTGCGATTTTTCTTTGTGCGATTGAGGGAATCCCGCATCTTTTTGCGAAGGTGCGACTGGACAGGACGCTTTTCACAGACGGGCACAGTAGCTGAGTAGCCTGCTATAGTCGGATCTCTCCTCCTCCTCCTCCGCCCATTCACAGTCTGTCTGCTGTGCGCGCCCCCGCGGGTGCATGAGAGTGCAGACTCTCCCGTTTGACTGGCCGAGAGAAAGTGCTTCCAAGTCGGACTGATAATATAAACAACATAATTAGAGCTTATCAGGTAAGATATTTATAATGTAATGACACATTCAGCGATAAACTGTCTACAATGAAGACATATGTCAAATATGACAACGTGGTGTTCAGTATTTTAAGAGCACAGGAGCTACTTGCTTGATCAAACGGTCAAACGCAATCCGCGCAGCAAAACACACACACACACACAGACACACCGAGAGAGCCCAGCTGCTGCTGCACGCGCCGCCGGAGCTTGGGGCTCGTCCATGAGGTTACAGTACGACTCTCTCCCGCCCGCTCCCGCCTGCCTGGGCTGGAGACAGTGCTTCCCACTCGGACTGATAATATAAACATCATCATTCGAGCTTATCCAGGTAAGATATTAATAAAGTAATGACACATTCAGCGGGAAACTAACTATAATTAAGACATGTGCCAACTTTGACGAAGTTTGGTTCAGTATTTTAAGAGCAAACTTCAATAGGAATAGGCTTGGAGTTCTGAGGAGCCGAAAGGGTACAGGGGGGGTAGGGGAGTAATTATCTTGAAATCCCATAGTCTTTGGGAACACTGTGACGTCAGTGTGTTCCTAATATCCCATTCATTTGAGAAAAAAAAGCAGTCTTCGACCCTTAGAGGGCGCTTATGCCAGATATGCTGCTGAAAAATGATACAAATGGTCAAATGGCAACAGTTTGGTGTCAAATGTGGAAATTTTGACCAGAATTCTTCACACATCACCCCCAAAGTCATATTGGTTAAAAGCTGAAAAAAAGTTTAGTCTGATGCAAATTGTATGAAAATGTATTTGACGATTGTTAAACATTTTCACTCAAAAAGTAAAAACTTTAGACACAAAATAGATTTCAGAGATATCTGAAGGACTGCTATATCAGTCCATACATTAATATACATTCAGCATAAAATATAAATGATAAAAAATAAGTTACCTTATGCTTCTACTCTTTTATGGTATGCAATCAATTACTATTAATTAAATCCAGAGCAAATACATTATTTGCTTCAAATTTCAATGTTTTCTGTTTTTTAACACATTGAGTGCCAGCCATTTTTTCATCCTGTAGGTAAGTTGTGCCAGGTTTTTTTTTGAGGATTCTGGCTCATTTTACAAGAGCCGAGGATTATTTTCTGTTAAGAATTCATGAACACCAATCATCTAAAAATAACTAATAGAATGTGTGCTTTCTCTGTCTAAAAGAGTTAGTTTGCAGAGTTAGTAGTTATGTAGATATTAGCCGTTGAGTACAGCATGGTTTCAGCGTCTGGAAATTTATTCAGAGATAAATGGCTTTTTGTGAATTCGATAGAACAGTCACTTTAACCATTCATTTTTGGCATCAGTAAGACCGTCAGACATTCTAAACAATAGTTTTGAACAGTAATTTCCTCCATAACAACAGGAAACACCCCTCTCATTCAAACTCCTCCCTCCGTGTGTCTTCTCCTCCTTCCTCCTGGCTCTACAGCGGGCGTGTCAGAAGCGCGTTGCTGCTGCCTGCCTGCCTGCCTGCCTGCCTGCTTGCCTGCGTGCGGACGCTCCTTGTGCGAGTCAAGATGGGCCGGGGAATGCGTGGGCGATGGGCAGATGTTGATTCTGGCCTTTCTGAGGTGTTTCAAAGTGTGTTTCACCTATAATCTATTTTGCAAATCGCTCTCCGCTCTCTGTGTGCTGCTGCCTGCGCGCCGCGGCCGCTCTCGGGCAAGGAATGGATTACTGTAAAATCGCCTCGCCATTTCCTTGAATGGCTTTCTCCCGCGGCAGTTTTTTCTTTGATTTCGCTCTCTGGGGGAGCACTGTCAACACTTAGTGGGTCGGTAAAATAGATTATACACATTCTCTTGCTCCAATAGTGATCTCGAAGATGTAAAAGTTGTTGATTGATGTCCCACCGTCAAAAAAAAAAAATGTTTATGTAAGACGAGTTATTTCGGCTCTGGCACTCAAGCGTTGGATTATGTAAGACGAATTATCTCGGCTATGGCACTTAACGTGTTAAATCCAAAAGCCTTTTTTTTTTAACAGGGGCATCTATCTACTTTAGGAAAAATATATGTATATCTACAGTGTGCACATAAACAAACAGGAAATACAAACATGTGTACCGGTACTCATTAAACAAAAGTGACAGTGATTCTATCATTCTAATGACAGAGCGGTGCTGGGGAGCTGCACAATCAGCATCATGGAAGGGAAGACTCTTATTATTATGGTCTTATCAGGTTAGTGTGATTTAAATTTTTTCAAGGAATTCTAACAAAATTCAAATGTTTCACACTGAATTTACTTCACGGAAGTAATGATGCTGGGTTTGAGGCGCCAATGAGCCAGGTCACTTTTAATATCCTTGTGTACTTGATTCTCTATGAATACAGATATATATATATATATATATATATATATATATATATATATATATATGAAATGTATACTGCCCTACAAAGGAGAAAGGCAGTAACTAATTTTTTGTCAAAAATGAGTAATTATCATTTTTGTGACATTAAAGACATCCTTTGTAATGTGGAAAAATATCTTGTCTCAAATGTGTTGTGTTTTGGAGAAAATAGGGGGTCGTATTTGCAGTAACTCAAAAAAGCCCTAGTGAAACCAAGGTCAATCACTGTAACTCGAGTGACTGTACTCCTCTTTTGTTTAGCTGTGCTGAAATTGAGTTACTTTCCCGTGCCCTTTGTTTTGCGTCACTCTATTTTTCGCGCCTCAAAGTTACTGTGATTGTCATTGGTGACAAAGGTGACAAACATTTCAAATGTTACTCATTTGAAATGTATTTGTCTTTTACTCATATCATATCAATCAATCGTATCAATGTCACTGAATTTAACGGTTTAACTATATTGAAGCATTAAAATTAAGCAATCAGTGTGATATTATTTTATTAGAATATAATTATTAGTTGCTTCAAATGTTCAAAAATATCCAAAAACAATTGAAATAATTTGATTTAAAAAGATACTTGGAATATCACAAACATACTTGCATACAAATATGATAACAAATGTTTTAATATAATAATATTAATGTAATGAATAACAGTGAAAAGTGCAATTTCATCTTATATCATCATCAGATTAAGGATGTTATTATATTTGTCATTATACTGCTTTTTAAAACTAAAAAGATGAGATAAAATTTGACTTACTGCCCTTCACTTTGGTATAACCCCATGCTTTTTCGTAAGGCATGCAAAGGAGGAATACAGTAACTCCAAAATGAAGGTCAAAGGTCAAGATTTAGCTAAATATTGTTATATGGATAAATAACTTGACTAAAAAAACAAAGAATTGCCACATATTTAATGATCTGCCTGCAACTATTTTGTCTGGACGACAAGAAAACTTTAAAGTCATTTTTCTCAGCTCTGCACTCTGGTGAGTTACTGGCTTTCTCCTTTGTAGGGCAGTATACAGTATGTTTCATACAGTATGGCCATACGGTATGAAACATATACATTTTGTGAAGATTGAACAAACCTGTTGCCATGTTCATTGGCAGCCATGTTGTTTATCTGATTAAGCCCTTTTGTAGTTAAATTATGTATCCTATCTTATGTCCTATAAGAATTTAGACCAAATTTGGTGTTGACAGGTGAAACATTGAAGAATCCTTAAGCGGGGATTTTTTTTTAATCTCCGAAAAGTTCACAAAGGCCACCCACGTCCGAAAGCATCGATCACAACCAAACTTTGACTCTTTACAATCTAATTATAATAAAGTGTTTCCTCTGTATTCAATGCTCTGTAGGAATCATTGTATGGTAACTGAATATGCATAAAATGCATCAAATTGAATGTCTGTATTGCTGTGACAGGACTGTGCGCCCTCTCCTCATGTTTACCTCGTCAGTACCAAGTTGTTGAAGAAACTAAGACCTGGGCCGACGCCCAGAGCTACTGCAGGGAGAAGTTCACTGATCTGGCCACTGTAGACAACGAGGAAGATGTGGCCAAGCTGAAAGACGTCCTGGGCAGGCATCATCAATATGTCTTGTGGATAGGACTGTATGCTGACCATGACAGCTGGAGGTGGTCTCTGGAAAATAAGGCTTACTATGGTGGAGGAGAGGCTGAGTTCAGGATCTGGGCCCTGGACCACCCGGGTTATCATTACCATAGCAACTGTGCCCTTATAGACTATAGGGCATGGTATGCTCATGATTGCAGCAATACACATCAATTCATCTGCTACAGCGCCAGCGGTATGAAGAAAACAACAACACAATCAACAGTAAAAAAATAATAATATCAATAATACCTGTGGTTTATAAGTGCTTGGTGGGAGGGGTGGGGTACAGGGTGTGATTGGAATGAATGAAAACTACACCGTCCTACAGTATTAAGTGTTGCAACTAAAAGAAGCACTGAGCGGGTGTCATCCACCTCTCTCTCAGTCACCCTTGTCTTTCCTGTCTCTCTACAGACGCGTCGCTGCGTAGCGCGCAAGATGCCTAGAAAAGTGCAGTCAGTAGAGTGCAGATCTCTGCCAGGCCCCGCTACGCCTAACCATGGCCAACCAAAACCCAACTGCAAAGGGATAACACATGGCCAAAATACAGTACCCTCCAGGCATTCGAATAATAAATATCGAATAATATAATATATTAATAATATATGATATAAATAAACAATGAGCTGAGCATCAGGACTCAGATGGATGGCATAGCATTGCAACATGTGTCTTTACAGTGTTTCCTCTCATGCTGTATCCATACAGTTTGTAGAAGTAGCAGGTTACAGATATTCCTCATGGTTCTTTTTTAACAAGCAAGCAAGCAAGTAGGCTATATAAGTACGTAAAAAAGGTGTGAGGTCTCTAGACCATATTTCAAGCTGAAGGCCATTCGTGCATAATCTAATCCGATCACCCCCTGACGTCAGTCAAGTTCTAGTATGACGTGGTCAGTCAAAGTCTTAGTATGACGTCTGTAATGACGTCAGATATGACGTCAGTTAATTCTCATATATATAAGCGGCCGGACCACAGGCCGCCAACGCAGCCACGATGAAAAGGCCCGGCGCGCGTTCCCGTGGCATGGGGCGCGCCACTGCGACGGCCCGTGGAAGGAGAGCAGATGACGAAGTGCCGCGTGCGCCCGGACGCCCAAGAACGCGTGCGAGCGTGCCGGAGGGGGAGGCCGCTCGGCGTGGACGTGCGAGAGGCCGCGGACGAAGATCAGCAGAGGCAGCCGCTCCGAGAGCGGGGAGACGCCGGGGAAATACAGGCCGCGGGGCCACCGCGAGACGCCATGTCCTTCCTGGTCGCACTGACCTCCAGGCCGCCGCCCCGGAAGCGGAAACGGCCCCATTCGCAGCTCCGCCGAGCCGACAGGGGTCGTCAAGAGCCATTCTGCTGTCCCTGCTAGATGCGATCCAAGTCGTGCGGCGCGCAAGGCCCGACCGAGCTGGGAAGCGCCAGCCGCAACGCAAGTAGGGGGGTCAAGATCGAAGGCCCGACCGAGTTGGGAAGCGCCAGCCGCAAGTAGCCATAAGTCGTTAAAAAGGTCGAAGGCCAGAAAAGTACAATAAACTACCGGTGCCCGCAGATCTCAATTAACCTCCGGTAATCAGATCTTCCTTTTGGGGGATCTCCTAGCCTACGCAGATGCCCTCCTCTTGCCTCAAGAGCAGCGCCACTGGCTAATGGAGTCATGCGCCAAAGTATTTGCCATGCATGCCGATTGCTAAATAAAGTTTGTTAAATCCTACCAACTGGCCTCTCATGATTGAAGTGAGGTCTCTAGACCATATTTCAAGCTGAAGGCCATTCGTGCATAATCTAATCCGATCACCCCCTGACGTCAGTCAAGTTCTAGTATGACGTGGTCAGTCAAAGTCTTAGTATGACGTCTGTAATGACGTCAGATATGACGTCAGTTAATTCTCATATATATAGCAAGGGTTCTACGTCACCTCTCTCTCTCTGGCCGATCATAGCAGCAGCAGCTTCACGGCAGTCCATCTCCCCTGAGCCGTCCTCCGAAGTGTTGTTTTGCACCATATCTGGAGACCGAATCAGCACCCTCAAGCCTTCTCTACCCGTGGAAATCCCCCGCAGATATTCCCCGCAGATTCCTCAACGCTTCCCACTCCATTTCTGGCATGTCGAGCTCCGAGCCGGAGCAGTCCATGGACAGCGACGACAGCTTAGCCAACGAGACCCTGTTCCAGATCGGCCACGGCGCGTACTTGCTTTCCGAGACGTCTGATGAAGACGTTGGCGAAGCGGCCGGACCACAGGCCGCCAACGCAGCCACGATGAAAAGGCCCGGCGCGCGTTCCCGTGGCATGGGGCGCGCCACTGCGACGGCCCGTGGAAGGAGAGCAGATGACGAAGTGCCGCGTGCGCCCGGACGCCCAAGAACGCGTGCGAGCGTGCCGGAGGGGGAGGCCGCTCGGCGTGGACGTGCGAGAGGCCGCGGACGAAGATCAGCAGAGGCAGCCGCTCCGAGAGCGGGGAGACGCCGGGGAAATACAGGCCGCGGGGCCACCGCAAGACGCCATGTCCTTCCTGGTCGCACTGACCTCCAGGCCGCCGCCCCGGAAGCGGAAACGGCCCCATTCGCAGCTCCGCCGAGCCGACAGGGGTCGTCAAGAGCCATTCTGCTGTCCCTGCTAGATGCTAGCAGATCAGTAGATGCTCATCTGAGGGCCCTGGAAACCCCCCCCCCTTTCCCCCCACGTTCGCCGCAGCCCAGCCGGCGCAGCAGCCGATCCTGCCCCCGCCCACGCAGCAAGCTGACGTGCTCCTCACCACCGCCCAACCCGCCCAGATGAACACCCTGGCGTCCGCCACGCCCGCCATCTCATTTGGTATGCCTTTTGTTTCTCCCTGTGCCAATGTGTCTCCCAGGTTGAGATCCCAGATTTTGAAGGGCAGAGACATTAATTTAGTTAGCATACTCCTGCCATCCCCCGAGTGCAAAAGGAAGGTCGCGGGTGACCCAGATGGCCCTGTCTATTTAAAGTCGTCCGACCCCCGCCTGTCCAAAGACCTCTCCCTATGTGACTTCCTGAACACGTTCGGCGTCTACCGCGACGTGATCTGTGAGGTGTACCCAGAGCGCCGCTACGAGCTAGATTTATATATAGCGCTAATAGTGGACCTCTACTCCAACCATGGTAAATTATTCTACCAGTATCATAAAGCATTCTCCGCTAAAGCCGCCCTGATGATCACCCGGGCTAATACGCGGCTTAACTGGTCCATTATGGACATGCAGATCTTCACGTCGCTGGTTAGCGGCCGGCCGGCGAACACCTGCTACTCGTGCGGCGAACCGGGGCACTCTGCACAATTCTGCCCAAAGGCGGCCTTTCAGTCCGGCGCCGCCCCCACCCCCGCCCCCTCCTGGGCGCCCGACACCAGCGGGTCCTCCCAGGTGCATGCCCATTCCCCCGACTCCCTTTGCAGATATTTCAATGAAAACGTGTGCACATATCCCAAATGTAATTTCCTGCATGCATGTAGCACCTGCGGGGACGCCCACCCCCGCTCCCGCTGCCCGCAAAGGACCCGCCCCCCACGAAACAAGAAATATTGATTTACATTGCTTTGAAAACACCACATGTACTGTAGGTGTCCCTTGTGTTTGATTAAATAAAGCGAGTTGATTGACAATCTACCTGGTCTGTGATCCGATCATCCTATCATTAAACGGCCACTAATAACAATAGTAATAACACAACTAAGAGGGGGGGGGGGAAAAAACCCCCAAAAAAACCCATACATGTTAAAAGCCGACAACCTCTGGGGGGAAGATCCGGATCCGGATTCGGATTCCGGACCCCTCATCGTACAATTCGGTTCAGCACTAAGTCACCGAGGCCAAGCCGGGAACCCCTAAGCCACTAAGTTACCAACCCCTAAGTCATCCCCTAAGCCACCAAGTCACCAACCCCTAAGTCATCCCCTAAGCCACTAAGTCACCAACCCCTAAGTCATCCCCTAAGCCACTAAGTCACCAACCCTAAGTCATCCAAGTCCAGCGCCAAGTCGGGAAGTCACTAAGTCACCGAGGCCAAGTTGGGAACCCCTAAGCCACTAAGTCACCAACCCCTAAGCCATCCCCTAAGCCACCAAGTCACCAACCCCTAAGTCATCCCCTAAGCCACTAAGTCACCAACCCCTAAGGGGAAGATCCGGATTCGGATTCCGGACCCCTCATCGTACAATTCGGTCAGCACTAAGTCACCGAGGCCAAGCCGGGAACCCCTAAGCCACCAAGTCACCAACCCCTAAGTCATCCCCTAAGCCACTAAGTCACCAACCCCTAAGCCATCCCCTAAGCCACCAAGTCACCAACCCCTAAGTCATCCCCTAAGCCACTAAGTCACCAACCCCTATGTCACCCCCTAAGCCACTAAGTCACCAACCCCTAAGTCATCCCCTAAGCCACTAAGTCACCAACCCCTAAGTCATCCCCTAAGCCACTAAGTCACCAACCCCTAAGGGAACCCCTAAGCCACTAAGTCACCAACCCCTAAGCCATCCCCTAAGCCACCAAGTCACCAACCCCTAAGCCATCCCCTAAGCCACTAAGTCACCAACCCCTAAGTCACCCCTAAGCCACTAAGTCACCAACCCCTAAGTCATCCCCTAAGCCACTAAGTCACCAACCCCTAAGTCATCCCCTAAGCCACTAAGTCACCAACCCCTAAGTCATCCCCTAAGTCACTAAGTCACCAACCCCTAAGTCATCCCCTAAGTCACTAAGTCACCTACCCCTAAGTCACTAAGTCACCAACCCCTAAGTCATCCTAACTCCTGGAAACAATCTACTCCCCATGGCTCGCTACATCAGGCTCAGGCCTCAGACTGGCCCCAGCGCCAAGTTGGGAAGCCACTAAGTCACCCAGGCCAAGTTGGGAACCCCGTCACCAACCCCTAAGTCTTCCAAGTCCAGCGCCAAGTCTGGATATCACTAAGTCACCCAGGCCAAGTCGGGAACCCCTAAGTCACTAAGTCACCAACCCCTAAGTCATCCTAGTCCAGCGCCCAGTCGGGAAATCACTAAGTCACCCAGGCCAAGTTGGGAACCCCTAAGTCACTAAGTCACCAACCCCTAAGTCATCCAGCACCTCAAGCGGACGCTCCAGCTGGTCTTCATCAGCTCTCCAGCTACACCCGCCCGGAGCAGGCGGCCATACCGTGGCCCAAAGAACCCTCCTCCCTCAATCGGCGAGCATGGCAACAATCAGTGTCCCGGGCTCTGTGCCAAAATGTCTCGTTGGTGGTGGCTCCCCGAAAAGCACAGCGCCCAGTAGGCGCGGTAAATCTCCCGGATCATTTTTGGGGGAGGGAGAGAGTCGAGAGAGAGAGTCAGGGTCAGTCAGAAGGCCAAGTCGTGCGGCGCGCAAGGCCCGACCGAGCTGGGAAGCGCCAGCCGCAACGCAAGTAGGGGGGTCAAGATCGAAGGCCCGACCGAGTTGGGAAGCGCCAGCCGCAAGTAGCCATAAGTCGTTAAAAAGGTCGAAGGCCAGAAAAGTACAATAAACTACCGGTGCCCGCAGATCTCAATTAACCTCCGGTAATCAGATCTTCCTTTTGGGGGATCTCCTAGCCTACGCAGATGCCCTCCTCTTGCCTCAAGAGCAGCGCCACTGGCTAATGGAGTCATGCGCCAAAGTATTTGCCATGCATGCCGATTGCTAAATAAAGTTTGTTAAATCCTACCAACTGGCCTCTCATGATTGAAGTGAGGTCTCTAGACCATATTTCAAGCTGAAGGCCATTCGTGCATAATCTAATCCGATCACCCCCTGACGTCAGTCAAGTTCTAGTATGACGTGGTCAGTCAAAGTCTTAGTATGACGTCTGTAATGACGTCAGATATGACGTCAGTTAATTCTCATATATATAGCAAGGGTTCTACGTCACCTCTCTCTCTCTGGCCGATCATAGCAGCAGCAGCTTCACGGCAGTCCATCTCCCCTGAGCCGTCCTCCGAAGCGTTGTTTTGCCCCACCCACCTCCCCAGTCCGCCACCAACGAGTCGTGACTCCCGATCCCCCACTGGGGAGGGATCTCCTAGCCTACGCAGATGCCCTCCTCTTGCCTTAAGAGCAGCGCCACTGGCTAATGGAGTCATGCGCCAAAGTATTTGCCATGCATGCCGATTGCTAAATAAAGTTTGTTAAATCCTACCAACTGGCCTCTCATGATTGAAACAATATTGTTTTCTAAGTGAGGAATTACTTAGTGATCTTAGTGATCTGTATCGTCTCTGTGAGCACAGGCTACACAGTGTTAGCTATAGCTGCTACTGCTTTCACTGAGTTACTGGATAGCCTGTGAACCAAATCTCTTTCAAAAGTAGCATTGTTGTAGAAATGCCTTTATGATCAATGGTGAGTGCATCACATCATGAGACTGAGGCTGCAGCATCATGACTTCTGCTAATACATATTTTCATGGGCCATCAAAGCCCCTTCCATGTTCATCTTTGTGGTTGAAAAGAAGACCTGGAGCGAGGCTCAGAGCTACTGCAGGGGGCGCTACACAGACCTGGCCAGTGTGAGGAACCAAGCTGAGCACAAGGCCATAAACAACTTGATACCCATAACATCCTATGCGTGGATGGGCCTGTACAGAGAAAGGTGGAAGTGGTCAGATGGGACCGCCATGTCTTTCATCAACTGGGGTACTAAAGACAGAAGACATGTAGCAGAATCTTGTGGGGCTTCACGTTCTGGTAAATGGGAGGAATGGCCTTGGGATTGTACTTTGTCTGTTACAATGGTGAGTCCTGATCTACAATTAAAGGATGGCTTTACCGTGGGGAATATGAATATATATTAAATCTCACGCCCCTAAGGTTTTCGAATCCGTTGAAATTTTTGAAATTGGTGGTTCGCTGCCAGAGATATCAACCGAAATCCACTCTGTGTGTGTGTGTGTGTGTGTGTGTGGGGGGGGGGGTGGTGGAGGGGAGGGGTGGGTATGGGAACCCGAAATCCTACATTTCCCACAATGCACTGGGCTCGCGTGGCCTTAGTTTCCACGCCCACCCCTCAGGCATTTGGCTGATATCAAACTCCAGTAGGTGGCGGTAATGCACATATATGCTTGCCAACCGCCATAAAAGTCGAAGAAGAAGAAGGCTTCGACATAAAAAGATTTAGTAGAACAAGAAAAAATGAAAATAAATTTGCCTCCAAATTGCACCAAATTTAAACGGTAGTATATATGTCGGGAGATGTCTTCATAAAAAAAAATTCATGCATTTTAAGGCATTTTCGTAGGAGTTACGCGCATCTGATGTTGTAACTATTTTATGTAAAAATGTGTAAAAATGGGTACATTGCTCAGCGTTGATTTCGTTACTTCAACGCACCTACTACTAGATGTAAAATTTGACGAGCTTTCCAATGCCGCCAGTCCCGTGTCTGTACGTGCTTCCGTTCCCGAGATATGGTCTCTTTGCAAGGAGCTATGGAAAGCTAACCTAGCTACAGTAGGCTAGGTGGTGGAAAAAGATGGCTGCCTTTTGTTTTTGTTCAAGACCTCTGAAGGGGCGTGGAGGACCTCTAGAGGCGGGACCATGGCTCACAACAATTGTAGTTCATAGGTGCTCGACTTCCGCAAGGCGGACTTGGGCCAGATGACGCGAAACGCCTCGGCTGGCCCAAAAAATATGTGAGAGATGGTTGATATCTCTGGCAGTGAACAAGCAATTTCAAAAATTTCAACGGATTCGAAAACCTTAGGGGCGTGAGATTTAATATATATTCATATTCCCCACGGTAAAGCCGCCCTTTAAGTCATTTTGAAATTGAGTCAATTCAATGTTCACAAAAACCCTCTTGCTTCAATTTTCACCTTTTTAATGGATAGGAAGTCTGTTTTATTAACATAAATTACCATAAATATCCATAAAGTTCCAAAGCAGGTGACAAGGGTGAGGGTGAAGCTGACTAAAACGGACTCCTCAGTGGACCTGGAGGACATGAAGGAAGCCATCTTGCAGCAGGTGACATATGAGCATGATGCAGAAGGAGTGTATTATTATTATTATTTATTATTATTATCATTATTATTATTATTATTATAATTATAGCGCCTCCTCTTATCAGGGTGGAAGGGAACTGGTGGGAATAGTGTGATCCTCCCACGTGCTACATCCTGCCGGTGAAGCTCCCCCTGTCAGGTGAAAAGAGACAGAGGGGGGGGGGGGGGGGATTGGGGAGTACAATTGGGGAGAAAATGTGGAAAAAACCTTATGGTCTCCGACGGGGTCTCCAACCCCCTCCGACCCCCCTTTTCGGGGTCTTATAAGGGCCTCCCTCTCCCAGCCATCTCCCCTCAGCTGACGAGAGGGGGCTACCTTTCTGTTCTGGAAGTGACGACAAAGGCTCTTGACTAAACTTTGGTAATTGAGTCGGTAGTTGGAAATGACTGTGAGCATGGGACATATTCCATCTATCATATAGCCTACAGGTTATTATGAAAATTCGTAAAAAAACGCTTTTGCATGTCACAATGCCAGACCAGAAGCAGTCAACTCGGTGGAGTGGGCAGATTGGAAAGCCTGGACCCAGGCAACCACAAGCAGAAGGCTGAATGGTGGTAATAATAAAAGTAACATGGTGCTATAATAGGGATGTGATACAGAATTCAACAGGGCATCACAAACAAACAACAACAAGACAATAATGAAGAATGTTTCTGTTTGTCAGATGAATCAGAGACTGCAGGACCAAGGCCTGAGTGGAGACGTCAAGCTGAGATGGGTGAAGCAGCCGGATGGAAAGGTCTTCCACAAGGAAGAAGAGAAGGAGAAAAAAAGGAGAGAAAAGTCAGATGAATTCTAAACACGTTAGCATATCTGTCCATTACAACTAGGGCTGCAACTAATGATCATTTTCATTAATTAACACATTCACTGCCAGCTGTTTTTTTTTTAATGTAGGTAGCTTCTGCCAGAGGGTTTTTTTGAGGATTCTGGCTCATTTTACAAGAGCCGAGGATTATTTTCTGCTTGGACTTTGTGAACACAAAGTTCACAAAAGTACTAATAGAATGTGTGCTTTCTCTGTCTAAAATATTTAGTTTGTAGAGTTAGTAGTTATGTAGATATTAGCCGTTGAGTACAGCATGGTTTCAGCGTCTGAGACTGAAAGCTGAGATAATCGCAGTTTTGTGAAATTCAATCAAACAGGCAGAACAGTCACTTTAACCATTTATTTTTGGCATCAGTGAGAGATCAGACATCTAAACAATATAGTTCTGAACGCCCTCTCCTTCAAACTCCTCCCTCCATGGGCGTGTCTGGTGGCTTTCAGCAGCGTTTGTCACAAGTGAGTTTCTACTGCCTGTCTGAGCAGTGAGCAGCCTCCCTCCCTGGCGGCCCCCTCGTCGGCGAGTGTGGATGGGGCTCACTCGTTTCTTGGGTTTGAGAGCTTTGATGAAGCTTTGTGCGATTCTAGGCTTTATGCTGCGTGTTTCAAAGTGTGTTTTCCACCCAGTCTATTTTTGGAACCCCCCACCGTTGTGCGCCCGTGTGCACCAGCGTGAAAGCGTTTTCGCCTACAGTATGAGAATGAGGCTCGTTCGTTTCTGGGTTTTCGGTTGAGCTCAGCTGGAATAAAGCTGCGTGCGATTCTGCGCTTTCTGCTGGTGTTTCAAAGTGTGTTTCACCCATAATCTATTATGCAAATTTGCAATCCCCCACCGCCAGCTCCCAGCGCGATAATGCGCGAAAGCGAAAGCGTTTTCGCCAATCCATTTTACAGTATGAGAGAATGGTTTCCTCGCGCGTTCCCCTGCAGTTTTGGCTCGGCTTTTTCTAGTCTGGAGAGCACTGTCGCCACTTAGTGGGTCGGTGGAATGGGTTGTACACGTTCGGTGGCTCCAATATTTTTATAGGAGACGTATTGATCCACGTCCCACCGTCAATTTTTTTTTTTTTTTTTAAGACGAGATATCTCGTCATTGGCAGTCAACCGTTGGATTTTGTAAGACGAGATATCTCGTCAATGGCAGTGAACGTGTTAATGTGTTGATTAATTTCTCGTTCTTTGGTCTGTAAAATGTCAGAAAATGGTGAGAAATGATACATTTTCTGTCGATCGACTAATCGATTGAAGCAATATTACACGAGAGGGTCGGTGTGCTTTACTGTGATTAATGGCAGTGATGCGGCAGCGCCGAGGTCTGTACGTGTCACTGAAGTGCCAATAATGAGGTAAAGCACACACTCGAGTGTGATATTGCGATTATACAACAGTTATCAACAAAATACAAGATATCAACAAAGGCTGTTCATATTTGGGGCAAATTGCTCTCAAAATAACAAACTTTTTGCTATAGTGTTCCATTTCCATAGAGAGCCGCAGGAACGAGTCCGGAAATCATCGATGCTAACAGTCCTGGTTCTTCACTGTTTTCGCCTATGGGAGTTTTGAATGGGTTTTTGGCGCGATGCTTCTAATAATCTCTCTGGGCAACGCTGGCTTAACAAACGTGAACCAGTGTTTAGTAATATCATCTTCACACACGAGGACCACTTTTATGAGTTTTGAAGCTTTTACGTGCCGTTAAAAGGGCGGCTAGCTGGCAAACGGCTAAATGAGACTACACTGTTGAGTCGATGGGGATATATACGTCAATAACGTCACCACTTCAAAGGACGAACATGGAAATTCTCTTTCCCTCACCTGGTTCAGCCCCGTTCAGCCCGGGGTAATCAGTGCACACATCAACAACAGTCCAGGTTGAGTGCCGACGTGACGTGGAAACCTATGCGACAGTGTGTAGTTCTGGATTAGCTTAGCTCAAGCTTTTTACTTCTAGAGCTCGCATTTACGCTACAAAACTCATGAAAGTAGTCCTCATGTGTGAAGATTATCCGACTGAACTCTGGTTCGCGTTTGATTAATCTTGCTTTGCCCAGCGACTGTATTTGAAGCATCGCGGCAAAAACCCATTCAAAAATCCCATAGACAGAAACAGTGAAGAACCAGGAAGTCCGGGACTTCCGCGTTCTGACTACAAAAATACGTCATCCCTGCGGCTCTCTATTAAACAAGAAATAGTCCCCGTTGAGTCAGCCAGGCTGAGTGAGCCAGCCAAATAGCCTCTCATCACATTGATTTCAAACAGCTGTGCGGAAACCAGCAGGGCGAAATTCTCAAGGGGAGTGGCTAGGGAGGTATGGGTGGTAGAACAGGAAAGTAAAGGAGGGGGAGGGAGAAGGGGTCGTACTCGTAGCTAAGGGATAGGAAGGTGGTAGAGAGTTGGGATTGGAGGGGTGGGTAGGGGAGTGGCTAGGAGGATGTGGGTGGCATGTTGCCATATATAGCTGAATGGCCACACCACTGCACCGGGGTCTTAAAGGGTTGTGCTTGTTTGTTTCTTCAGGCATAAAATTTGTCTTCAACAAAGTTTGAGTCGTTTAGCTTTCAGAAAAGGTTTGATGAATTTTGTTTTGTTCCTGGTGGATGGTGATAATATTGCTAAATAACCATATTTATATTTGTCAATTGTCATTCATTTGGGATGTTAGTGGATTATGCATTATTAACCGTATACTGATCTCTCTTATCTTCAGTAGACACAGACAGACACACATGCATGCACACGCACGCACGCACGCACGCACGCACGCACACACACACACACACACACACACACACACACACACACACACACACACACACACACACACACACACACACTTCATTTCCTGCATCCAGTGTGTTCTAGGTGTTACATATTTTTCAAGTATATAATCTGCAATTGAGTTGTGTTTGTTTTGACTTTTCTTCTGATTTCTCTATTATGTTTCTTTGTCTCTTTAGCTGAGTT
Organism: Poromitra crassiceps; assembly: GCF_964638095.1. Taxonomy (NCBI): domain Eukaryota; kingdom Metazoa; phylum Chordata; class Actinopteri; order Beryciformes; family Melamphaidae; genus Poromitra; species Poromitra crassiceps. The sequence goes on from NC_139630.1 coordinate 3,394,166, forward strand.
TTGTCTTATAAGCCCCTTGATAATGAGAGCATTAACTGATCTTGGCAGTAACTGATGTTGGAAGACAAGGGCATGACTTTGTGCTAAAAGTGTATTGAGAGATCTGATGATGTCCACCTATACCTGTACTAGGTGTTCTCTAAAATAGGACAGAGGAAAGTTGATGTCTTAAAAAACAGACAGGGCTACACTCTGCTGTATTTGAACACAAATACAAAGCCATGTGTTTTCATTTCTCAAAAAGAAATGTGTAGGCTTATTGCATTTCCTGCCCCCCTTTTATTGATTTTCTATTCACTCTTTTTTTACTAATTGTAAATTGGGACAGAGTTGATAGAAGAAACTGCAATTGGTCTGTTGTACTTCTTCTCATGTTCTGTAAAATGTGTTCATTTTTATTACCCTTTTATGTGTTTGAAGTGCTATACAAATAAAGATGATTATCATTATGATTCTTTTTTATGACTAGTATGACTACTACTACCACTACTACAACTACACTACTACTATACAGGGTGTAGAAATCCTGAAGACAAAATCAATCACTTTTAAGCCTAGAACACTAACGTCGGGTGATTTTCACCCGGACAATTGAATTCACGTGATTTTCATTGTCTTGCTGCTGTATGAGGTAGGCGGGTCCTTAGGTACCTTCAGGATGCTCACTGACGTCATTGAATGTAAGTTTGTTTCCCTGCTCCCATTCATGGTTTTTTCTACCGGCTACATGTTCGGGTGATTTTCACCCGACGTTAGTGATAGAGGGTAAAATATCTTCGGGTTAGGGTTAATGTTATTGTGGTGACTTGTGTGGTGATTTTCACCACACAAGTCCCATGAATGGGTGGACCAAAGGAGAAGTTGGGAGCTCCTGTTTTTTTTGCTGCGGTCACGCCATCCGCACTTTGAGGAAGCGTAGTCGCGCTATCTGCACGTAAAATCCATTCAGCGTCTACTTCGCTCTGCACGGTAAAGAGTGGGTGAGCCCCTCATGGTGCCTTCAGGTATGCCTCGTACACCCAGAAACAGATACTAATGGCCACAGAGCTTGTTGTAAACAGCACAGATAATGTTTTTCTTATCATTTTCCCCTGTTGAAATGCATACATCTGTCATTAAGGCTACTTTATTGTTCTTCAAGACAAAAACTAATGCACATTTTCATGAAACTTGGTGGAAGGTGGTGAAGCATGGACAAAGGAAGAAGGCATTACATTTAGGTATGGATCTATGTCAGACTGACCTCATGGTGGTGCTATAATAGCCCTCTTTACATAGGCTGACATTAAAATGTCCATGAAAACATACAATTTGTTTTCTGCAAACTCCACCAGATTCTTGCTCAGTATTCCCCAGTCTACCTACCTGATGATTTGCAAGTGGTTTTACTGCAGCATTTTGGAATAATCCAGTGGCAAAGTCATATAGCTACATTATGCATAATGTGACATAGACTGATTATCAAAAGGCCATGAAAACTTCAAATCAATTTGTTTCCTGCAAACTCTACCAGATTCTTGCTCAGTACTCCCCACTCTACCTACCTGATGATTTTCAAGTGGTTTTACTGCAGCATTTTGGAATAATCCTATGTCAAAGTCATATACATTATGCATCTGCTACATACGGGTGATTTGAAAAATTTACTTGATAGTTTTAATTTAATCATTTTTAATCTTCACTCAATTGCTGTTCTTGTGTTTTCCTATGTTCCGTGTGTTTGTGTCCAGATCATATAGTACATACAGTACAAACCGCCCTCCCTGCAGCACCCTTAAAATGCAATTAAAATGGGTAATGGGATTTTTGTTGTTAAAAGATGTGCAAAATTTCTGTCGCCTGTGATTCTAAAGCAGGTTATTCAAGCTATAATTTTGTCGTACCTTGATTATTGTCCAGTGGTGTGGTCTAATGCTGCAGTGAACAATCTAAGGAGACTGCAGATGGTACAAAATAAAGCAGCTAGGATTGCACTTCGTTGTGATCATAAAACAAATGTGTCAGCCATGCACAGCTCCTTGGATTGGTCATTTGTAAAAAAAAAAATAGACTACTCTATTCACTTCTTATGTTTATGTGGAATATTCTTGACACTAAAGACCCCTTATCTCTGTCTGAAAATGTAACTAAGTCATAACAGGCACACATACTCAACTAGACATGCTACTGCAGGAGGTTTTACACTTCCAGTCGTTAGAACAAATGCGATGAAAAGAACTGTCATGGTTAGAGGTATGCAGGAATGGAACACCCTTCCCACATATATTACACAAAAGAAAAGCAAAAAACATTTTAAATTCTTGGTAAAGCAGCACTTACTACTGTGATAATGCTATGTATGTGTATGTATGTATGATTGTATGTGTATGTATGTATATATATGTATGTATATATGTATATATATGTATGTGTATATGTATATATGTGTATGTATATATGTGTGTATGTATGTATGTGTATATGCATATATAGAGCATATTGAAGCATGTACATAGTGAGGTCTCCAGACCATAGTTCAAGCAGAAGGCCACTCACGCGTAATCCGATCTCAACGTGGTCAAAAAATCCTAGTATGACGTCTGCTATGACGTCAAACATGACGTCAGTTAATCCTCATATATATAGCAAGGGTTCTACGTCACCTCTCTCTCTCTGGCCGATCATAGCAGCAGCAGCCCACGGCAGTCCATCTCCCTTGAAGCCGGCCTCCGAAGCGTTGTTTTGCGGCCTCCGAATCGCGTTTTGCTCCACATCTGCAGACCGAATCAGCATCCTCAAGCCTTCTCCACCCGTGGATATTCACCGCAGATTTCAACGCTCCCCACTCCATTCCGGTATGTCGAGTTCCGAGCCAGGGCTGTCCACGGACAGCGACGACAGCTTAGACATCGCTTCCCTGTTCCAGACCGGCCACGGAGCGTACCTGCTTTCCGAGTCTTCTGATGAAGACGCTGGCGAAGTGGCTGGACCACAGGCTGCACAGGCTGCTAGCATAGCCCCAACGAGAAGGCCCAGCACGCGTTCCCGTGGCACGGGGCGCGCCACTGCGACGGCCCGTGGACGCCCAAGTACGCGCGCGAGCGTGCCGGAAGGAGAGGCCGCTCGGCGCGGACGCGCGAGAGGCCGCGGGCGAACACCAGCAGCCGCCCCGAGAGCCGGGAGCCGCCGGGGAAACGCAGGCCGCGGGGCCGCCGCGAGACGCCTCGTCCCTCCCGGTCACACTGACCTCCAGGCCGCCGCCCCGGAAGCGGAAGCGGCCCCATCCGTAGCTCCGCTGAGCCGACAGGGGTCGTCAAGAGCCATCCTGCTGTCTCTGCTAGATGCAAGCAGAGCAGTAGAAGCCCGTCTGAGCGCCCTGGAAACCCCGGCGCAGCAGCCGATCCTACCCCCGCCCATGCAGCAAGCTGATATGCTCCCCACCACCACCCAACCCGCCCAGATGAACACTCTGGCGTCCGCTTTGCCTGCCAGCCCATTCGGTATGTCTTTTGTTTCTCCCTGTGCTGATATTTCGCCCAGGCTAAGGTCCGAGATTTTAAAGGGCAGAGACATCAATTTAGTTAGCATACTCCTGCCATCTCCCGAGTGTAAAAGGAAGGCTACGGGTGACCCAGATGGCCCTGTTTATTTAAAGTCGTCCGACCCCCGCCTGCCCAAAGACCTGTCCTTATGTGACTTCCTGAACACGTTCGGCGTCTACCGTGACGTGATCTGTGTGTCCAGAGTGTATCCAGAGCGCCGCCATGAGCTAGACAAATATCTAGCGCTAATAGCGGATCTCTACTCCAGCCACGGTAAACTATTTTACCAATATCATAAAGCATTCTCTGCTAAAGCCGCCCTGATGATCACTCGGGCAAATAGGCGGCTCGACTGGTCCGTCATGGACATGCGGATATTCATGAAGCTGGTTAGCGGGCGGCCGGCGAACACCTGCTACTCATGCGGCGAACCGGGGCACTCCGCACAATTCTGCCCAAAGGCGGCCTTTCAATCCGGCGCCGCCCCCTCCCAGGCGCCCGGCACCAGCGGGTCCTCCCAGGCAGGCAACCAGGTGCGTAACACCGGCCTCAACACGCTCTGCAAATATTTCAACGAGAACGTGTGCACGGTCCCTAACTGTTCCTTCCTGCACTCATGTAGCTCCTGCGGGGACGCCCACCCCCGCTCCACCTGCCCGCGAAGGTACCGCCCCCCAAAGCTGACCCTCAAGAGGGAGAGATCGGGCTTTCGGCAATACTAAAACGCCACCCCTCCACCCCCATCGACGTCCCAGCCCTAACACAGGAGCTGTCCCTTCACCCCAACCGCCCTTTCGTCGACTACCTGCTGTCAGGCCTCTCCCAGGGGTTCAGGATAGGCGTAGTCAACCCCCCCCTGGCCCTGTGGGGAAGTCTCTGGGCAAGGAAACGGATAGCCGTAAAATGCGACAACGCAGCGGTGGTTGACATAGTCAATAAGGGGCGTTCAGCATCCCCGGATATCATGCCTTTCGTGCGGCACCTGACCTGGCTCTCAGTCGCCCATAACTTCATTATAGTAGCCCAGCACCTCCCCGGTCACTCTAATATCCTTGCTGACCATCTCTCCCGTTTCAATTTTCAGGCGTTCCGCAGACTCTGCCCCGAGGCCGACCCATCTCCAACACCGATTCCCCCATTCTCCACCCTCACCCTCTCGTAAGCCAGCCCTTCCCCGTCCTGCCCCCTCACCACCACAATCCCCTTCTCACCAATCTACTCCACACTGCCCAACTCCTCATCAGGAATGGCCTGGCCAGTTCCACGGTCAAAGCCTACGATTCGGCCTGGCGGTCATTCGCTTCGTTCTGCGTCTCAGTGGACCTTCCCACCTACCCGGTCCTGCTCCCCACGGTATGCGCCTTCATTACCTTCTGCGCAACCACCCGACGCCTGCGCCCCCGCTACATCCGCAGCCTAGTGGCGGGGATCCAGTTCCACGCAAGGCAATACGACCCCGCGTTCCCCAGCCTGTTCTCCTCCGCCATCATCAAGTCCCTGCTAAAAGGGATTACCAAGGCCTTCCCCTCCGCCCCAGACGCCAGGCGTCCCATCACCCTCCCCGTGCTGCGGCAGCTGCTGACCCGCTCGAGAGAGGCCAGCCCCTCACCACTGATAAATGCCCTCCTAGAATGCGTATTTTCCCTAGCCTTTTACGGATTCCTCAGGGTCAGCGAGTTCACTTCCCCCACAACGTTCGACCCCGCACGGGACGTGACCCTGGCCGACCTAAAGTTTTACCCCGACCACTACAGCATCGCCCTCAAACACGCCAAAGCAGGCGGGGCATGCTCCATCGTCATCGCCCGGAACAATTCCCCCTTCTGCCCCTTCTCGTCCATGGCTCACTACGTCAGGCTCAGGCCTCGGACCGGCCCCTCGGCCCCCCTGTTCCTCATCGCACCTTGTCACCACATGACAAGATCCTGGTTCACCCTGCACCTCAAGCAGACGCTCCAGCAATGCAACCTCCCGACAAAGAACTACTCCAGCCACTCCTTCAGGATCGGAGCGGCCACCTCGGCCGCCGAGCAAGGAGTGTCCTCCGCCTCCCTCCAGCAAATGGGCCGCTGGTCGTCATCGGCATTCTCCAGCCACATCCGCCCGGAGCAGGCGGCCATACTGGCGGCCAAAAGAACCCTCCTCCCTTAAATCGGTGAGCATGGCAACAAACAATGTCCCGGACTTCCGTGCCGATGAAGAAAATGTCTCGTTGGTGGTGGCTCCCCGAAAGCACGGCGCCAGCAAGGCGCAGTAAACTCCCCGGCTCATTTTTGGGGGGGGAAAGAGAAAGAGAGAGCAGAAAGTCAGGGTAGTCGCGCCAAGGCAGCCAAGTAGGCCAAGCCGGGAAGCGCCAAGCTAAACTCTAATGTACCAAGATCGAAGGCCCGACCGAGTTAGGAGCGCCGGCCGCAAATAGCCGTTAGCCGCTAAAAGGTCGAAGGCCGGAAAAGTACAATCGCGAAGCGCCAAGGCGGCCAGGTAGGCTAAGCTGGGAAGCGCTATCGCGAGGTGCCCGACCGAGTTGGGAGCGCCAGCCGCAAATAGCTGTAAGTCGCTAAAAAGGTCGAAGGCAGGAAAAGTACAATCGTGAAGCGCCAAGGCGGCCAGGTAGGCTAAGCTGGGAAGCGCTATCGCGAGGTGCCCGACCGAGTTGGGAGCGCCAGCCGCAAATAGCTGTAAGTCGCTAAAAAGGTCGAAGGCAGGAAAAGCAAGATCGAAGGCCCGACCAAGTTGGGAGCGCCAGCCGCAAATAGCTGTAAGTCGCTAAAAAGGTCGAAGGCCGGAAAGTACGATCGCGAAGCGCCAAGGCGGCCAGGTAGGCCAAGCTGGGAAGCGCTATCGCGAGGTGCCCGACCGAGTTGGGAGCGCCAGCCGCAAATAGCTGTAAGCCGCTAAAAAGGTCGAAGGCCGGAATAGTGCAATCAACTACTGGCGCCTGCAGATCTCAATTAACCTCCGGTAATCAGATCTTCCTTTTGGGGGATCTCCTAGCCCATGCAGGCGCCCTCCTCTGCCTCAAGAGCAGCGCCACTGGCCAATGGAGTCAAGCGCCAAAGCATTTGCCATGCACGCCGATTGCTAAATAAAGTTTGTCTAATCCTACCAACTGGACTCTCCTGATTGAAGTGAGGTCTCCAGACCATAGTTCAAGCAGAAGGCCACTCACGCGTAATCCGATCTCAACGTGGTCAAAAAATCCTAGTATGACGTCTGCTATGACGTCAAACATGACGTCAGTTAATCCTCATATATATAGCAAGGGTTCTACGTCACCTCTCTCTCTCTGGCCGATCATAGCAGCAGCAGCCCACGGCAGTCCATCTCCCTTGAAGCCGGCCTCCGAAGCGTTGTTTTGCCCCACCCACCTCCCCAGTCCACCACCAACGAGTCTTGACTCCTGATCCCCCACGGGGGGGGGATCTCCTAGCCCATGCAGGCGCCCTCCTCTGCCTCAAGAGCAGCGCCACTGGCCAATGGAGTCAAGCGCCAAAGCATTTGCCATGCACGCCGATTGCTAAATAAAGTTTGTCTAATCCTACCAACTGGCGTCTCCTGATTGAAACTAATATATATGGTGATGGTAATAGTTATATGTATAATTATATATTGTGGAGTCTCACCTCTATACCCCCGATCAGGTGAGAGTTCACCTAGGGGCAGCATACACAGTGGAGGGAGAGCCCAGCCCCGCCTTGGCCTGGTCATCGATTGGAGGTATGTCCCAAATTCTGTGCTCATCCAATTTGATGTGTTGTCACCTGTGCACTGCCTGATGAGCTGATGGCAGCTGCACTGAATGCCCAATCAAGGTGTTTGGTATTTAGAGCTCTCTCCCACTGTGTAGCTGGCTCTCCAGTGTGAAGGACCTCTCCCATCGGGTGGTAAGCTAATACTCCACTATTCTCTCTCCTATCGCATGGTTGCTACATGTTTAATGCATAAATACCTACTGTAGCGAAGCTTGTGGGCTTGCTGGGGGCGAAGCTTTTGGGCTTGCCTCGTGAAGTGTGCTGGATCGTGGATGAGGGCTCACGGGCTGATCGATCAGAATCACAGGGATGGAGATAGGGACCGAGATGTCGGTCCTCGGACGCGGTTGAAATACCACTGGTGGCCTGGCTGGGTGTTGGAGAAAAATATAAGTTCCATGCCATTTCCTAATCAATATTTCCTAATCAATAAGCTATAGGCCTAATTACATCTGACACATTAAATCAATAAGCTATAGGCCTAATTATGCTATAAGTTCCATGCCATTTGACCCATAGACCCATAGCACACTGACATCTCATCTCACCCAGCCCCATAGAGAGAACTTCTCCTCTTTGCTGAAACCTTGGGCAGTGCATCGTGTCCAATAACAACGGATAACAGTTTCCCTGTCAGACTCAAGTGGACGCACACACATTTCCAAGTCAAGTCATCACCCCCTCCTCTCTGTCTTTTCCTCCTCTTACAGTATAAAGCGTATGTCAAATTGTGACATCGCCGCTGAATAATTGACTCTGTATGACATATCAGAATGTGTACATTGAGATTCATGCCCTCTGTCAATATGCATATTGCAGAGAATATCTGGTATTAAATATACTTTTATGTTAAACAGTCCTGGACTCAAGGCTCAATTAATTTGGTATTAGATAAGCTGTGATATACATTTACATATACATTTTAGCGGAAAGAATAGATTTTATTCTCTATCACTGGGTGTAAGGCAGTCGGTCACCAGGGCCTGGCTGGTTGTAAGATAGCCAGGATTCAGCTCGAGTTCGGAATTGGTTGTGCTAATGGTTGACATTATGAAGGAGAGTAGGGAGTAAGAATACCTGAAGAAGTATGGAAGTAGAAGGAATCTATATAGCGTCACAGAACACCTTGTTTATATCCCCGCGTTTTTTTCACAATGTTCGAGGAACTATGACATCATCGGTGTTATGTCTGACATCGCCGATGACCTCACAGGTGAACTCTATGCTATGACATCATTGTCATCGTTGATGATGTCATCGTCATTACGTCGTTGGCGCGCCGGCTCGTGGGCGTCGACTGCCCCAAGAACAGGCCTGACGGTGGGCCATTATGGACCCTTTTCTACACTTACCTTGGCCTTTCTCTCTCTATTCTAGGCAATATAGGAGAGCGACTGAAGCTCCTGAATGAACACTGTGGCCCCTATCGTTGCATCAGCGCTGTTTCTAGGCCGAGCGCCTGGCGCAGCGCAAATCAGTGGGCGTGGACCAGCGCACTTGATATCGTCGTGCTGGCGCTACACGCAGCCTAAAGCATTACAACCACGCCTTTTAAGCGTAAAATTATGCACCGTCATGCTCATTGGATAAGTGCAATAAACGAATCGCACGCTTGCCTTTTTAGCTCCAATTCCAGTGGTCCCGCAAAACCTGACGAAAGCCAAGCGCTCTGCCCCCCCCCCCCCCCCCCCCCCCCTCCCTTCATCCAGTCTGTCTGTCTCCATTATAGGCTATTATTCCATATTATTATGCTTCTCAAACCAATCTAACTGCAGTTTAAATACTGCAAGCATGTAAATACGCTACACTATAGCAAGATCAAAGTGAAAATAATGTTCTAAAGGCATCAGCTAGAAAAATATAGCCTATCCCTGTATGATGAGATTAATTTTATATTGGTGAAAGTTTGTCCAGAACGATATCGTTTTCTCTCCCCTGCTGCAGGTAGAATGATGCACATAAATATACCCTACATTATGTAAAGTCATTGCATAAATGTGTTTTTATTGTAAAACTAAATGTGAAGTAGGGACAAGTTATTAGAGCGGACATCACAATATAGCACATGACAGTAGAAGCGCGTTCCGCTAACACTTATCTAAATCACGTTAAATCGACAAGGGATATATATAGGCCCAGGAGGACATATATGTTTCACTTAGGGTGGTGTTTTAATTTAAATGTTTTATTTGGTCCAATATTGAAATGTTCTACAATTGCAGGCTGTGTTACCATTACACATGATTTTAGATCGACCTTTTATATCTATTTCGCCTCATTTGGTTGCTATTTAGTAGCGAAATGGAGTACCCAATTGCATGCTGGGACATTCACAGGCAGTGAACTTACAACTGCTATTTCCTATAGGACGTGTGTTGTGTCTGTCTGAGCGAGGGAGTCAGAGAGAGACAGTCGTATTGTGCCTGTCAGACTGAGGACAGAGGGAGAGAGTGACACAGAGAAGGGTGACAGAGGAGAGAGCCAGAGGGGAGGGAGAGAGCCAGAGGGGAGCGCTCCGCGCAACTGGCTGCACTGAATAGGCCTGCTTTTCAAAAGCGCAAGGCGCTAAATTTACGCCAGGTCGGAAGATATCAGTAGGCCGGTATTTAGCGCCGACACGCCCACTTTGGCCCATTCTGGGACTGCGCCACGCCCATTCGGCCTAAAGCGCATTTGGCAGCGTAAAGCCATATTGATATTGTCCCAAAACAGGCGCAAGGCACGTTTTTTTGCGTTTAAGGCCCGTTTTAGCGCCGAAGGCCTGTGGGAGAATAGGGGCCTGTTTGTTTTTGTGATCAAATTTTTATTCAATTTTGTCAAATGAAGATCATTACAGTGGTACTATAAATAGTACAAGGAGTCATATGCATACATACAGCAATTGACAGGCTATATTTATATCACCAATGCCTTGCAAAGAAAAAATTAAAAATACATGTTAGGAGTAAGGAGAGAAAAAAAAAAGAAACTTAAGGGAAACGGACAAACAAAACAATAATAAAAAAAAAAGTACAAATACAATAAAAATATGGACACTAGAAATGTGTATATGTGTAGATCTTATATCCTATCAGAGTGACACCTTAGATCTGAACAAGAGACTCTGGGTTTGAAAGAGAACCAATAAGGATGTCCCAGGCCTCTACAGTTGATGCCCGCGCTTTATGAGTTACAGCCAACGATCTTTCTATGAGGGCAATGTTCCTTAAATGATTCAACCATTATTTTGCTGATGGAGGGTCGGGGGTGAACCATGAGTGAATTATGGTCTTTTTGGCGGCAGTTAAGCCTGCAAAAATAATTTTCCTAAAGGCTAACGTGGTATTATCACTAAGAATAGAATCATCATTGAAAAGAAATAACATAGGTTGTTTAGGAATTGGGAATTTCAGAATATTCTCAAGGCTCTCCGCCACCTTGGACCAAAGGTTACAAACAGAAGGACATTCCCAGAAAACATGAAGATATGTTCCAACCGTGTTCTGGTTACATTTAGTGCAGTTTGGGCTATCTGTAAGCTTCATCTTGAAGCGCCTGTATGGTGTAGCATAACATTTATGAACAAATTTGTAATGAATGAGCTGATGTGCCGGGTTTTTTGATGAGATGAAGATGTTTGTCCAAATATTGTCCCAATCAAGCGGAGGGTCCTGTCCCTCGAGGTCCCGATTCCAGGAGGTAATCACCCCCAGAGTTATGCAGTTTTTAGAGATTAAATCATTATAGATCTTGGACACCAGTCCAGTGGAGGATGTTTGAGGGCTAATCCAGGTGTTCAATGGATGAGAGGGTAAAGGTGCATTCCACGGCACTCCATGGGCACGAATTGCTGATTTCAATTGCAAGTACAGGAACCAGGAAAATCCAGGAAGGGAATACGTCTCTTTGAGTTTTTGGAATGAGAGTAGTCCATTCTCATCATACAGATCCTGAAGGCTGTGGATCCCCTTAGAGGCCCAGCTATCTTTGAAGTATGGACCAAAATTCTGAAGTAGATTATAGTTGTACCAAATTGGGAACGAACACAGAGTTTGACATTACAACCCATATATTTCTGTACATCAAACCAAGTTTGTAAAGAGCTACCTATAATTGGACCAAACATTCTGCTTGCTGATCTAGGTTTTACTCCACAGAGCAGTACATCCACCAATCTGTGTGGTTTTACCAGTTCCTGCTCTATCTGGCGCCAAGGTGTAACCGCTTCCTCGTCACACCAAGTTGTCAGTGACTTTATCTGGAATGACCAATAATATAATTTAAAATCAGGTAACCCCAAACCTCCAGAGGCTTTTGAGCGTTGAAGTGTAGACAACCGAATACGAGGTATTTTGCCATCCCAAATGAATTTAGAAGTCAGAGAATGTAAGTCATCAAAATATTTAGCTGGTGGAGGTATAGGGATCATAGAAAATAAAAAATTTAATCTACCAAGAACATTCATCTTCATTATTGCAATCCTGCCTTGTAGGGACATTTTAAGTTTAGACCATCTCTGAATATCAGATGAAATTTCCAGTTTGAGTTTGTCATAATTTATTCGTGATATATCAGAAAAGTTGGTTATCTTCAAACCTAAGTATGTAAAAGCAGTGTTATGCCACTCAATGTGTGGAATGACTGGTAATGCCAAGTGTTTTGCTGAGGTGTTCAGAGGAACCAGAAGAGACTTATCCCAGTTAATCTTATAACCAGAGAATTGACTGAACTGTGTAAAAACTTGTAGTATTTGAGGCAAAGAATGGGAGATATTGGTAAAGTAAAGTAACACGTCATCAGCATAAAGAGAAATTTTATGTTGTGTACCTTGTATACTGATAGGTGAAATGTGGGGATTTAGTCTAATTGCTTGAGCTAATGCTTCCAGTGATAGCGCAAAGAGCGAGCTGGATAGCGGGCAGCCTTGACGAGACACTGTTTGTTGAAAGCCCCAGCTTGGGATGATGATTTGATTTATTGACTTTGGAAACCCCCTTATTTGACTTTGAATAAAACGACACTGAGGTGTCTTAAACCTTCGCAAACTGCGTGTTGGCTTGGGTTCAGACTTCACAATATATAAGATATGGTATATATATATAGGTATACATAATATGTGATGTAGTTTATGTATATTCTACACATCTGTAATGGTATGTAGGTATTTCTGATGTATGCAATACCTTGAAAGGTATATGTATGTATGTAACATCCAAAACTGTACCGTTTGTACAGAATGTATTTTTTACACAGAATGTAAATTTTGTATGTGATTGAAACTATGCAAGTTGTTTGATATCTTGAAACTATGCAAGTTGTTTGACCCCAGGAAGAATAGCTGCAGCTCTGCTGTAGCTAATGGGGATCTTAAATAAAGACAAAAGACCCCAACTCACCTGTTTTCAGGCTACCCACATGCCCTGCCTGTTCTCCACTTTCTGTGCACCTCTCCTTAGTCCATCATCTGCCTGCCCACCAGGCTCACCCCCAACTTTCCATTCCCATAGTATTATTATGTACCTCTTTGTTATCAGTCAGTGTTTGCCTGTTGGTCGCAATTCGTTGCGATTATCTGTGAGTCTGTACCAGTTCCTCACACTTTCCTTCCCTGTTTTGTTGTTTCCGTAACGTAGTTGCTTTTTGCTTATAAAGACTTCTTTAACTAGTCCTGCATCTGCCTTGTGTGTTCTCTGTCACTTGGAATGATGTGCAACTCTGGATCTTCAGCACCATGGACAGCAACAGATTCAGAGCTCAAAGCAGTCATGCATGTGACAACTATAAATTCAACATAACATGACCTCAGAGACTTTCATGTTGGTTGACGGCTGCATTGTACTAAAGATTTTCATCACAACGTCAAAGCAAATGCACACATAGCTACAGCAAAGATGATGGATTTCAAGCAAGATAGCCCAACTTCAACTCACATCATGCCATTTGGTTGCTTGGGTTTTGCCCATGGTGTCTACCAACAAGGTCACTTATTACACTTTCGGCAGATCTGACTGAGTCTATAGGAGTCGATGGGAAAAGTCAACGTGATCTTAGATTATGACAGATTCTTTCGCCCCCATATTAATTCAAGTCAATATTCTGCCAATTTTCCTGAACATCCTCACACTAGAATGGTATTTTTCAGTCGACAGATCAGAAGAAAAAAACCAGTGGGGGCGGGGGGAGTAACGAGACTTGGGGATGTGACCACGTGACCATTTATATCGCTTTGCTTCATCACAGAAATGAGACATATGAATAAATGGACAAATAGCACTTTATTCTTCAGTTTTTCATGTATTCTGTGTAATTCATTATCAATTTAATTCAGAAACATTACACTTTTTGGAGGGTCTGCTTAAGTTCACAGCTTCTCCATAGCCAAACATAATCTTTAGGCTTTAACAAAATTAAGCTGTATATGTAATCGTATGTTTGTCAATTAACTATGAATACCACAGCAATATTCATTCAGCACCATGTGTTCTGTGTAATACAATAAAAACTTTAAAGGGATAGTTCACACTTTTTTCAAGTCTCGCACTATAATGCTACTTGCAAATGATGATGTTGATTGGTACAATTCTTACTCCAGAACAATCCATCCTGTTCCTCATAGTACGTATAAAATATATGAAAAATAGAAAATATATGAAATCTGAGCCTGTTTGTTCTCCAAAGCTCTGTACAGTATTTGTCTGTATGTGGCTACCTCCCTTGCCCCCCCCCCACCTCCTTTTGACTCCCTCCTCCCCCACCCCCCCTTTTCCCCCTCCCTTCCCCTGCTCTCCTCATTCATACCCACCTCCTCCCCTTCCCTGCTCTCTCCTCCCCCACATTTCCCATTCCCTCCCCACCTCCTCCCCCACATACCCTCGCTCTCCCTCCCCAACGCCTCCCTTTTCCTGCTCTCTCCTCTCTCCTCCCCCACATCCCCCCTGCTCTCCCTCCCCAACTGCTCACTTTCCTGATCTCTCCTCCCACACATTCCCCTTGACTTGACCTTGTGGCAGGAAAAAAACATTTTCACAGATACGCTGTGCATTTCTCACAATGACACTCTTCTGCAGTGGTGTCCAAAGCTTTGTGTGGAACAGACACACAATTTGGGTGGTACCAAGAAGTGCATTGCTCTGCCATACAATATGTATAAAATATCTGAAATATAATATAGAGAAAATATAGAATATATGAAATAGGAGCCCCCCACACCCCCCCACTCTCCCTCCCCAACCCCTCCCTTTTCCTGCTCTCTCCTCTTTCCTCCCCACATCCCCCCTGCTCTCCCTCCCCATTTCCTCCCTTTACCAATAAGTGCATTTGCTGCACTCTACCATCACCTCTTTGTTGTGTGAGGGCCTGCAGATACAGAGGACCTCCACCTCAAGTGTGGCCCTTTCATGATCTGCCTGTATACAATATGTATAAAATATCTGAAATATAATATAGAGAAAATATAGAATATATGAAATAGGAGCCCCCACACACCCCCGCTCTCCCTCCCCAACCCCTCCCTTTTCCTGCTCTCTCCTCTCTCCTCCCCCACACCCCCCCTGCTTTAACTCCCCACCTCCTCCCTTTCCTGATCTCTCCTCTCCCACATTCCCCTTGACTTGACCTTGTGGCAGGAAAGAAACATTTTCACAGATACGCTGTGAATTTCTCACAATGACACAGTGGTGTCCAAAGCTTTGTGTGGAACAGACACACAATTTGGGTGGTACCAAGAAGTGCATTTGCTGCACTGTACCATCACGTCTTTGTTGTGCGAGGTCCTGCAGATACAGTGAACCTCCACCTGAAGTGTGGCCCTTTCATGCTCTGCCTGTATGTTTATGTATGGGAATAGTGGAGCCTGTTTGTTCTGCAAAGCTCTGTACAGTATTTGTCTCATGTCTTTTTCTTGAAATATGCACTCCTCTGGCCTGACTCTCTCACATAAAACTGATGCAAAGGCCAATGCAAAAAGTCCACAATTGCTGGATGACTGCTGCTTTTGGACCGCAGGCTTTCTAACCAGAAAGTGTGGTACTTCTTGTGGACGAATTAACCAGGAGAGCTTTTGCTCTGTGTTCTTGTCGATCCTTGAGTTCAAGCTGTCATATATGCAAAGCTCATTGGGTCCACAGAAAAGGTTACTTGCTGTGATCCAGTGGTTCTCATTTATGTGTAAGATTTGAACAAATGGCTTCTGTGGTGTCCCAACTACACTGCCTTAGCAAAGACTATTAAAAAGAAGGCATGACTGGAACCCATCTATACCTGGGTGGTTCTGTGCCATTTAAAAACAAGCCAGATCCAGTTCATTGTCACTGAGCCAAGTTTCGGGGTGCAGGATGCTTAGCAATTCGTGTTGGTGAAGGGTTACTGGTTTTAGCAATCTGTAGGCTGGGATGAGTTCCTTTGGTGTGTGGTCTTTCCAAAGTGGTCCATGTGGCTTGCTTGCTTTTCCTCTCTGTGGTTTCTTCATTTTCTATGAGACAAACACACATATGTTTACTGCGAATGTATGGCCTCCAAAGGCCTCTCAAGCTCGCCTCTCCTTTGAATTTTCTTTAATCAGCCTTCCCTCACAACACTATTTAGTCAGTGTCTGTTATCAGTTCATCACATATTGAGGTGATTTCTGTGAATGCTTGGATAATTCTGTGTCTAAACATATGGCCCTGATACAACGTCAAGTCCAAAAACATCTCTCTCACTTATTCATTGATTTGGTATTACTTAGTGCATAATTAAAGAGTACATAAACCTATTTCCATTTACTTGCTTATTACTATGATTGTATTTGGTTGGGTGTTGTTTATGCTGTTATTTTGCTGTCCGATTAAGATTTGCTTGTTTTTGACTAGAGCAGTGCACGTTTGATCCAGAGCGCTGTTTGCTTGTTTGGTCAAAGTTTATTTATATATACACCCAGATGGTTTCTGAGAATTGTGATAAACATAAAGTAATTCCAATAATTGGTAGAGCGATGAAAATGTATATGTACATAAGGAAAACTTAAATAAAGTGCACCTTCAGAGCAGCTGTCCCCTGGCTTGATGGTTTTTGCTGTCCGGGATCCTTGGCTGCCACTGAAGCTGTCTGGTCTGTAGTCACCTGGTTAATTTCAGGAAAGCCATTAGAAACTTTAAAAAACAACCTGCAATTGTGTGGTGTGTCTTATTTTGAAGGTCTATCACCTTTTATTTGGAATGGTCTGTGTATGTTTTGGGGCTTTTATTATGACTATATTAGCAGGCTGCTATGCAGGCTTCTAATCTAGCTTGCACCTCACCTTCCAGCATCAGACCAACACCAGCACCAGACTACCCATAACTCCCTGCTCCATCACAATCCCCTCCTCCAGTGCTACACTACCCACAGTGTAATCTGATTACAGTATTTAGATTCCTTTTTTTGTTTTGTGGGGACATACATACATACAACATATGGACAGATCCTCCCCTCAGCCCTTATTGCCACGCCATAAAAAGGAAATTACATTAAATGTACCTTCACAGCAGGTGTCCCCTGGCTCGCTGGATTTTGGTGTCCGGGGTCTTTGGCTGCCATGCACTGCTGCTGTCTGGTTTGTAGTCACCTGGTCAATTTCAGGAAAGCCATTAGAAGTGTGGTGCGTCTTATTTTGAAGGTATTGCCTTTTATATTGAAGGTCTGTGTATGTTTTGGGGCTTTTATTATGACTATATTATCAGGCTGCTATGCCTTGGCTGTAGTAACTTAAAGGTCCCATATTGTGTAAAACAAGATTTCCTCGCCTCTTTGATTAAAAAGGACTTGGGCGTTCTAGATATACTGGATGTAGCATAGCTGTGTAGAATGGAAAAAAATACAAAGAATAATCAACTGCACCAAGAATATCTCAACAGATCCTCTTACATTGTTAACTTAGTTTATTTTAACTTCTCAGCCCTTATTGCCACGCCATAAAAAGGAAATTACATTAAATGTACCTTCACAGCAGGTGTCCCCTGGCTCGCTGGTTTTTGCTGTCCGGGGTCTTTGGCTGCCACTGCTGCTGTCTGGTTTGTAGTCACCTGGTCAATTTCAGGAAAGCCATTAGACACTTTAGATAACCAACAATTGTGTGGTGTGTCTTATTTTGAAGGTATATTGCCTTTTATATTGAAGGTCTGTGTATGTTTTGGGGCTTTTATTATGACTATATTATCAGGCTGCTATGCCTTGGCTGTAGTAACTTAAAGGTCCCATATTGTGTAAAAGAAGATTTCCTTACCTCTTTGATTACAAAGGACTTGAGCGTTCTATATATACTGGATGTAGCATAGCTGTGTAGAATGGAAAAAAATACAAAGAATAATCAACTGCACCAAGAATATCCTCCTCTTACATTATTAACTTAGTTTATTTTAACTTATATTGTCATGAGGGGAGAGACAGGGTACATAAAGACATCCCACAGAGGCTGGATGAGAGTTTTCTTTTGTAACTGAATATATAACATTGTTTTATACAGACAAAAATAGCATGGCATGGGACCTTTAATGAAAACCATTTGAAACTTGAAATGGGTTGAAAAGACATTGTATATCACTGCCCATCTTTTGGCAAAGACTAAAAACTCGGCTTTGCAGGCTCCACCTGGACCCTTCTTGAACCAACCTACCTATCTTGCTCTCCCTCTCCCTCTCTCAAAAATAAATAAATAATAATAATACTTTACTCCTACCTATACTTTCTACAAGTGCTTTCTGCAGGTAATAGACTCTATTCCTTCAAAAAGTTGTAGCTGTCACAGATTGTGTTGCATAGTTGATTTCTCTATTGTAGTCCCAATGTGATATTGTAAGTTGCTTTGGATTTAAGTGTCTGCCAAATGCCATAAGATAATGTAATGTAATGTAATGCAATGTGTTATATTACCGATGTCTTTCTGTGTTTGAGTTTGAACGGTTTGTTGATGGAGGTGACATACACCCCTCTCCTCGTTTGTTTCCGCTGCTTCCACCTCTCTTGCAAGATACGATGCTCCTGTCAGAACAAGAAAAAATAAAAAAGCAGACGCAGAGACAAAAACACAGTTCAAGGCTTTTTACTGAGAATTTGTTTTGTTACATGGGCACACAGTACTGAATTATTGAGTATTGAAATATTGTTCTATCAACACTGTAAAAGTCTGAACAATTACTTTTGTCTCTCGTATTGTGGTGATAAAGTTACCTTTTTAAGCGATGCAGCCGCTTCTATGGGTGACTGTCAGTATGAGCATGAGATGTATGAATGAGCACGAGATGGATGAGCCTGTAGGTCAGCAGTTGACCTGGGCGAATCCATCTCTTGAGAAAAACGCACGAGATGTCACGCAACTACTCAACTATGATGTCATCAGACAGTTGTGATGTCATCTGTCATTTCACTTGAGCAATCCACAAGAGCACATGTTGTCAAGTGATGTCACTCAACTGGAAGAGAGGTCACGTAAGTGATGTCACTAGAGCAATTGTATTCCTTGAAGTTCAAATGTGTTAAGTGGCATCTTTCTATCTGTATGTCTGCACTGCTTCAGCACCTGGGTGTGATTTTTCCCATGCATAACATCTTTAAAAGGGTACATTAAAATAAAATATACTGGTGACTGTCTTACCTTTCTTTTAGTGAGACGTTTCGCATCACCAAATTCCCTTAAAAGAGCAGCGTGGGTGGCTTTGTACGTCAGAATGAAGTCATCGAGTCTGGTTAGGCGTCTTCCTTTGAAGCGTATTTTTTTTAGGTCCCACTGACTCTTCTCCATCACCCCTTGTGTTTCT
The DNA here is from genome assembly GCF_964638095.1 of Poromitra crassiceps. Classification (NCBI taxonomy): domain Eukaryota; kingdom Metazoa; phylum Chordata; class Actinopteri; order Beryciformes; family Melamphaidae; genus Poromitra; species Poromitra crassiceps. Next base: position 3,413,189 of record NC_139630.1, read on the forward strand.
TATATTATATTTACTGCTGTTACAGTAGATGGTGAGAAGTGGTGAAATGTAACATTGTTGCCGTCGAGGGCACATGGCAGTCCTTTGTTAATGGATGCTTCTGATAGTTTCTTGGCGTTGGTAATTTATGTATAGGTGCTAAGGTGCATACAGTCTATCCAGATATTATTATTGTGCTTGCTGACAAGCAAGGCACAATCTTGAAATCCCACATACTTATTATTTTTATTATTATTCTTCTTGCTATCCACTTTTTCTACCACTAATAACTCCCCCAATTTTTGCGCCACATAGACATGCCAGACCTCAAAATGACCGGCTCATTGAGGACATGTATGCTATGACTTTGTTAAGGGTTTGTGAAAGCGGTTTGGCCGCAATTCGCCATTAAGCGCCATTTTTTTTCCCATTGACTTGCATGGGGTTTGGAAAAATCTTGCAAAATCTTGCAGTAAATTAGCTGTCATTCACAAACCATAACAGCTAGAGCTACGAAACTTGGTAGGGAGGTGCACGGAGGGGTCTTTTACTATCCCCGAAAAAATTGCACCAATTGACCAGATGGTGGCGCTATAACAGCCCTCCTTACCTTTTGGTCCATAACTTTTGACCCGTAGGGTCTATCATCAAAATTCTTTTTTCCCTGCATTCCTTGGGTCGTCCCGCATCTACTCAACTAGGCCACGCCCATTTCCGTCTGACTAGATTTTCCGCCATTTTGCATTTTGTCCAAAACCGTTTTTTTGCCATTTCTCCTTGAAATTTTGTCCAATCTTCACCAAACCAACGCACACATCATGTGGGGAGTGTCCTGCACAACACTGATTTGGAAGTTTAAAAAAAAAACACACCATTGCGATATAATCCACTTCCAATCTTCTGTGGGTGGGGCCTATTTCACAAAAATCGTCCGATGCTAACCAAACTTGCTACAGGTGTGGAGGGATGTACTCTGAGCCTATATCAGAAGTATTTTGTCATTTAGCCTTTAGGGGGCGCTATAGCAGCATTCAGTGCCTGTCCCTTCTAAATGGTTTTATTTTGAAGGGCGGCAGGAAGTGCAGATTCATTCTCATTATGGCCAGCCTTCCTTCTTGTATGACACTTGACACTTGTCGCACGCACGCTATTATACAGACAACAGACACACCTATGCTTGTATCTCAGTGGGTATATCACTCATGGTCTCCCTCTCATTTGCATACTGTATGTTTTCAGCAACTCCAACTCTTCTCTGTTAAAAACCAAATGCTAAAAGTGTACTGGAAACAGGAATCCGGTGAGATTTGACCAGATAAATAGAGCTTAAGAGCAACTCTGAGCAGCAGCGTTGCATGTTGGGTAGAGCAGTGTTGCATCTTGGGTAGAGACAATGATATACACTTGTCGCCAACCATGGGAGGCCTGTCTGTTCTGTTACCTGCTGTGTTAATGTAGCATGGTAACATGTCCAGAAAACAATGAATGAACAAAATGAACTGAACCCATGGGTAAGTGTCACGACTTTGTGGTTGTTCATTTTATACAGCCAGCTGGGTTTGAAAACATAATGGAAGAGATAGCCTAGTGTGAATAGCCTAGTGTGAATGGAGGCTGTTAGCCACAACAACTGTGCCTCATAGGCTAACCTCAGCCAGCCAAAACAAACACCTTGTCCCCCTGGCGTTAGGACACACTGTTCATCAATGTTTGGGACTAGTTGCAACAAGCTAATTGAGCTAATGCTAGCGTTAGGCCAGCGTTTCTCAACTGGTGGGTAGCGTCGCGGGGCCGTTTTGATTGGGTCGCGGACTTTTACAGTACAGTACTTTTTTTTTTTTTTTTAATTCAGATTATTGAAACTGGATTAGCCTGACCAGTTTCACTTGTTTAACAAGCTGAAGCATATGCTCTGCCTGTAATTCAAGATAAGTCTGCCTTTTCATTTCATATTTAATTTTAGTTCAATTCACATGATTGAAACTGGATTAGCATGGCCCCAGTTTAATTAAAAGTTATGACCAGTTTAACTAAAAAGCATATAGCCTGCCTGTGATTCAAGAAAAGTCTGCCTTTTATTTCATATTTCATACAGTTCAAATAAGACTTTCTGACCATGACCAGTTTGACTTGTTTAAATTTAAAAACATATAGGCCTGTAATTCAAGTCTGCCTTATTTCAATTGGTTTTTAGCCGTAGTTGCACTTCTGTTGCACTTTTTTGTTCATTTGACAGTGCATGAAGGCATTGTGTATTAAATAAATGCGCTATTTTTTGTGCAATAAATTTGAGTGGTTTAAAAAAAAATCTGAAATTTGGGTCGCGACTTCATGACAAGGAAAATAGTGGGTCCTGAGGCTACACCAGTTGAGAACCACTGCGTTAGGCGTTAGTTAGCATGCTACCCAAGCAGCTTCTCTGGCTGACTGGACACATGACAACCGATCAGCAACTCTGTAACAAAACTAAAAGGGTAACATTACTTTGGTGACCAGGGACTATTATCAGTACATTTGACTTCTTACACTAACATAATGGAACATAGCCTACATTAGTTACTGGCTGATTAGATGCAGCCATTGATAGCTTTTCACTTGTGTGTTTGCAGCTCTGGTAAGCCTGCTAGTTTTGTAAACAGTTGTTGTCGCAACCATAAACATGAATGACACTACAAGGAATACTACTTCTCTGGAGGTTATCATGTCCTATTTTCCTTGAGACAGTTGGAGACATTTACAATACATGGTAATTATTGATGCTGTAGTTTGCAGGTAATGTAGTTTTAGATTGCAGAGATTGGGCTAGCCTTTTGTGTCTCTCTAGTAGGCTACAACCAGTCTGACTTCCCCACCTACCAAGTACTTCTACTCCAAAGTCCTTTTACTCACATAGGCACCCCCATAACTACTTAGTCCCCCTAGGTCCATGGGCAGGGACTTTGGAAGCCAGGCGGTGCATGGCGAGGACAGCAAGCACAATTACATTTTCGTTAGGAAATGTAGACCATCTAGTTTATGTTATTATGTCAAAGTCTAATGCGAGTTTAACTAATGTCAAGCTCATTTACATTTATGTTATAATACAGAGGCTTTGGTATATATTAGCAACTATTGAATGCTATTGCATTTTTGTGATTAGTTGAGTTTGCTATTGATGGTTCCTGTTTTCTGTCTTTTGTATTTTCAGGACCACACACACACATCGCATACCACAAACAAACTCATTCATACTGCAATAAAGTGCAGTAAATTGATCCACTCTGTCAATAATTATTACTTCTATCAAGTCTTGGGGGAACTCAGTATTGCATTCTGACAGATGTACACTTCGCGATTATAAATAAGAGAAGCCAGCCTGGAATTAAGCTTTCGTAATAAATGGTCCTTCGAGAAGTCAGCTTGTAACTAAGCATTCAGAACAATTACTGTGGAATTATAGCTGCTGCGCAGCAATGAGTCGTGGCCGGGCACAGACCCATTGCTGGGTCAGGCCACAGCAATGTGATGTCATCACTGATGACATCACAATTGCTAAAGTAACATCACTGATGGCATCACAATTGCTCGAGTGACTGATGACAACACAAATACAACCTAATTGCCCTCGCTAATTAGCGCAATTAAGATGCTCTTTAGGCTATACATGGGGGCTGAATTCAACGTTTTGATGCACTGTGGGCTCAATTTTAGATCAATCGAAAATCTATTTGATACTTTTGTGTAGGACAGTCTAACAATGCAGATGCTGAATTTTGGTGTCGTTTGAAAAAGAAATGTGGGAGGTGTAGGGTTTAATTAGTTTGACAGTTTTTGCAGTTTCACGGTCTTTAGACTTTATAATTGTACAAAAGTTTCTCCTCATTTGGGGGCCACATTTCGGTGAAAGTTGCAAAGCTGTAGCACGTACGCCTGTTTTTTTATGAATTATCAAAGTTTGAAACTTTAGACGTCGCTGTAGTGCTATTTTAACCAGCCTACCTTTATTATTAGGGTGACAACCTGTGGTAGAACCTGGATTGAATGTTGGAGGGGAGGGGGTATGGTGAATTGACATGTTTGGGCGCCCACCCACCACATCAAATGAATAAAGATCTAAGTGCAAAGGTCAGAGCCATAACCCCTCATCCTACCATTAGGACTATTGGCGCCAAATTTCCGTCAAAGACGTTTGGAATGGGATTGGACCTTTGTGCAAAGTTTCGTTTATATTCATGCATGGGAAGTTCTACTTCCCGGGAGAAGAATAATAATACAAGCAAATACAAGAAGTGTCCCTGCCGCTTTGCTGGCCCGGCCACTAATAATAAGAACAGGGTCGCTAATTAGGGCCCCGGCCATGGAACACCTACATTGGAATGAAAGTAGGAAACCCAAATTAGTTTCTTGCCTGCGCCTGCGTTACTTCCTGCCTTTTCGACCAAAAATGGGTGAATTGGGTTTGAAGGGAAATAGGCGAATGGCAATCCACTATGCATTCCTCATATGTTTAAAAAAATAGTTTTCAATTATCTCCTAATGTTGACACTAGAGGAAATGTTGTGAGGCCACTCCAATTGGCAATGTCTCCAATCTCACCTAATTTCATGTCAATTGAACAAAAACATTTTGAGATGTGTTGCCTTGGATTATCGTATTGGATGGGCCAACTGACCGACGTGGCCATTGTTAGTCCTTCCCTACCTGTGAGTGGGGCAATAGTATTAAGGATATCTGACAAACATATTTTGGTGCACATTAGTGCTACAATTGTTTTCTAACCATACATATTTTACATACATTTACATGCATTATTATATGAAAAATGAAAGTGTAACCGACCCAGCATCATGCTTGTCCAAAGTGCTGCTTGAGGCAAGAAGTAAGCAGCCAACGAGGAGATGAATGTCTCAGAGTAGTAGACATTAGGGTCCCCTTCGGTGTCTAGGGGTGCGCTTCCTATCACATCCATTAACCTTTCTTGAAAAGGTGTTGCACTCAAGGTGTCCTAAAAAAACAATTTGTAGGCTGTATTTGTGATTTTCAAACCCAGTTAACAACATTATTTATTTCAAGCAATTACTGTATTTTGTGTATACCTCAAGGTCCTCAGAGACAATGCTGCTGTCATCAACAGTTGAGTCCCCAATGGTTGTCAGCATAGCCTGGATGTTGTGGAAGTGCTTCTCAACAATTTCTGAGCTCCGTGGGCTTGAGAAGATGACAGTGCAGCTCAGGAGCATTTCATCTAACTCACCAAGGGAACTTGCTGACGTCAACAGCCCAAACACATGCATGGCCAGCTTGTAGTTATTGGGGGCACTGAGAGAGAAATACAAGTCACAAATCAAACACTTCATTGCCATTAATATGGACATTTACATTATGTAAAAAAATGTTTCACGTACTGCTTTTTGCACAAGGTCTTTGCATTCTTCATTATCTGACTGAGACAGCGGTGGAGGATTGGGTGACTGAAGTCTTCTGAAGTGCCGTTCCCTGTTAAGATGTGGTAATAACTGTGGAGCAAGGCAGTTAGGTTTGTTTGGCAGAACGCCATTGATATGGCCTGCATGAGGACCATGGAGCAATCACAGATCAACATGAGTGGTCTGTTGTTTCTGTGTCCATATAGTTTTATGTGATCTGACTGAAAATAACTAAGAAAGTAAAGAACAGATGAAGTTGTGTGGTCACAGGTGACATAAGTTGCGACAGGAAAGGGTGAGGAACCCTTGTTTGGGTTTCTGACCACCAGCTCATAGACATAAAAAGGACCTGTGCTGTCTTTTGACTTTTTCAGAATACTTCCTGTTGCGTCTAGGTATACAATGTCTTCTTTGGCTCGCTGATGGAAGATGTCGATGCTAAGCTTGGACCAAAGCATCACACCCTTTGGATGAACTTCATCAGGTTCATCTGTTCTTTCATCCAGCATCATCTGGAGACTGAGAGTTTCATTTGGATGTTTCCTGTTCTTCTGCCGTTCTCTACAGGAAATGGATTTGAGAACACCTGGAGATGGTGCTTCATCTCTCGAGCCTGATTCGATGACAGATTCCTCAAGTTTTTCCATGTTGGAGAGATAGAGTGCCCTTGGAAGTGTGGTTTGGAGTTGGTGGGAGATTAATTGTTTATTGTCTGCTCGGACAGGTCGCCTTTGCAGTTCAGTTTTACTGTGGACTATCATCTCGCCGATGAACGACACATGTGCTTTAAGCGTTTCCTCACTGTGCACAACGACATTGACTACCACTGGGCAGTCACTGAACATGCAGTAGCCTGAGCATTTAAAAAGAGGTGCACTCCTTGTGGACCCATGGGCTTTCACCCTGTGTCCTCTAAATGCAAAGCTGCAATATGGGTGGATTTTGCGAATCCTTTTCGAGATTATGTTGGTCCACTGCAGTCCCTTGAAGTGGCCCTTTTTTTGTTGTTTCCTTAAATTGGTCCAGTCACTGCGAGGAATGAAAAAAAAAGAATGTGGTGCAGGAAGAGTCCGCATGAAGAATTCCTCTTCATTGCTATGATTCACATCATCTTCACTGTCAATCCAGCTGTCCTCTTCCTCTTCTGGAATATATTGTTTCTCTTCTTCCTTTTGTGCGGCCGCCATCTCTGGTTAATTTCCCTCTTCTTGGACTACGTCCTTCTCTGCATGTTCACTGCATTCTTCCTCTGGAAAATCTTCAACTTGTGTGGCCTCCATCTCTGGATCATCTCCCACAGAATCGTTCTCTTTTTCCTCTTTCGGCTTGCCATCTTCCTCCTTTTGGATAATATGAACATGCAATTATATTTAATATTTACTTTTACACATGCAACAACAGCCAGCATATTAATATATCACAGAAGATACAACAATAACAATAGCCAGTTGGACATTGATATTGCAGAATGTTAGACATGGTATAATAAAACATTAATAAAATACAAAGATACCATTGATAAATAGATCGATAGATAGATAGATAGATAGATAGAATTGACATACCTTGATATTTCTGTATGCCCTTTTCAAGCGATACCTATTGTCCTTAGTGTTTGCTACACATAGAGCTGTGCATAGGTTACACTAGGGGTGCACCGATCACGTTTTTTTGCCACCGATCACCGATTGCCGATCACCTATGAGAAATATCTGCCCAACCGATCACCGATTACCGATCACCGATATATATATATATACGCCCTGGGGTGTCCGTAAAAACACGAGGCAGGAGACAGATGGGAGTTCAACCGTACGGCAACCATTTTAGGGCATCCTCGTCAGTCAGAGTATAGGCTATCGTTCCTCAGTCTAAAGCGTTGTCAGTTGTCATGTCTCCTATAGTAAACCGTTGAGTGTGCTCTGAAACACCTTCAGTCCTCACACGAAAACGCTGTCATTCCTCCTGCCTCACTAAAAACGTTGTCGATCCTCCTGCAGACTAGCTGTCAGACATCACTCAAACTAGCTGTCAGGCATCACTCCTCACGTCTCACACAAAAACGTTGTGGATCCTCCTGCAGACTAGTTGTCAGACATCACTCAAACTAGCTGTCAGGCATCACGCCTCACACAAAAACGTTGTCGATCGTCCTGCAGACTAGTTGTCAGACATCACTCAAACTAGCTGTCAGGCATCACTCCTCACGTCTCACACAAAAACGTTGTGGATCCTCCTGCAGACTAGTTGTCAGACATCATTCAAACTAGCTGTCAGGCATCACTCCTCACGTCTCACACAAAAACGTTGTCGATCGTCCTGCAGACTAGTTGTCAAGCATCATTCAAACTAGCTGTCAGGCATCACATGAAAACGCTGTCATTCGTTGTTTTTGGTTGTTCTTCCGTGTGGGGAAAGAATGCCTGTGGAGTTAGCAACAATTTTTTACAACTTCACTTCCGGTTGAATGCTTTTGCCTTTCAAAATAAAAGCACGTGTTTTTTTTATATTTACAATAGATTAAAGTAGTAATCTATCCTACCCATAGATTCATATATATATGTCATATATATATGTCTTCCAAGAGGCCATAACCAAGGCTATTGGAGAAGTCAAATGTTTTCTGCACACACCCTACATTGTTTGGATATCTTATGCCTGATGGAACAACAGTTTACCATTAAATAATTAAATAAGCTTTCCCATTCAATAAAGAAGTATCCTAGGAATCTACCTTAAAGCCATTTAACTTTTTATGTTTAATTTACATGTGTCCAAATTTAGCCTTCCGGTCTTTGTGTTGAAAGAATTTCAAGAAATATAAATATATATATCTAAATATATATAGTCTATTGTCAATTAAACTAGATGTTCCTCTTAGTGTTACTATGTTAATTCTATTGGGTCTTACTACTTTAATCTATTGTAAATATAAAAAAACGCGTGCTTTTATTTTGAAAGGCAAAAGCATTCAACCGGAAGTGAAGTTGTAAAAAATTGTTGGTAACTTCACAGGCATTCTTTCCCCACACGGAAGAACAACCAAAAACAACGAATGACAGCGTTTTCATGTGATGCCTGACAGCTAGTTTGAGTGATGCTTGACAACTAGTCTGCAGGACGATCGACAACGTTTTTGTGTGAGACGTGAGGTGTGATGCCTGACAGCTAGTTTGAGTGATGTCTGACAACTAGTCTGCAGGACGATCGACAACGTTTTTGTGTGAGACGTGAGGAGTGATGCCTGACAGCTAGTTTGAGTGATGTCTGACAACTAGTCTGCAGGACGATCGACAACGTTTTTGTGTGAGGCGTGATGCCTGACAGCTAGTTTGAGTGATGTCTGACAACTAGTCTGCAGGAGGATCGACAACGTTTTTGTGTGAGACATGAGGAGTGATGCCTGACAGCTAGTTTGAGTGATGTCTGACAACTAGTCTGCAGGAGGATCGACAACGTTTTTAGTGAGGCAGGAGGAATGACAGCGTTTTCGTGTGAGGACTGAAGGTGTTTCAGAGCACACTCGACGGTTTACTATAGGAGACATGACAACTGACAACGCTTTAGACTGAGGAACGATAGCCTATTCTCTGACTGACGAGGATGCCCTAAAATGGTTGCCGTACAACCGTTTAGTTGTCAGTTCTCTTCAGTACAGTACAGCAGTATAGGCTCTTTACAGCATTATGACAGGAATAGTAGGATTGTGTGTGGTCTGGAAAAAGGAGGCAATAAAATATACAAACAGGTCAGTAACCAAGCTTGCTGTTATATAGGCCAATTATAGTGATAATTAACAACTAATAATATATAAATGATAATTAGGTAAAATGTAAGTCAGTTACTCTTAAACGCCAGTCTTGAACCATGACTAAAGCCAAAGAGCTCCCACTCATAGAACCGGGGTTATGCACAATAACCGTCATACATTGGGATCCGCATCGAACGAACATCAAAACGACCCGCCCATCGAGGCCGAGTTACAGTGTTATAATTAGCAGCACTATGAGTGCGATCTACATAATGGTGACAGGGTTACATGACGGGAGAAACAACAGAATCACAAGCTACACACGAGCTAAACTCCATCTGAGTAGTGGCATTAATTAGCGCAACAGACAATCAAACCGCAAGTGCACGCCTAAACAAACGTTATTGCAATGATTGCAGGTAGATCGATCTAAAACCAAAAGGGAATGCAATACAGGAATATTAACATAATAATGACTTACTGGTTGGTCATATACGCACACATGGAAGAAGGGGATTAGAACATGTTCAACTGTCCAAAGAAAGGAAGAAAGTCCGTCTGAACGGAGCGCACATCCACATACTCAGCCGCACACTTTCGCTTCCTTCAAAGTGCCCGCGGGAACATCAATGCTTGCGTGGAAATTGTCTGTGTGTGCGCGTGCACTACCCCGACTACCACAGTACCACCATGTCAATCTGGGACTTTAATACACACGGACTTAACAGCATGCAAATGCCTCGGTAGGCGGGAGGACTGGAGGTAACTTCTCTCTGCTGAGTCTGCTCTAATCACCAGCTGATTTGTGTGATTCAAAGACGCAAGGGGTGTGTTGACAGTCTGGTGCGGTGTGTGCATGGAGGTGAGTACACTGAGAAAGCAAAGCGTGTGCTTTGCAACACAATGATATAAACGTTAGAGCACAAATATGAAAGTTAAACGATAGACATTGAAGACATGAAAATGGGCTGCCTCATGTTTCTCACGTGCAGCATGATCGGCTATGCGATCGGCAACATTAAAGGAATATCGGAAACAGCAGATCACATATTTGAGGTCCAAATCGGCCGATACAGATTGCGTGCCGATCGGTGCACCCCTAGTTCACACAAAAAGGTATCTTCTGCAAATGTATGCCCATATTCTGTGAGTTTTTTGATATTTTCAGAAATATCCTCCATACAGACGTTTTTCTTTCTGGACTGTCAAGGCAAAAGCACATTTTGATAAATGGTTAACACGTGTTTTACTGTATATCTTACATAAAAACATTTTATAAGCTTAAGGTGTAATGTTATTGTGAAAAGACAAAAACTATTAGCCTTTCTTACTGCAAGTGAAGTAGACTACAGTATAGAACTTACCTTTTCAAATGTAGTGAAGACAAGTCTAGATGTGAATTTGTCAAGAAAAAGAAAAAGAAGTCACAATTAAGTGCATTTTCCACGTGCTAGCTACTTTTAGGTCGACCTCATGAGGGAATTAGCCCTAGACACTATTCCCACTTTAATAAACTAAGAAGACCAACTTTAAACAAGGATCAAAGACAAGCACCTAAGAAATCATGTCAGTATTAGGAAAATTGAACTCACCCATTTTGTCTTTGCTTTGGCATCTTTGATTCTGAATCTTAGATAGACAATGTTGGTGGCAAAAGGATGTAGCCAGTTGTAGCTGCTTGACAATTAAGCTAACTAAAGGAATTCACTTGCCAGGTGTTTGTCGGTATGGCACCCCTTTTGGATAGATGGTGAATTGCACATCAAGAACAGCATGTTATACAACACCCAACCAAATATTATCATAGTAATAATCCAGTGAATGGAATTAGTTGAATGTCCTTAATTGAGTACTTACCAAATTAATAAATAACAGAATATTTTTAAGACATGATGTTGTATCAGGTCCATTATGTTTAAACACAGAATAATTGAAGCATTCACAGCAATGCTCTCATCTCTATGGGATAAACTGATAGCAAAAACAGTGTTGTGAGGGAAGGCCGCTTTGGACACCCATGCAGAATAGTGGAATTGTGAGAAATGCACAGCTTATCTGTGAAAATGTTTGTTTGTGCTATACTGTTCCCCGCCACAAGGTTGCTGCAGTGAATTCAGATTATTGAAACTGGATTAGCCTGACCACTTTTACTTGTTTAACAAGTTGAAGCATATTCTGCCTGTAATTCAAGAGAAGTCTGCCTTTTCATTTCATATTTCATTTTAGTTCAATTCAGATGATTGAAACTGGATTAGCATGGCCCCAGTTTAATTAAAAGTTATGACCAGTTTAACTAAAAAGCATATAGCCTGCCTGTGATTCAAGAAAAGTCTGCCTTTTTATTTCATATGAGTTAAATTCAGACTATTGAAACTGGATTAGCATGACCAGGTTAACTTGTTTTATTATTATTATTATTATTATTATTATTATTATTATTATTAACTTGTTTAAAAACATATAGGTATGTAATTCAAGATAAGTCTGCCTTTTAATTAATATTTCATACAGTTCAAATAAGACTTTCTGAGCATGACCAGTTTGACTTGTTTAAATTTAAAAACATATAGGCCTGTAATTCAAGTCTGCCTTATTTCTATTGGATTTTAGCCCTAGTTGCACTTCTGTTGCACTTTTTTGTTCATTTGAGGTTTATAACAGTGCATGAAGGCATTGTGTATTAAATTAATGCGCAATTTTTTGTGCAATAAATTTGAGTGGTTTAAAAAAAAATCTGAAATTTGGGTCGCGACTTCATGACAAGGAAAATAGTGGGTCCTGAGGCTACACCAGTTGAGAACCACTGCCCTAGGGTACTTGAACAGCTTGCAGGGGGTAGGCTACTTGGAAAGATTGGGGATTGCAAATTATTTCTAAAACGATCAAATCGATATTCAGAGTAATTTCATAGGCCCTTGTTTTTACTCTAACTCCAAAGCTAAGGTCAAAGGGGTCACGGTCCTGCATAGGTCCAAGCTGACCGGAGGCTCGCTAAAATTTAATCCACAATGCACAGAAAGTATATTTCAGTGAGCTTCAGTCAGCTTGTACATACATGAACGTGACCCCATTGACATTTCATTCATTTTCATAATCAGAATCAGATTCAGAATCACTTTTATTGCCACAGTATGCAAGTTACATACGAGTAATTTGTCTTAGTGTCTGTATGCAGCGTAGCGGTGACATCAATATACAGGGATAAGAAGTAGGAAGATAACTAACGGCAATCGCAAAGTTGCAAGTGCAATCAAATTGAATCAAATCGAGTCAATATATACAATATATACATGAGTGGTGAAGTGTTCTGTGGATGATAAATATGAATCTAAGTTGGATTTACATGAGATTTACAGACTGAGTAAAACATACGTTAAGTCGGCAGTGGATGTACATGAATTTACAGTCAGAGTTAAATAGGCATTAATGTGCAGGGAATTTATATCAATTTACCAGTCCCAGTTAGACAGGCATTAAATTAGATACAGTATGAGTTCCAGTTTTATGGGGGGGGGGAGTTCAGTTGAGTTTAGGAGGAGGTAGTGAGTTTGTGTGTGTGTGTGTGTGTGTGTGGGGGGGGGGGGGTTGTTGGTGAGGCCCGTGGCGGAAGGGGTTTCCGGGCCCTGTTGGTGAGGCTGATTGCGGTTGGGAAGAAGCTGGTCTTGTGGCGGGTGGTTCTGGTCTTGGCAGACCTCAGTCTCTTGCCGTGGGGGAGTGTCTTAAAGAGTTTGTGCCCAGGGTGAGAGGGGTGAGCCATGATCTTGCGAGACCGCTTCAGTGTCCTGGCAGGTCCTGGAGGGATGGCAGGTTGCATCCGATTATCCTCTCAGCGCAGCGGATGATGCGCTGAGGTCTGTTGATGTCTTTTTGAGTGGCAGCAGTATACCAGACGGTGATGGAGGAGGTGAGGATGGACTCAACGATGGAGGAGTAGAAGTGCACCATCGTGGCCTTTGGCACTTTGGATTTCTTCAGTTGCCGCACAAAGTACATCCTCTGCTGTGCCTTCTTGGTGAGAGCTCTGATATTCAGCTCCCATTTTAGGTCCTGGCTGATGATGGTCCCCAGGAAGCGGAAGGACTCCGCAGTGTTGACTGGGGAGTCACCCAGGGTGATGGGGGAAGGTGGGGCTTTGTGCTTCTTGTATTCCACAATCATCTCCATAGTTTTTTGAGCATTTAACACCAGGTTGTTTTGACTGCACCAAGTCACCAGATTTCCCCCCAACTTTCCAGAGCAACCAAATGGCATGACATGAGTTGAAGTTGGGCTATCTTGCTTGAAATCCACCATCTTTGCTGTAGCTATGTGTGCATTTGCTTTGACGTTGTGATGAAAATCTTTAGTACAATGCAGCCATCAACCAACATGAAAGTCTCTGAGGTCATGTTATGTTGAATTTATAGTTGTCACATGCATGACTGCTTTGAGCTCTGAATCTGTTGCTGTCCATGGTGCTGAAGATCCACAGCTGCACATCATTCCAAGTGACAGAGAACACACAAGGCAGATGCAGGACTAGTTAAAGAAGTCTTTATAAGCAAAAAGCAACAAATTAGAGTTACAGAAACAACAAAACAGGGAAGGAAAGTGTGAGAAACAGGTACAGACTCACAGATAATCACATCAAATCCATTGGGACCAACTGGCAAACACTGACTGATAACATAGAGGTACATAATAATACTATGGGAATGGATAGTTGGGGGTGAGCCTGGTGGGCAGGCAGATGATGGACTAAGGAGAGGTGCACAGAAGGTGGAGATGTAATGAAAAATAGCTCAATAATGAGATGCCCATTTAAAATGTAGATCCATTGTAAGGCATTCTGTCCCATGCACCCAAACTCTTTGTCCCATACACCTAAATGTTTTGGGTCAGTTCACACAAAAGGGTGTGTCACGCCTGCTTGGAATCTGATGTGACCTTCATTCCATTTCTGATGGTTAGGTAACATCTTGAGTATAACAGAAATGTATCATGTGTTGGGCTGTTTGTTGTTGTTGTTGTTTGAATCATTGCAAGACAGCTTCCACAGGGCGGAAATTCTAAATGTCTCCTATCACCCTCCTTTTAACTCTACTGTACACTGGCATTTTAGGGGTAAAGATTCTGGGTAAGTATGAAATGATGGTACACATAATGAGGGCTGAAGCTATCTATGATAAGTTTTTTTATTCATGATTGATTAATTCATTAATTCGTAGTGAATTTCGAAATCAATGCCATGGACCTTAACAGGCAATTAAGGTTTTCAAACTAGCAGGGTACTTACACTGAATCTGTTACAAATAAAGACTCTGATTTCAATAGCTGTGATTCAAATATTTAAATTATAGTAATTTTGTTTTGATATACATTTATTGAATCTGTTACAATTATTAATATGGTTCATGGCTATGCACTGATTCAAATAATATCTTATTTACATTCTGGAAGTTTACATGAATGAATGAATGAATGAATGAATGAATGAATGAAAATGTATTTCGAACGTTAAAAAAGGAAATATACATGTACACATATATACTGATTATAAAATAAAATAAGAAATGAAAACAGACCCCCCCCCCCCCCCCACACCCAAAAAAAGAAAAAAAAAGGTTGTGTCCGAAAAGGATTCGGAGGAAGCAGATGCTTGTCTAGTTCTACCCCTATTCTCTAATATAGTCTGTTCCAGAGTTCGTCATAACTAGACTAAATTTACAGAAGTGGAAGGGAGGTTAATAGTGGCCGAGCACTAGGACCCAGACCAAGTCTATAAATAGGGGTGGAATTAGGAAACCTTACCTGGGCCTTTCACCCTGACACACCTAGCAGAGGTGTTGATTGGAGGTTGATTGGAGCCGCCATTTGTTTGGTGAGGGAATAGAGCGGAGAGTGAGCTTGAGTACAAGCAACAGCACAGAAGATCCCAATCGCCTATGTGCCTGGCTGGGAGAGGGTTTCTGCATGTGTTCCAGTTTTATACCATAAGCTCCAAACAACCAACATTTGAGGAGCTGCCACTGTCTTTCCCAGACTCTATAGATTTTAATGTGTTTTTAGTAAACTCACTGACCGGGCCTAAAGCCTGTGTGGGCCTTTTCTGCTTTTAGAGGGGATTTGGGTGGGGGAGCGGACATTTTTGTTTGAGTAATTTGTTGGTGTGTTTTGAGTCACCTTGAGTGCTGCATAACAATCTGGATCCAGTTTGAGCTTTGATGTTTCATCCAGACCTTTCTTACCCGTTTTGTGACTCTCTTTGTGAGGCTCAACTCCACCTAATATAATCCCCCCTGATATTGCAGTCTGGCCACACATGGTTTGTTTTCTTCTGTTTTACTTCGTTTCGAACTCAAGCTCTCACTAGTGCCTACAACGCTGCATACACAGCCCTATGGAAGACTGTCATTTTGCTCCAAAATTACTTTTCATTAAAACCGACCACCCACCCGCAGGTGGCGTGGTGCCCCCCTGGGGCTGACACGGATCCACGTGACTACGTCACGTCCTGTCAGCCCAGGGATAATCACTTACGTTTTCTTCCAGCCACTGAGAAGACGTGTTTTCGAAAGCTCCGCGGTTAACTCTGAGTTAGCTCTCTTACATAGCTTTAGATACTAGGCTCGTTCCTTCTTATTGCCCACCTTAAGAGGTTTGCGTGGAACGGGGTAAAAGCAGGCTTCGGGGACCCGATCCTGTTCTCTCCACCGGCGGCGTTGGAACAAGTCATCTAAAAGCTAAGAGTATCTTCCTCAGTTAACTGTTTATTGCTACCGCCGTGTAGTTGTGCTGCTACTGCCGTGTAGTGGTTTATTGCTGCTGCCGTGTAGCTTTGCTTCGCTCCCCCGGCTGGGGCAGCATTATCGTTTGAGGGCTGACTTAAATCCGCGCTCAAAACTGTTAGGCTAGGTTGCATACGTGCTGTTAGCTTACAGTGTAGCACTAGAACAATAGGCTAGCTAGCCTGGTTCTTGCGGATAAGCTAGCGTGCACCCATGTGGTTAGCGTCCGTGTGCTTGTTTAGGCGCCGGCTATATTGTCAGAGCGTGCACGTTACTCCAGGAGTAACGTTAGATAGATAGTTAGCGAGTTGCTCAGTGCAGCTACCTTGGACTAGCTTGTAGCACTCCAGCTATCTGGCTGCGTCCCCAGACAGGGTAACGCACCCAGTTTTGTGGCAGATAGCTAGCGTGCACACGTGCAGTTAGTGTCTGTGTGCTAAGTACTTTAGGCGCCGGCTACCTCTGTGTAGGGCGCGCGTTAAGCGAGAGTAGTAGCTAGAAGCCATGCTCTTCAGTTAGCTAGATAGCTAGCTTGCTCCCGTGCAGCCAGTATCTAGTGTTGTGTAGCACTCCAGCTTCTTACCGTCGCAGGCTATAGCTTACACGGTAACCACATTATTCCTGTTAGCAGAGAGAGGGGAGAACAGCTAGGTGCTGTGTTAGCTGTGAGGCTACGCTGGCCGGTTACGACCGGCACAAAGAAATTAATGTGTGCACTGCCTAAGGGCATGAGCACGCTGCACATGCGTTGCTGGGACCTACATACTGCTTGTAGTGTAGATTTTACTGGTGTCGGCCCCGAAGGGGGCACTCTGAGATTTAGCTGAGCGAGTACGCTAGCTAAAAGTTTTGTTGGCCGCTTCTCTCAGTTCTTACGCCATCTTAGCCAGCTTGCTTGTCTGCTAAGTGTTGCTTGCCTCGTGCAAATAGCATCTACTAGATTGTAACTCCCTCTGAGGAGTTTCTTCTGAGATTGACTAGCTTCGCGGGCCGCTGGCCTCTGCCTGCGGTCACGCTTGCTTCCCCGTGTTACTCAGGGTAGAGACTCGCTGCACCGGCTTGTGCGCAGGCTTGTGTTAGCGCACGCTTGTCTCTCAGTGCTTACGCTAGCTTAGCTAGTGGCTTGTTCACGCCTGTTCTCGCGGGTTAACAGGTTGTGGGTATTGTTGCCTCCCCTTCGGGCTGGGCTATTGCCGCTTACATTACCATTGCACGCGCACGTTCGCTAGCCTCCGGGTTGCTTACTGTCTAGCCTGTGCTTCTTGCTAGCCTGCTAGCTTGCTTAAACGGTACTCCCGCTAACAGGGTGCGGCCCGCGGGAGCTTGCTATTAGTGATTAGCTTCCGGCTTCTCTTGCTACTAGCAGGGAAAGTCAGCGAGGGGATGGGCCGTGTGTATCACTACATTGGCCGAGTACGAACCGGCACGATAAGTGCGTGTTCTGCCTTGGGCATGAGCACACTGCACAGGCGCCTTGAACCCTCGGTCTTGCAGCTGCTGGGCTATCTTCACGAGCGAGCCCTCCAAGGGAGCAGTTTGTGGGGCGATGCCCAGGGCCGCAGCTAAGCTCTTGAGAGCGGACCAAGGTCCGCTCTCAAAAGAGTGTGAAAGCTACCTTGCATACGTGCAGATAGCATTAGTACTGTTTAGCACAGAATGATAGTATTGTTGCAGATAGCTGGCGTGCACCCGTGCAGTTAGTATCTGTGTGCTAAGTACATTAAGCGCAAGCTACCTCCGCTACAATAGACCTACCGCCCCTTGCTGGCGCTACGCGTCCAGCAGGGGTTAGAGCTCGCCAAGGTCTGGGCTCAGTGCCAGCCTTTGGCTTGTAGCTCTAAGGACAAGCCCACCGCCCTTGGTGCCCAAGGCCCGGGGTGGTTGGGAGCTCTCCATGGGTCGCACTCCCTTGTTGGAGTGCCCCCTGCAAGCGCAGGGAGCCTGGCAGGGGGCACAGCGCACCTTGGGCCATGGCCACGGCCTGGCCTCGGTTGGCAGCGCTCAGGTCAAGCCCTCCGGTTGGCTCACCAAGGCTGGGCTCAGTTCCAGCCTGCGGCTTGTAGCTTTAGACCCACCGTCCTCGGTGCCCAAGGCCCGAGTTCGGTCGGGAGCTCGCCCACGGTCTCATACCCATCATCAAGGCTCGCCTTGGTCCATGGCTACGGCCTGGCCTCGGCTAGAGGCTCCTAGGACAGCCCACCATCAATGGCACCGAGGGCCCGTTTCTGGTCGGGAGCTCGCTTGGGGGCCGCACTGTCGGACAGGTCCACGTGCGGCCGGTCTCGAGAGAGAACGTTACCTCCGCAGTCCCCCCAGCCTGCGAAAGTCGCACGGCAGGGAGGGGGGAGGGGGGGGGGGGTTACTTCAATACAACACACCCACGGTGCGTCAGTGGGCGGAGCTTGCGTAAGAAGTTTTTCCCCAGCATGCACAGCTTCTACGGAACTGACCATGCGGCAGGGTACCGGATCAAAAGGTCCCGGTGCCCAACAATATGCTCATGACGGGTTCCGCTCCTTTGGCCACAAGAGACCATCTTGTCCAACAGGCTCGATGCCTGGGAGCATCTATGTTCCCCATCCCCATTACGGCTAGGGTTGGGTACCGTTCACATTTGAATCGATACTGGTACGGTACCGGTACCTGGAATTCGGTACGGTATCAAAAACGGTACCTTTTTCGATACTTTTTTGAGTAAAAAATTAAATAAAATTTATTTTTTATTTTTTTTGCAACAAAAATGTACAGTTGTAAAACAAATAAGTCCAAACTTCTCAATTTCAACATTGTTCTTTATTTAGAATTGTTTTTGTTTAGCAGCACCCAACAAAATAAAACCCCTCCCTCCCTCCCTCTTCCCTCCCAAACCAAGAGTTTACTTGTCGCAGCAAGGTAGTGGGGTTGAGAAAATGTGGGGACTGGGAGTATTACTTAGAAAAACAAATGAAAAATGGAGGACAGGGTAAAAGATAAATAAAAAAGTATTGTATTTATTTTACAAATTAAAGTATAAAACAAGCTAATATAAATAAATAAATTAAAGTATTTTAGAGTATTTATTTTACAACTTAAAGTATAAAACAACAACAAGCTACTCTAGCAATGAACTAGTAGCAATGAACTACAACTAACTTAACACTGTACTACTGCTCTACCTTAGCAGTTCTTTTTGAGAAAAATTAACATGTCCACTTTGTCAGGTAAGAGCCGAGCCCGCTCGACACTGACCGTGTCCCCCGCTGTTGAAAACACCCTCTCTGAGGGTGTAGAAGAGGCCTGGACACACAGATATTTATTTGCCAAGTTGGCCAGCATTGGCATTTGGTCCCTCTTCTCCCACCACCACAGAATCGGATTCACACTGGTCAGGACTGCTGGAAAGCTGCGATACAGCTGTACCTCCTTCTTGGCCTTTTCTTCAGCTGAGGGACCACTGGTGTCCACCACAGATTCCAGCAGGGCCTGGTCTTCGTCCTCAAAGAGCTCCCCAAGTGCCGAAAGTCTCGTTTTCTTCTCGGAGTGGTAGCCAAAAAAATAGAAAAAAGTGTCATGATTCATCATCAAGCATTATTTATGTTATCAATAGAACAATTGTCAGTGCTATGCATATCTTACAAAAGCTGCTGCTGCTGCTCCTGCAGACTCGTCCTCTTCCTCTTCCTCCGGCTGCTGGAGCGCTTCCTCTCCTTCCTCCTCCTGTGCCACATCTCCAACTCCACCCTTTAAATCAAGCACAGTAAATAATAGAAAATTAAAATATGAATGTATGTATATAGAATAGAACACATAAGTCCACTCAATCTTAATGATCATGGACACAAACCTCGTTTCTGCGTGTCAGTGTGACAGCTTCAGTCTCAAGGCGGGTCCAAACAGCCTCATCCTGAACTTTGGCTTTAAATCGAGGATCCAGGGCAGTAGCCTCCTCAAGGAACCGTTGGAGGTCATGATTAGCTTCATCCTAACAAGATTTAACATTTTTAAAATGTTGGCAATGCATTGTAAATTTGATAATAGTTAGGTGGTGGCATCATGGGCAGTGCACTACTGAATGTCTGAACTAAATTATTATGAACTAACTACATATACCGTGTAACGTGGGGAAAGGTCTTCCCAGATCTTCTCCTTGATGGCTCGCTTGAAGGCAGAATCATCGTCCTTCACCTGCAGGGACCATGTTGGAAATAAGCGTTCACACTTTGACATGTTATCCATTGGATTTTGTTGTCTCCCATAAATAAAATCAATCAATAAATCAATCAACCTTCAACTTCAGCTTCAGTTTGTCCAGGATGGGGAGGATCTGCCCTGCAGTGGCACTCTTGTCAGCAGACACAGAGAGTGTAGATTTGTACAGGACCTCCATGGTGTCGATGAAGTCCTCACACTTCCTGATGTCATCATCTGACACTCTCTCCAGTCTGAGAAGAAACCAGAAGTACAACATACATACATATGCATGTGTGCTTTGTCTCAGAATCAGTCTAATTCCATTTTAACTCATTGAATGCCAATGACGACAGCTGTCGTCAATTCAAATACTGACGTAGAGTGCCAATGACGACGGTTGTCGTCAATTGCGTTTTTTGACGGTGGGACGTGGATCAATCCCTGATACATCTCTGGTACAACTATTGTAGCTATTGGAGGTCTATAACCTATTTTACAGAACCCTTAGGTGGCGACAGTGCTCTCCACATAACAGAAAGGCAAGGAAAAAACAAAGAAGAAGTCGTTATGGAAACGGAAATCGCATCGCATCCGTATGCATCGATATGCTGAAGCACGTTACTGCAGCTGTGCCTGCAGCAGCCAATCTGCTCCCACAATTGAGCCGCTCTGTGTCGGTTGCGACAGCACGACAGCACATCCACACCGTGGAGTTATTATTCTCAACTGGAAGCATCGTTGCCGGTGACAAACACACGCGGAACGCTGTAAAAAAGCCTGGCTGTTCCGCACCCTTCACTGTGCGCACAGCAAACTCAGCAGAGAGCCACCACAGACAGGAGGAGGAGTGTGCAGTTGAGGCGAGGCGAGGCGGGGCGGGGGGGGGGGGGGGGGGGCACGCAGAGCAGCACACACACAACACCCAGACAGACCCAGGCAGCAGGACAGGATTGACAAACGCAAGCCAGAATATCCGATACCCACCAGCAGCAAATCAAAACCAGCAAGAAGCTGCAACCAGCAGCGCACGCAGGGGCCAGCGCTGCTGGTTGTAGCTAAAAATATTATTCTGCCAAACAAAATTCCCTGGCCTAAACTGTTTTATTGAAGGAAATTATTTTTGAGGTGTGACTACATTAGAAAAGATTAGCTTCAGAGTCAGTGATGTGCTTGAAATGATTAATTTCACAAAAGGCCAATTATCTCAGCTTCTAGAAAAAAATTGCTATTTTTGGATGAATCAAGCTATCTTCTCCGGCTCATAACTAAAGAACGGAAAATGGGATCAATAAACTTTTTTTTGCAGATGATAGAATAGAGTCTCATCGTTCTTTGTGCGTGTTCAGTGTTTACAAAGTAATATCACACAATATTCTGTGGGCCTCGAGAAATCACTGAAAATGCTCTGAAACTCTGGCACTGGGAGCGTCCGTTCTCCAAAAGTGGCTGGCACTCAATGAGTTAATAATTATGACTTATTTTTTTAATTAATAATTTGCACCTGACCTGTCTCTGTCCATTGACTTCCTCAATCGTGGGTCCATCGAAGCTGCCTGGATGACAGGGTACTGCTCCATAAAGCGCTCTACCATGAGGAAGAGGCTGTTCCATCTTGTTCGGACATCCAAGATGAGGGCATGCTGTGGAGGGCCTTGACCTTGAGGGCCTTTAAAGAAAACAGACAAAAACATAGAAATGCGAAGACAATTTTTGGTTTGACCCACAGTAGAACATAGTAAGAATAAGAATGGAAGAATAGAATTATGGGGGGGGACGGTCGCGGTCGGTGACCTTCAACTTACCAAGCAGGAGTTTTTGTTTTTCCTGAAGGACAACCTTGGCGAGGCTAGATCTCCTAAGCCACACTACTACGGCCCCTATCCTTGAAGACCAGCTGGAGACAGCTTTCACACTGTAGAGCTTTTGAGCTGCTATGTTCAGTGTGTGGGCAAAACATCCCATCTTCAGAATCTGCATCCTCCTTACTGCTACATCCATGTTTGCAGCGTTGTCAACAGTAATGGCTACCACTTTTGATTTAACTCCAAACTCATCTAAAATACTGCCTATCTCCTCAGCTACAGCAGGCCCTGTCTGGGAGACGTACACTGCACGTGTGTGAAGGACTTTCTCCTTTAGCTCAGCCTCCACTATGTAATGGACAGTGACCGTGAGGTAATGGTCTTGTGCCACACTGCTCCATCCATCAGCGGTCACTGCAATATGGTCAACTGCCCTGAGTTCCTCCTTCACATTCTCCTTCTCAACCCGATACCAAGCTGGGATAAGTGTGTTTGTGAGAAGGTCTCTGGAGGGAGGGGAGTATTTTGGGTTCAGGGTCCCTGTCATCTCCCTATATATAGACAATAAAAATAACTATTTATTGTTAGTAACTTAGCTTACTCTATGAATATCACACACACACACACACACATTATCACCCATTTATACATAAATAAATAATTTACCTGAACCATGGAGACTCCACCGTTGCGAAGGGCAACATGCCTTTTACAATGAAGGCAGTCACTGCCCTGTGGCACTCATTTACTTTCTGCCGGGGTAAAGCTGCTTTCTTCGCCAGGGTGAAGGGTGTCTCCTGTGCGACTCTCACACGGTGGCCTAGCAAAGAAAGCAAGAGTGTAACGTTGAATAACACGTCTCACGGTGACACGAACTGATGATAATAATAACGTTAGCAACGCTAGTTACGCTACTAAACATGCTAAGCTATAAGCTACAACTATCCAGCTAACGTTACGATTTCAGACGGCAGCCCGTCTGAAATCGTAACGTTAACGTTAAATACACGTTAACGTGTATTTAACGTTAGCTAATTAAATGACGTTACCTGATGTTGAAGAAGTCGACGCCTCACTTGTGACACTTTAAGTTTCGTCGTCGTCGTTGTCCGTTTCAGCTAACGAAGCAGAGGAGCTGCTGGCTGTAGGTGCTTTGCTGGTGGCTGCAGCGTCCATCCTCAGGCTATCGAATACTTTACAGTCTTCCGCATTTAAAAAGATTTTATGCTTGACCAAGTGTTTCCTCAAGTTAGAGGTGTTCCCCTGGCCAGCTTTGCACTTCGCATCGCAAATGTTACAGCGAGCGTTGTCTGAGTTTATCTTTGTGAAGTGTAGCCACACTTTGGACCGCAAGCGAGAGGCCATCTTCTTCTCTTCTGCTTGTTTTGGCAGTGACGTGCTGACCTCGTGTGTGTTGCCTTCAAGTTTGCGTCGGAATTTCTATCTCGCTCGCTGTCTTTGTATCACTGAGATGCAGTACCGAGATTTTTAAATTATAATAGAAAAAAAAAAAGTACAGAAATGAAGTACCGTTTCATGTCATGTGAACTGATACTCGGTAGTACCGCCCACTTTCGGTCGGTGCCTGTAAAAGTACCGAGTTCGGTACCCATCCCTAATTACGGCGCACCCTCCAGAAGGGATACGCTCTACAGTTTGCTAGGCCCACACCCACGTTCGACGGGACCCCTGATCCAGCCGTGGAGGGGGGAGGCCATGGACATACTCCACAAGGAGGTTATTCGTTCCTCGCCAAAGGGGCGATGCGCTCGGTTCCCAAGGCAGATGTGCGCTTGGGTTTTCTACCACAGGTACTTTGTCGTGCCCAAGAAGGACGGCTCCATGCGTCCAAAATTGGACCTTCGGGGGGGATTTCTTACTTCCGGGGATCTGAAAGATGCGTTCTTCCATGTCCACGTGGTCAGGAGACACAGGAAATACCTGAGGTTCTCCTTCCTGGGGAAGGCTTACGAGTTCTGTGTCTTGCCATTCAGCATGTCTTTGAGCCCGCGAACCCTCACGGTGTGCGTGGAGACAGCCTTGGCGCCCCTCCGCGCGAGGGGGATCCGCGTCTTCCTATATCTCGACGACGTTCTCTTAGCGGCCGACTCGAGGGTCCGTGCCATGGAACATACCAAGGTGGTGACCGATCACCGGCAAACCTTAGGGTTTTTGGTGAACTGGCAGAAGAGTTGCCTCGTCCCAGCACAGGCGGCGACCTTCCTGGGGCTCGAGCTAGACTTCCTGCGAACCTTTCGCCAGAGCGACAGGCTCGCACGGTGCGGACAGCAAGCCAAGGACGTTAGGTCTGTGTCCTCGGTGTCAGTGCATCAGTGCACAGTGATGTTGGGCCTGATGGCCTCAGCACTGCATGTGCTCCCGCTGGGGAGGCTACACATGCTCCCGTGGTCCAAATCTGGTTTCTCAGGCTTCGCCTGGACTCGGCCGGGGACCGTCATCGCAGGGTTCCTCTGACAGGTCAGGCCTGGCAGGCGCTGGCCATATGGGCGGACCCCCGTTACCTCTCGAGAGGTACTCGGTTGGGCCCTGTCCCGCTCAGGATGGTGATTCGCACAGACGCCTCCCTCTGGGGAGGGGGTGCGATTTGCGGGCATTTTTCAGCGAACAGTCGGTGGGAGGCTCAGGAGCTTCGCCACATAAACGTGCTAGAGCTGAAGGCGATTCGCCTGGCTCTGCTTCAGGACAAGCCCACCATCAATGGCGCCGTGGGCCCATTGTTGGTTGGGAGCTAAAGTCTAGCCATTAAGTTTTATTTTATGCTAAGAAACAACTCTTCTCCAACACTTACAGCTCTACTCCCAAGACACAACACAAGACAAGAACGCATCACTAGATCAATCTCACATGCACTTATACCAGTACCGGCATACAAAAATAACTATGGACTAAGATCATTCTTCCACACATACACCAAAATTTGGAACGAGATCCCATTTCACACCAGATAAATAACCTCTATCTCACATTTCAAAAAAGCTTACAAACAACATTTGATGCTAGAAAACACCTGTACTCACTGATCCGATTCACCCATAGGTTTTAATCTCTGTTGTTGTTGTCCTCGTATTGATGAATGAATGAATGTCTGTAAATATAATTGTTCTTGTTAGGTCTATAATATTGTATGTAGTGAAATTGAACATGTTCTTGTATAAATATGTTTTGTTTAATGTACTGCAGAACAGGAACCTGCTGAAAACCAGTTTGTAACTGAGTCAGGCCAGTTAAATGTACATGTGAAATGTCATTTTTATCCTTTCCTGTATAAATAAAGTGAACTGAACTGAGCTCTCCTGGGGACCGCACTGCCGGACAAGTCCGCGTGCGGCCAGACTCGAAAGAGAACGTTGCCTCCGCAGTCCCCCCGGCCTGCGGAGGTAACACTTCCAGCGGCTCACACATGGGCACCATGTTCTGATTCACTCGGACAATATGGCAGCGATCGCCCACCTGAACAAACAGGGCGGTGTGCGGTCGGGGGCGCTGAACCATAGCGGGGATTCACCTGTGGGTGTATCCCCGTTTCCTTTCAGTGTCAGCGGTCTATCTGCCGGGACGGCTGAGTTACGACCGACCTGCTGTCTCGAGGCAATCCCCGTTATACGGAGTGGTGCCTCCACCCTCGGGTGATGGAACAGGTTTGGGCCAGGTTTGGTCGCGCCCACGTCGATCTCTTGCATCGCGGCGCGCGACACACTGCCCACTGTGGTGCTCGATCCAGGAGGACAGCCCCCGTTAGGTCATGATGCGCTAGCGCACGCGTGGCCGAGGGAGGGGCTCTATGCGTTTCCCCCGACCCCCCTGATCCGTCAGGTGTTGGACAGGGTGAGGGAACAGCGCCTCCGGCTCGTTTTAGTCCGTTTTGGCCCAGACAGACATGGTTTACGGACCTGGTCTCCCTGGCGCAAGATCCGCCCTGGGCGTTGCCGGTACGGGCCGATCTCCTATCCCAGGCAGGTGGAAGCTAGCAGTCTGGCTCCTGAACGGGACCAGTTGCTAGCCCAGGGCTTGCCTGGTAATGTGGTATGCACTATGCAGCAAGTGAGGCTGGTTTCACACCGGCGATGCCTTGCCTTGCCTTGCCTTGCCTTTACCCACGCTTTTTAATAGGCGTCCGTTTTAGTCAACGAGGCTGTGTACACCGGCCGCCTGAGCGTGAACCCTGCGTGTACCCACGCCTTGCCTATGCCTTGCCGATTTTATCGAATAGGCGTGAGTTCTATTTTGAAGCCGACAAGGCGCGTGCAGGCAGGCTTCTTCTGTCAAGCCATGAAAGAAAAACGCACAATATCCGTCGGAAATGGCAAAATCAACTGAATTTCAAAATAAAATGGAGTTACTACAACATGTTGAGCAGAGAGAGAGAGAGAGAGAGAGAGAGTGATTGACGGGTGGCTATCACGTGGGGCTTTCTCACCGTCGTCAAAAAAAATCTTCAGAGAGAGAAGAGCGTCTGTAGAAGCAAGATGGACAATGAAAAGTTAATCCACTTAGTACAAGAGCATCCACTTATCTATGACAACACTCACCCAAACAACAAGGACAGAGCAATCAGAGCTGCAGTTTTTGACTCAATCGCAACCAAGCTTGGAGATGAAATTTCAGGTAAGCTAAACTTTTTTTTTTCTCTCTATCAGTTCGAGTATCCTACCTATCCAACAAATCTTGTAGCCTACTATCAAAAAACCCACACCCGTTTTAGACCCATGGTCCCAAACCATATTTATTTTGAGTGTAGGTGATGTTGGATGCATAGCCTACGTCAAACATATGGCTATATAAAAAACTCGCGCTGTTGTTAAATGCAACGGACAGAGGCCATGAAAACTTTGTCTTCCTCCCCCCTCATGTAAACAAACACATCTCAGCATGGTGTAGGCAAGCTGAACCACCATGGCTGCTACCCTCCCCCTCCTGTTCCCAAGTCATTGTGAAAGTTCTTGTACTCATCTGTGTCACTCTAAACTTAATTCTAAAGTGATCACATAGGAATAATAATATTAATGTTAGCCTATAACAATAGCCAAATACAGAATAGAACCATTACTAATGTTTTATAACATTGGAGCCTATTAGAATCAAACAAATGTTTTATCATATATATAATGCAACTTATTAGATTACAACATATTATTATAATTATTATAATTGTTCTTATTACTAATAATATGTAACATCCAGATTAAATAGCCCTAATAATAAATGATCATTCATGGATTGTTCAGAAAAGTTTATTCACACCAAGAATTAAAAAACAGAGTTGTTTGTCAAGAGACAAAATACTATACATATGTAAAATTCACACACTTTAAAAGATGTAACTACTCTCAACGCCCTCAAATCCAGGGAGACAATATGGCTAGTTTGAGTCAATGATCACTGTTAATTACAGTTGTCTCTAGACATAGTCAACCATGCCGTCCTGCCAGGGAACTTTACCCTCAGGGGAGAGGAAGAAAGTGCTGAGCCTCTCGCGAACATCATAGGCCTCTCTGCCTCCCCTGTTTCCTCCCATGTTTCTGGCATCCTGTAGTTGTTGCCCATGCTCTTCTGCCTCTTCCAACCATCTCCGGTTCTGTGTCGGGTTCGCCAGGTAGTTGTGGAGAACACACACGGCCATCACCACAGTGTCTACATTCTCCGGCTTCATGTCCATCCGTGTGTAGAGCACCCTCCATCTTCCCGCCAGAATCCCGAAGGCACACTCAACCACCATTCTGGCCCTGGAGAGTCTGTAGTTAAATATCTTCTGCCATCTCGGAGGGCGTAGTCCCGGGAATGGCCTCATCAGATATGTTTTCAGGGGGAAGGCAGCGTCTCCCACCATGGTGTATGGGGCCACGTCCTGCTGGGCAGAGCCTGGCAGAGGAGAGTCAGCAGGAACATGCAGACTTCTGGCTGCCATCCCTTTCCCCAAATCAGAGGCAGCGTATGTGCCCCCATCACAGGACCTGCCGTAGTCCCCCACCTGGACATTGATGAAGCGGTAGTCCGCATCCACTAGTGCCAGCAGAACTATGGAGAATGACTTCTTGTAATTAAAATACAAACCCCCTGACCTGGCTGGTGCTTTGATGGTGATATGTTTCCCATCTATGGCCCCTATGCAGTTAGGAAAATTCCACTTTGCCCAAAATGTGGATGCAATGTCTCTCCACATTTGCTCTGTAGGGGTGGGAAACTGGGTTGCCACCATGCGCTTCACTACAGCCCGGCAGGTCAAGTGTACTGCCTGTGAAACTGTGCTTATCCCCAGGCGATACTGGAAAGCCAGGCTGGAGAAGCTTTCTCCAGTGCCCAGGAATCTGAGAAAACAAGATCAATAAAAGTGTATGGTTAATAAACGTGTTAATCTTGTGCAATGAACACTTATCTAAATACATGTTTGTCTGTCACAGGAGAAGAAGTAAAAAAAAGGTGGAAAAGCCTCCGGGACCAGTTTGTGGAGCATCACCGCAAGATTAAAAACCTCCCGAGTGGCTCTGCAGGTGGCACAGTAAAAGAGTGGAAGTACCACAACGTGATAAGTTTTCTCATCCCCCACATTCAAAGTAGAACGTAAGTTTTTTCTACTTGCACACATTTATATACAGAACATAATATATATTTTGTTTACATATTATTTTTAAATGTTATTCTCATTGCTCTAATTCACACTTTTGACTTTTTCCAAACTATCACTTATTTATCGATTTATTAATTGATTTTCAGATCAACTAGCACTCTCCGGCCTGCTAATCCTCCAGAGACAGAAGACTCATTAGATGGAGAGTTCGCTGGACCATCTCAGGAGCTGAGCCATCCACCGCCTGATACCGGACATGGGTCCACTGCAGCCTCTCCACAGCAGCAACCAGGACCAGGAGGACCAATCCACTTCAGCCCGGTCCGAACTCCCTCCTCAGTTAGCCAGAGGTCTGCCACCCCCCCTGTACACCCCTCCTCAGTTAGCCAGAGGTCTGCCACCCCCCCTGTACACCCCAGAGTGCAGCTTCTGCAAGCAGCTTCTACGTCCGCATCCCCCCAACCACCCACTGCATCAGAGGCCAGCAAGAAGCGAAAACGCAAATCGAACAATACTGTAGCCGGTGAGACCGAGCAAGACCTGCTCGATATCCTGACTGCAGAAAAAACTAATGCACCACCACATGTCCCAAATGACCAGGAGGGGACATACCACTTTTGCCTCAGCCTGGTCCCAGAAATCAACCGCCTGTCCCGTCCTGCTCAGGTCAGAGCAAAAATGCATATCCTGCAATTCCTTCATGATGCAGAGAAGGGAGACAACCAGCCATCCACACCAAGCCCACAATGGGCTCACACATCTGCATTTCAGAACTACCCCTCAACACCTAGACAAACCACAACTACTCCCACCCCACCCCCACCACACCAAAGAGCCTACCACAGCCTGCAACCCCCATCACAACAAAGACAATACAACCTACAACCCCCGGCCGTCCAAGGTGTTTCAAGCGCCATTGGAGGGGCTCTGGGAGTTTTGGAAGAAGCGGGGGGGTGGGCAGAATAAAAAGTTTACCTTTTCTAACCTTTAATGTTTAATTTTGTATATAATTTCATTTGTATTTATTCCTGTACAGGAATTGAGAATTATTCTTAAAAAAAGGCTAGATTTGTTCAATTTTGGATTCTATTTTATACTGTTTAATTTTTTTTTTACCTTTTGTGTGATTTTTTTATTATAGGCTAGTGTAGCCTATAGAAACTACACTTTAAGATTTATTTTGGGCAAATTATTGGTTTTGTTTTATGTTTGATGCCACAATAAATAATTTACAACAAAAGCAATGCTAAAGGAATAATTTCTTGGGAGATTATCGTTTTTGTACATTAGTAAATTACCTCAATGTCACAGCAAGCCGTTGCTTTGGTTCAATGGGGTCCCGATAATTAGTTGTCTGTTTGGTCAGATCAGGTCCGATCACAGCCAGCAGATCATCCATATTTTCTGCCTTCATTCTGAAGTATTTCAGATGGCGGTCACTGTCCAGTCGCAGTTCAGCAACAAGGGTGTGAAACAGGCCATGTTGTTTTCTCTTCAGGTTGATAGGGTGAACCCACATTCTTCTCCTCTGCCGGAGCCGCTGTCTGCGCAGCAGGAGGTACAAAGCCAAGGCTCTTCTCCTATCTACAAATATTGGTGCTTTGAAAAATCAGACAAAATAAATAAATGTTATTAGGCTACATATCCGATCAGCATGAGCAAATTATTACAGACTGTGGGCTTGCTTGGAAATATCACGAGGCTACAAAAGAAAATAGCCTACTACATTCTCGTATAGGATAGAACACTGTCCATTGTTGTGCCAGCACAGATTCTTGCTGGATTACCTCTCTAAAAAGTCTGACTATAGTCACCCAAGAAGGAGACCTGGTTATACATATATAGCATCAATATAACATTAAATATATCAGATTAATTGTACATACCCATGATAATTCTGGACAACACGTGAAAAAATACAGTCGGGAGAGAGGAGAGGCGCTTGTGACTCGGCTCCAGGTTCGGCGTGCAAAAGGCGTGCGGTGTGATCGCACAAGCGTGTAACAGGTTCACGCCCAGCTCGGCGTAGGCGTGGGTTGAGGCAAGGCAAGGCGTGGGTCGTCGGTGTGAAACAAGCCTAAGGGCGTGGATCCAGTGAACTGCAGTGTGCGACCAGTTCTCCGTTTCCTTCAGAGCCTGCTTGACGCGGGTCAGTCCCCACAGTCGCTTAAGGTGTGCGTAGCCGCGATTTCTGCTTGCCACATGGGAATTGAAGGGAGCCCCGTGGGGGCGTACCCTCTGGTCTCGCGCTTCATGCGTGCGTTTTTTCCCCAAATCGGACCTGGTTACGGTGCTGGACGGGCTAACGGGTCATCCGTTTGAGCCCTTGGACTCCGCCGATTTAAGGGTTCTGTCTTTAAAGACCGCGCTGCTGCTGGCCTTGTCGTCAGGAAAGAGAGTTGGTGACCTGATTGCCCTCTCGGTGCAGCAGGCCTGTATGGTTTTGGGAATGATGGGCGCAGGGTTACGTTGCGACCTAACCCGGCTTACCAACCTAAGAATATTAATGTCAGCTTTAGGTCTATGGTCATAGACTTATCAGCATTCTGTCCCCCGCCGTTCAGTTCGGGTGAGGAGTGATGCTTGCACATGCTGTGCCCAGTAAGGGCGCTCTCGGCCTATGTGGCCAGGACGCGTTCATTACGCACTCCAAACCAGTTGTTGGTCTGCTTTGGCAGAAGGCCCAGGGTGGCCTCCTTTCCAAGGATCGCTTATCACACTGGATAGTGGAGGCGATCGCTTTGGCATACTCTGCCGTGGGTAAGATACCTTCGGAGGGTATTAAGGCGCATTCTACGCGGGGTGTTGCGACATCCTCTGCGTTGTTGTGCGGTGTTCAGGGGAGGACATGTGTGCCGCGGCCTGATGGTCCTCTCATCACACTTTTGTTAGGTACTACAGTCTTGATGTGTCCGGTTCGCAATTCGCGCACGCGGTGCTGTCGGTGGCAAGAAAGTAGTATCGTTGCCACTCTAATATGTCAGACGGTCAGGCATGAACGTTGCCATACGGCCGTGGTCAAGGGCGTCGTTTTGGTCTCAAGGTTGGTAGGGTCGAGGATGGCAGGAAGGGCGGGCGCCGCCGGAAAAAATGTTAGCTTTTTTTTTTTACCTTTTTTAGCCATATTTAGAGGAATATCTAATTTTAAATGAAAAAAATGAGGTTTCTTTTAACCTTTTTTAGCCATATTTATGTGTCCTGTCAGCATAATTGTAACTAACAAACACAAACTGTAGGTTTAGCCATCTAATCATGTTCTTTCACAAACAGCCGGTTTGGAAAGAAAACATTGCCACTGAAACCCACACACCATGCATAAAAGAATGTGCACTGACTTATACTAACTTTCACTTACCAGTAATATTACAGTGATTTGTGTTTTGATTTGAGACAAGAGGATGAGCTGAGCTCACAGCTGCAGTTCTCCTGCCCTCTGAAAACCACATAGGCTACAAGTGGCTTCGTTCCTCCCCTCCCCACCACACACACACAGACACACACACAGACACACAAATGATACTGCCTCGATTCTGAAGTGAGCCCAAGCGATCTTCAGTTAAAATCATCATTGTATTGTTTATAGCAAATTTAATAAAAGGTAAACTCTATAGGAAGATAGTTGGCAGACAGGCAGCAGCGCGCAGCAGCCACGCTGCCTGTGTGGATGCCGCGGGCGTGCCAGCCGCAGCAAGCACGCCACGCACACGCACACGCCACCCACATGCAAGATGTGTGTCCCGGCCGTAAGAAAAGGCTGCAGCGTCCCTGTCTACAGCCCTAGACAGCCTGGGGCACAAATGCGACGCGTGATGCGTGTCGGACTTTCAGTAATAAAATTACAACAATGACGTCTCGTTTTGCTACCCTAACGTAACGAGTTACTTACAGTTGCTGCAGGGGGACCGACCCCTCTTTTTCCGAGCGGGAGGAGGAGAAGGAGGAGGCGGCGGTATGTCGGTGTGTTAGTAGTGTGTCAGAGCCATGTGTGTGGGTGGGCGTTTGTTTGGTCATCAGCCAAATGAGCCAATCAAACGGGGTTTTTTGGATTGGTTCATTCAGTTGTGAAAAACAGGGGTAAATGTAACTTTGAACATATTGCAAACTAATTTCACTCAATAATGGTCGGGTCAATTCTATCCTTGCAAAATATGGGGAGACAATCTAAATGACCTATATAACTGCACTCCAAAGATAATGCAAATAAGGTTGCTTAAAAGTTGGTAGGGACAATTGGACACCCTGAAATGTTGGTAGGGTCCGGACCCTACCGACCCCACACAAAATGACGCGCTTGGCCGTGGTTCACCGGTGCCTTTCGGGTCGCCCTGTGGGGTGCTCCGGGCAGCAAGGTCGGTTGAATTAAGGCATTAGTGAGAGCTTGATTTCGAAACGAAGTAAAACGTTAGGGTTGTGCTACAACCCGGGTTTTACGAGTGAGAACGAGAGCTCTCACTACCCAGCCTTGCTGCGTCGATGCGTCACTGGGTGCGTCGGATCTCAGCTGGCTGGAAGAAATTAGAGTGATTATCCCTGGGCTGACAGGACGTGACGTAGTCACGTGGATCCGTGTCAGCCCCAGGGGGGCACCACGCCACCTGCGGGTGGGTGGTCGGTTTTAATGAAAACTAATTTTGGAGCAAAATGACAGTCTTCTATAGGGCTGCGTACACAGCGTTGTAGGCACTAGTGAGAGCTCTCGTTCTCACTCGTAAAACCCGGGTTGTAGCACAACCCTAACGTTTTCTTTGCTTTCTTTATTTACAGTGCAGTCTACATTAAAGGGAGCGTCCACCCTCATTATGGCCTGCTTGTAGGCCGGCATTGATATTGCCTGGTTTCGAGTGGCACTAGTTTTAATCATCCATATTGTCAATAAAATCATATATTTTTGAGTACAGCAGTCTCTGGCTCCAGTTCATTGTGGTATTTTGATTAACACCTGGTCACACATAGATAATTATCAACATTCTAACACAGTTACTCAATCAACAACCGTATTCATTCATGAATGTAAGAAGAAGGGAAAAAAATCGTCCAGAGGTGGCGGTAATGCCCCAAAAGCTGTTTGCCAACCGCCTTGAAACTAAACAGAAGAAGACATTTGTGTTGAAGGGCGGAAATAACACGAAGAAGTCTTTCCTGTCGACAGCCATTTCCTGATTGCCAGCATGTTGCCAGCCCAGCCTGTGGAACGGTAAGCAATCTTCAACCATCCTATTTAATCTGCCATCTAGCAATGTGTGTACCATGTTGTACTATTGCTGATCATATTGTATCACATTAACACGTTGACTGCCAATGACGAGATATCTCGTCTTACAGAATCCAACCGTTGAGTGCCAAAGACGAGATATCTCGTCTTAAAAAAAAAAAAAAAAAATTGACGGTCGGGCGTGGATCAACGCTCCCCCCGTCTCCTATAAAAATATTGGAGTCAGCGAACGTGTACAACCCATTCCACGGACCCACTAAGTGGCGACAGTGCTCTCCACACTAGGAAAAGCAGAGCCAAAACTGTAGGGTAACGCGCGAGGAAACCATTCTCTACTGTAAAATGGATTGGCGAAAACGCTTTCACTTTCGCGCATTATCGCGCTGGGAGCTGGCGGTGGGGGATTCCAAAAATAGACTGGGTGGAAAACACAGTTTGAAACATGCAGCATAAAACCTAGAATCGCAC
>NC_139630.1:3447528-3580028 GCF_964638095.1 Poromitra crassiceps
GTGGTATAAATACCATGGCCATTATACCACTGCTGGAGAGCCATATAATGGAGAGTTCTTTCTAACAGCCACAGCCTGAGTGGACACTGTACTAGTCAAAAATGGATTACTAGGAGAGAAAAAAAATGATTAACATTCCCGGCATCAATTAAGGATGGCTTCTAATATTTTTTTTTCCTTATCTGGAAATGTTGACATCTACATGATACTCCGTGTAGCACCAGCAGCTGGCCTCACAGGTAATTTGTGTTAACATCTATTTATTGTCACATTTTTTTACAGGTCATTGGCAGACGGGAGAAACAAGCAAAGCAAATCCAGAAAGGATTGAAGGACACTGGTGTTTTCCCAATGTTGAAGGCGCGCCCAGAACTAATGGAAGTCTTGTTCCCACGATCGTCATCACTTCTGATGACACCAGAGGTATTAATATATTATAGTTTTAAGGGGATGTCACGAAAACCGATACTTTAGTACAAAGTTGATGCCAAACTTCTGAAAACCACATACCACATACATGGACGCTATTCTTCCAGACCTGATATGGGCAGCATATATGCCTGCGGGTGTTCCAGTCTGTTGTTAAATGCCAAAGGAAGAAGAAAAACAGCACTGAAGAAGCCCAGTGACTTGTATCCTATGCG
Source organism: Poromitra crassiceps (assembly GCF_964638095.1). Taxonomy (NCBI): domain Eukaryota; kingdom Metazoa; phylum Chordata; class Actinopteri; order Beryciformes; family Melamphaidae; genus Poromitra; species Poromitra crassiceps. The sequence goes on from NC_139630.1 coordinate 3,448,173, forward strand.
CTGAAAGCACACTGCTAAATTGAGCATTGTATCAGATGTTGGCTCAGACATTGAAAAGCACTTGCTCGAGGGGGAAGAAGAAAACTAAACTGATAATGTTCATGTTTCCCAGTTAAGATCGATCATATGGACTTAAGGGCACAGTTAAGAATGTCTTAAGCTAAGAAGGGTCGCGAAGATAAGTGTTTCCCAGATGAGGTCTTCTTAGATCACTTAAGATCGCTCTTTAAGAAGCTCTTAACAGCTCTGTCCAATCATTGCGAATGCAGAACCATGTGACGGTGTGTCAGCACGAACTTGTGCCACAGCTGTGAGTGCACATAATGCATATAGATTCAAAGTGTTTATTGAAGAGATCGACCGATATGGTTTTTTAAATCCGATACCGATTTTAGGAAGTAAACGATGACTAATACGATATATCGTCCGATATTTTTTTATCTGTTAATTTATTTTTGTACCAGTACAAAAATGAACATTTACAATATGAAAAACTTGAAATCACCACTTAGTACTGAGTAAAGAATATTGGCCGATTTTAGGGCCGATACTGATATTAAGGGGGTCTGTGGGGAAAAAAATAATAATAACAAAAATCTAATATTATTTTTGTAAAGAAATAATTACCGTACTATGTTTCCGAAAACATTTCCTCAGGTTTAATGTGTGATTTTTTTTTTGTCTGTTTAATAAAAAATATATATTATATATATATATCGGTAATCTGCCAATATCGGCCCCCCGATAATTGGTAAAACGATATATCGGTCGGTCTAGTTTGTTGTTGTATGAACAGTAGGGACGCACGTTTCCCCGCACAATGAAATTATTTTTTGCTGTCAATGTATTTATTAACCCTGCTAAAATATTAAAGTTAAGTTTACATCAATATCTACAAGTTTTCTGCAACATAAATTTAGCTAATATTTAACAGAAAATGTCAAACAGTCCTTTCCACTTCCACTGAAAGCTGACCGGATGGAGTTAAAAAGTGTGAATGATATGGTACACTACTATTCTGAACAGGGTGCAATTTGTTTTGTAGATGATCCTGAGAAGGGTGATTTGGCCAGGAGCAGACAGTGATGAGGAGGAGGAGGCTGACCTTGAACTGTCATGCAAAGTCACTGGATTCCTCAGAGAATACATCCAAAACGGTATGAAAAATGATATAACACAAATATCAGTTGGACTTTCAGTGGTTTACTTGCATTACACCTAAATCTACAGAATACAAATTAACTAAAAGTGATCATTATTTTAATTACATCCATGATGTGCTGATAGTTGACATATTTATCCAGAGTAATAAATTCTTATATCTAAATGTTTTGATATAAAAATTACTGACATCACTCACCTAAGAAAACCTAATATCATTTTTAACACGGAACACAATGAACATTACTGTCGGCAACAAGATTAGCCCAACTTCATTGTTGGACTAATCAATGATTGATAGACTGCATAGAGGGTGTACAGATGTTACAGTTCAATGGCCACCTATTGCTCTGACACATTCAGCTATACATCATTAGTATTGAAGTAGTGTAGTTATTACATTTTAAAAACATTTAAACAGTAGAGTACTGTATGTACTCGGATCACTTACTTTAGTGAAACTATAAATATCACAATGTCTTATACTTTCAGTAAAAGTCTTTTTTTTTTTTATGTAAAATTAGGACTGCACAAGTATTTAATTGAAATCACAATATCATCTACTGGAATGTTCAAATCAAAAAAGGTGATTGCACCTTAGTTTGATTTGAACATTTCTCTATATATGTGTGTGTGTGTGTGTGTAGTGTGTGTGTGTATATATATATATATATATATGTGTTTTCCCCTACTTGACTTTGTTATTTTTTACAGCTTCTTCTGACACTCTAAGAAAACTTCTGAAGTTTTGGACCGGTTGGCAGATTCTCCCACAGCATCTTTATGTCCAGGTGTCTCCAAGCCTGCTGATGCCGACCGCCTCCACCTGCCTCACAACACTCAAACTGCCCTTGGAGTGCAGAACATACGAAGATTTCTGTACAAACATTGCTGGGTCGATGGAGTCAATGAAGTATGGCTTTGGCCTCATTTAGCTTTAGGACGTCCGGTGACCTCTCCAAACCCTGTCGGGGACCTTAAACTTCACCCCGAACACTCGCGAGCCCGCTATTAAAACCTCTAGTTCTGTTTTCACTTGCGCTCTTACAAACGTTCCGTGTTCCCAGTTGCTGTCACTGGATTTACGTGTATTTCTGCATATTAAACTAAAAGTTAGTCAGAACAACTTTAGAATCCTCAACAAGCATGAGTGAAGGGGGGTACTATTGCCATGGAAAAACAGCTTTTTTTTTTCTTTTTTTTTTAACTTTTTACTCGGTCGATCACATTTAAGCTTCAACATGTTCATATGTGAAGATTAGGCTATGCATTTGTGTTGTAGTTTTCACTATTTTTACTCGGTCGATCACATTTAAGTTTACATGTTCATATGTGAAGATTAGGCTATGCATTTGTGTTGTAGTTTTCACTATTTTTACTCGGTCGATCACATTTAAGTTTACATGTTCATATGTGAAGATTAGGCTATGCATTTGTGTTGTAGTTTTCACTATTTTTACTCGGTCGATCACATTTAAGTTTACATGTTCATATGTGAAGATTAGGCTATGCATTTGTCGTTTTCACTATTAAAAATGTTGAGTTCCACGATTGTCCTTGTGTCTCAATCCTATACATAATTGGATGTAGCTACTGTGACATCACCCATTGGTTTGAGGACTATGGTTATGAAGTAGGAGTTTGTTAAATGGGACCCTGTGGTCCTGTGTTTTATTATAATCAATGGTGCTGGTGGGACATTTTACGCACAAGAACCGCCCGCTGCTCAGGTTGCCACATGTGAAAATACCCAGTCAATAAGAGCATTCAGTAAGAGAGAGTGAGATTGATTCATGTTTTTTTTTTTTTGCAAGTTCTATCACTCATCTGAGCTGTGTGATTTTAGCCCACAGACGGGTGGGTAGAGTACTGAAAATGTTTACTCATGTAAAAGTTTAAAAAAGTACCTGGTTAATTTACTGAGTACAAGTTACCTTTTTTTTTAAATATATTTCAGGGTGTGCGGGCTGGAATTTAATCGGTTTATCCCCGATTAACAGACAATCATTGTGGAAAAATTGGAAAAGGAATTCCATTTAGACACAATCTTGCATGCTTTTGACATAGCTTGCCAGACACAGATTAATGAGCAATTATTGCACCAAAACCCTCATGTGCGTTACTACCCACCCCTGCACACAGACCATAACACTGAGTTGTAGCTATGTTGTGTTTCTGGTCAACAGCTTGATGCTGAGCAGGTAACGTGTGTTTATGGCGTTTGTGTACCCTGAAAGATGTCACAGCTGACCAACTGTTAGCATTGCATGATAATACCACAGGAACAGACCATCTGTAATACGTTTGTTACAACTCATCCTGCAAAAATGCCTGATGAGGATTCAGCACCATGGACAGCGCAACTGCATTGTGTTTACCTGCGCCACACCCGGTTCCACCCAAGCACTATAATGGGAGGCATCTGTGGGGAAATGAGAAGTGGAAGCAGCTGGGGCAGATAAAGAGATTTGCTTAAATTATCTGGCACCAACAAAATCATGTTAATAATTGTAAATAAAGCAACCAAAAAGAATCAACCAAATTCCTCGTCAATTCTGAAGAATCCTCACTACAATGCTATTACACAGACCATGTAAACATATAGATGAAACATGTTTACAGACACAGATCAAATCCAATATCCAAAGTTATGAGTGGAAAATACTGTTGTTGCAACTGGAAGACCGACCTCCATTCTTCGTAATGGAGGGGTTTCCCATTTTTTCTAAATCAGTTCAACCCGACTGATTCACAAATAAGAACGTCCTCATCTTGCTAATATATGACTCAATGAACCTTATTCAACTGTGAGCACTTGACTCAAAGTTACAATTCCCCCCCCCCCACGATATTATCGTTGATGTATGTCAGAAAACGGAGATGGTGCTGGTCAGAGGATCTAAAACATGCATTTACTGGTGGAGCTCAGGGATTAATCAGAAAGATGAATGTTTATAGGCTACTCCAAACACTTTTCACGGTATGAATGTGGGCGTGTGTAACAGTTCACTTTTAGATGTGTCTAAGGCAGCTACGCTGCAGGAGCAAACCGTGTTTCAACTGCAGTAAGATTAGGCTCCAACTTTAAAAAATCTTTGAAAGAAAAGGTGTAATATTTAAAATTTCGTTTCTACAAATGGTAGTTTGAATTTTGAAACCTGTTTTGTTGACCTTTTTGTAATAAATTAGAAGAGACACCTGTAGCCTGTACATAGCCTATAATTATGCTATTTGACACAGTTAGTTTATTGACAACCATAGAAATATTCACAATATATACAACAGGCCATGCCATGGTATATGCTCAAAAAACCCTCGTGTGATATAATCAGCGCATATCATGGACTGAAGTGATGTAGGCTATTGCTTTTATAAAACGGTTACTATTAATGACAATATAAAAGCGCGATACAATCTATTTCATGTAGTTTTTATTCTATCAGAAATACATATCTAATAAATTCAAGCACCTGTCAAGGACTTTGTCCCCAAATTCAAGGACCAAACACTGCATAGTTTGAGACATGGATCAAGGTTAATTACTTACGCAAATTGTTCCTGCCTGACCTGTGAGCACTGGTCCCAATCTTCTGAACTGGTTTAGTGTGTGAACTCTCTCAAGCAAGGTTAATTACTGTTACAAGATTTTTTATAATGAGAACTAGCTTGCTCACAGACAATTAACAAGGGCAGATCGTATAGCAACCAGGCATCCTCATGCAACTCTAGCCCATTCAAGGAAAATACATCTTTCAACAGCCCAAGTTTGGCACTGATGACATCATCACTGTTTCAACAGCCCAAGTCTGGCATCATCGCTGATATGACATCACTGATGACATCATCACCGTTTCAACAGCCCAAGTTTGCCCCTGATGACATCATCACCGTTATCCATTCCTGAATGAAAAAGCCTTAATGACTGGAGTCACAAAAACTGCCTCCTAATTAACACCTCAAACACAAAGAAAATGATCATGGATTTCCGCAGGTTCAAGCCTCTCTTCAGCCAGTGAACACTTGTGGGGTGGACCAGGTGGTAAATATCTAGGTGTAGACTTGGATAACAAGTTGTTCTGATAACTTACCACAGACGCATTCTACAAAAAGGGGCAGAGCTGCATCTATTTCTTAAAGCTCAGATCTCTAAACATCTGCAGTCAGATGCTGAAGATATTTTATCAGTCTGTGGTGGTGAGTGTAGGCTACGGTTTTATTCTGCAGTCTGCAGTTTGGGAAAAAAGCAGGCAAGGAGGCTGGAGGGGGGCTCTGATCGGAGCCAGGATGGACTCTCTGGGGGATGTGGTGGAGAGAAGCACACTGAAGATAGTGGAGGCCATCCTGAACGACATGGATCATCCACTTCACAACACCTTGATGGACCAAAGAAACAACGGTGGTGGATGGATCCTCTCTCTTCGTTGCAGGACAGAGAGCTACAGAAGATCTTTTGTGCCCACAGCCATCAGAACTTTATAATTCTTTGTTAAATAGATGAGCTGACAGACTTTTGAATTAGATTTAAAAACAAAAACTTAAACAACAAATGTTACTGGGGCCACTTAATAAAATAACAGATAAACATGTAATGTCCATGAATTCAGATTATAGACATTACTACTTACTATCCCTGTAACAAATTGTCCACAATTTCTGACATTGACAATACACAATCCAGCTATACAAGGTGTGTCAGAAAAGAAACAGGACTGGGGTCACAAAAATACATTTCAAATATAAACTACAACCTACAAGTTTCAAGTTTTCCCCTTCAAAATAATCCCTCTTGAGTCTAACGCACTTTCCCATGTTTCTCCGCCGATTCTCCTGGGATTCTCTGCAGCTCCGTCGTCATGGGCCTCTTGATGGCTTCCACGTCCTGGAAAACGTGTCCCCTTGATGACCCGATCCGTATTTTAGTACATACACACAATGTTATGTCGGATGTCAACTGCAAACCTCAGCAAAGTCACAAAACATGAGCTGTAGACTTCCTGCTGTAATCCACTGACATGATTTCCTCCTTTGAACTGACTATGAAGTATTTTGAGCTGGAAATCATGCAGAACTACTCTGTAGGTGTTCAAAACTGACATGTTAGGTAAAAAAGGCTTGAATGTGTGAACACTTCCCAACTGTGCTAGTGATGGCAGACTATGTGGTCTCTTGCTTTCTTTGACACAGCAAAAAATACTGTGGGGACATATGCTACCCTAAATTCAAGCACTTTCAAGGACCCATGTCTAAGTATTTTCACAAACTTTTAAGGCCTTTATTTTTATTTCAAATTCACAAACGTTCGAGGATTTCAAGGACCAGTGGGAACCCTGTGTAAATACAACCACATAATGTGTTCTATTGTTTTTTCCCCAATGGTACTGAGGTAAGTCTACATTTACATAGATTACAAAATGTATCTTGTAAAATTACATTATTACAGCAATAACATTTAGTGAAGAATTTTCTATGAGATTTCTGCCACTTCATCTGTTATATCGGTTTTAAGTTGTTTGTACAAATGTTTGTTCCAGACAGGCTTTTAATGAGTTATTTAAGCAATATCACACGAGAGGGAGTGCATTGTTGGCTAATATTGGCACTGCTGTGATTCGGTCGCAGGCACGAGGCCGCAGGCCGAGTGCCGTAGATAATCACAGCAGTGCCAATATTAGACAACAATGCACGACCTCGAGTGTGATATTGCTTTTATACAACAGTTCTATTAAACAAAGCTGATTAAAAAAATGACAAAAAGCTGAGAAAATAGATGATTTCTGTATTTATTCCTCCGCCAACAAAAATAGTCCCCTCAGCTTTCTGCTTTGCTGAAAATGTAGCCTAATCAGCCTAATTAACTGCAGGCTGTCTACTTTACTACTGTCTACTCTAGAGCTGTGAAGCGTTTTGTTGATTAGGGCAGCTGTGAAGCGGAGTGATCTACACACAGTGAAGCGCCAGTGCATTATCGTGAAATATAGGCACTCGTAGGATCCCTCTTGTCCAATCAAATTGCTCGGCCGGAACTACCTGTTGTATAATGAAGTATTTATTAATACAGCATCTTTACAGTGTTCAGACATGTTGAGTGTGCTAACTATAAGCCATCGCTGCTGTGCTTTTATCAGCCATACAGTGTTGTGAGAGCTGATGAATAGATGTGATCCGTTTTCTTCCATAGACGTACAATACATACAGATGTGTTTCTTTCATCCCTTTCATCAAGTGAATGGCACACAACAGAAATGACACACAACAATGTGTGTGAAGGAGAGGAATAGGGCTTTGGGATTCCTCTTAATGGCTGAGAGGTCTTTTCTATCCTCAAGGGCCCTTTCAATAGAATGTAGCCTGCTCTGTACAGTACAATAATAACTTTCCCCAGCCTGTAAGCCATTTAGCTTTGTCGGGCACACGCGCACACACACACGCACTATATAGTATAGCCTTTCTGCCCTTCAGGGTAAATAATAGGGAGCTGAGTGATAAGGGGCGGGGCTTATGAGGTTTGAGGAGGGGTCTATGATGAAGGTCATTATGTCTTGGCTGTGCTGCCTGCTCAGGTAACTGATAGATGTGATGGGGAGGTTTTTAAGGTTGTAGCAGTCTCAGAATGCACCACAGGTATTCAGCAGGACAGAGAGGCGGAACGTCCTCTGAGCTGTGGTTATTGTCAGGTCCATCAGACAGGAGAATAATTGACCATTTCCCTCTCGATGATAAAAACGACATTGTTCGTCCTCTTTCTCCAAGTCCTGGAGGAACAGCTTCCATTTAGAATCAGCTTTCTTCAAGATGATCTTGAGTAGCGGCATGGCGTGGAGCGCAGGCAACCATAAATGTTGAACTCACTGTTGAAGAGGCATTCAACATTGTTTGTTGATGAAGCTGCGCTGGATGATCCAGGGGCTGTGGCTGACATTGACTAGTTTTTCTGGACAGGATCTCCCTTCCTAGTCTCAAGTAGGGCTGCAACTAACGATTATTTTCATAATCGATTAATCTGTCGATTATTTCCTCGATTAATCGATTAGTTGTTTGGTCTATAAAATGGTAGCAAATGACGATCAGTGTTTCCCAAAGCCCAAGATGACGACCTCAAATGTCTTGTTTTGTCCTCAGCTCAAAGATATTATCAGTTTACTGTCATACAGGAGTAAAGAAACCAGAAAATATTCACATTTAAGAAGCTGGGATCAGAGAATTTAGACCTTTTCTCTTAAAATTGTACTCAAAAAGATTAATCGATTATCAAAATCCTTGTTGATAAATTTTCTGTCGATCGACTAATCGATTACGGTAATCGTTGCAGCTCTAGTCTCAAGCCTGACTGAAGGCCGACATAGACACCTCGGTAGAGATGCTACACCCTCTGTTTGAGAAGATCTGGGAGAAAGAGGAAGGACCAACGGATTGGAAAGAAGGCTACCTGGTCAAAATACCCAAAAAAGGAGACCTCAGCCAATGCCATAACTACAGGGGAATCATGCTTCTATCAGTGCCAGGCAAAATCTTCAACCGAATCCTCCTCGAACGAATAAGGAGAGCAGTGGATCCGCAGCTGAGAGACCAGCAGGCAGGCTTCCGGCCCAATAGATCATGTGTGGACCAGATTGCAACCCTTCGAATCATAGTTGAGCAATCACTGGAATGGAACTCTCCACTATACGTCAACTTCGTAGACTACGAGAAGGCTTTTGACAGCCTACACAGAAACACCCTCTGGAAATTGCTTCGACACTACGGCATACCAGTAAAGCTTGTCAACATCATGAGGAACTCCTATGAAGGAATGACCTGCAGAGTCATACATAGCGGACAGCTCACACGAAGCTTTCAAGTGAAGACCGGAGTAAGGCAAGGCGGTATACTGTCCCCTTTCCTTTTCCTCCTGGCCATCGACTGGATATTAAAGACCACAACAGCACAGAGGAGGAACGGGATCCAGTGGACACTGACAACACAACTGGACGACCTGGACTTCGCAGACGACCTTGCCCTACTATCTCACAGTCGACAACAGATGCAGGAGAAGACGAACATACTGGCAGACACCTCAACACAACTAGGCCTCAACATCCACCAGGCAAAGACCAAAATACTCAGGATCGGCACAAGCAACGAAGACCCAGTGGACCTGGAGGGAACAGCACTTGAGGAAGTACAATCCTTCACCTACCTAGGTAGCATCATCGACAAGAAGGGTGGCACAGAGGCAGATGTCAGAGCAAGAATCAGCAAGGCAAGGGCCTCATACATCCAACTAAAGAACATCTGGAGCTCCAAGGTAATCAGTCAGCAGACAAAGATTAGACTCTTCAAATCCAACATCAAGCCAGTACTCCTATACGGATCAGAGACGTGGAGGATAACTAAGATCACAATGACTAGAGTGCAGTCATTCATCAACAGATGCCTGAGGCGGATCCTGAGCATCCACTGGCCAGATACCATCAGTAACAACGATCTCTGGCAGAGAACAAACGAACAACCAGTGGAAGAACAAATAAGGAGAAGAAGGTGGGGATGGATCGGCCACACACTGCGCAGACCAAGCACCAGCACCACCAGACAGGCCCTTAGATGGAACCCCCAAGGCAAAAGGAAGAGAGGCCGGCCCAAGAACACCTGGCGCAGGGACTTGGAGACAGACATCACACAGAGCGGACTGACATGGAAACAGCTGGAAAGAAAAGCACAGGACAGAGGACTCTGGCGAACTGTTGTCGACGGCCTATGCTCCTCCAGGAGCGATAGGCGCAAGTAAGTAAGTAAGTAAGTCCTGCTGTCTCCTCTGCAGTGAGTTCCCGGGGCAGTAGGATATCTGGAACTTGAAGTCCTTCCGCTTCATGTTCATGCGGCCCATCCCAGTCGATGCCATAGTCCTCCTCCACCTTGATAGAAAGAAGATATTTATGCAAACTTTCCAAATTTGAAATTATGTGAAACTGTAAGTCATAATTAAGTTTGAAATAACTTTAGTTGGGGCGCCTCGGTAGGGGAATGGTTAGGACGCATACTACATGGGAACCGCGTTCTCTGAGCAGGGTGTCCCATGTTCGAATCGCAGCCGGCAGCGGCCGGACCTTTCCTACGTGTCAATCCCCTACTCTCCCCCCATGATTTCCTGTCCGTCTCTAACTGCACTATCTAATAAAGGCAAAACATATATTATTTAAAAATAATACGTTTAGTTACATTTTAAATGCGAACAGAAGCCATTTTTCTCCAGGTCAAAGTTGATCTCATAATGACTTTTGATTTGGCATCTTTCTCAGCTATTTAGCAGACTGAAGAATGCATTGTGGAACAGACTGGTCAGATACGGCATTGCGTAAGGGAGCCAAAGATTGTCTGTGTTCAAGACGGACCACACACACATCACATTCTGGACCTGTGTTAGCTTGCTAAAAGTAGCAAAGCTATTTAGCTTGCTATATTTCCCAGTACCATCGGTCCTTTGGAATTAATGAGCGTTTTCAGTAGTTTCACTTGTTTCAAGCACATTTTCTCTTGAAATAAGAAGAGCAACTTGTCAACTTGTAATAAGAAAAAATCAACTTACTCCATTGACAAATTTTTATGCCTATTTCACGTAAAAATTTAAATTGTGAAAATTGAGTGTGGACGTTTTTTTGTTTGCTATGTCCTGATATCGCGAGACAGCTTTTCACATCCACGAGAAATATTGTCACGTTTTAATATTGCGATATCTTATGGCACGATATTTTGTCACACCTAGTATTAATCAATGCTTGTTCGGAATTGGAAACAAAAAATCTGATACGTGCCATTTCAGTATCCTCAGCCTCTCGAAATCGTATCCAAAGTTGATAGGGAGATTGACGGCCCTCTGTTCTAAGGCCGTGTTGGTTCCAGGCTTCTTCAAAGAAGTCAAGTTGGTGTTGTAGCTGAGGCAGAAAGCTCCAGTGCAGCGAAAATATATGAATCTCATTGTCAGGATCCAATAGCCCCTCTGCCTCCATGTTTCTGAAGAGAGTGTGGAATAGGTCAAGGACTTGCTGATACACATCCCTCCATAACCGTTCAATCCTGCAAACAAAAAAAGTTGTACGTATTTTTGTTACACACCAGACAAAGATATAGTAAGATTTATGTATAAATTAGTTTTGTTATTCATGTAATACAACCCATGAAAAAACATCATTAGTCCAGTAGAACCTGAGAAACTTTCAGAAAGTTTTCTGAAGAAGGTCTTTGCAGACCAAAACGTAAAAATAAATCTACTGGGATAACGTTGAGCAGTATGCGGGCTCTATTCCTTTTTACCGTTCCATGTGAATCCCCCCGCTATAAAGACGTAATTTAGTTCATTTACACAAAATTAAGAGAAATAGGCATGGCAATTACCTTTGATTGTGCACACTTCTCCCGGTGATGTGGGAGTGCCTGTTCTCCCCACGATTGTTCACCATGAAATGTGCAACTTCAATGTTTTCCAATCCCTTGTCTGTCCTCACACGAGATGGCACACCAAACCGGTCAATTGCAGCAAGGAAACTGTGCAGTACAGTAGATGCTCGGTTGTTGGTAGCAGCCTTCAGAAAAACAACAAGACGACTGAAGCCGTCAATACCACCGTGAATCACGAATCTCCACCTAGTAAAAAGAAGGAAAATATTACTAATATATTCTGTTGTACTTCAACCCCTTCTACTATTAGAAGATGTAGTACTTATTCAAGTCCTTAAAGTCATTCAACAACTGAAAGTTACTTCTACTGCATGCAGTAGTCATTTAAGTATATACACACTTCAGCTACCACCAAAGTAAGCAATACTTAACTCATTGCCCGCCAATGACGAGTTAACTCATCATTCAGAATACAACGCTTCTCCACCAATGACAAGTTAACTCGACAACCCCTCTTTTAAATCGACTCTGAAAGCTTGGGTCCTTGGCCATCTGTTGAGCCCCATATCATATTTTAACTCCCCTGGAATCTATCGTTATTGAAAGTGAAAGACAACCAGGATCATCAGAAAAGAGACCATTTCAGGGGCAGCGCATTAACATAGTACCAGTCTGGTTCCTGGAGAGGTGGCGAATAGGAGGACTAGATACGAATGCCCTTTTTAACATTTAAATATTCGACTGAGTTTTTCCCACGAATATTCGAATACTAAAAAAATAATGTAGGGTAATGTAAAGTTTTGGTTAAAGTTTATATCTTTTTTTTTAGTATTCGAACAATAACAATGAAGTGCTTCACTGGAATTGCACGACAGTGCTCAAATTGTACTAATTAATTCTAAAGAGTTAACACTGAACCTGGCAGTAGCAATCAGTCTTACAGTATTATTATACCAGAGTACCAACCAGAATGAAATCTTTAAAAAAATAAAAAATAAACTTTGAGCAGCATATCTCGACAAACCGGCCTCTCTTCCCCTCGCTCTTTCTCCCGAATGAAACAGCGTTGGAACAAGCGGTTTGTTCGACAAGAACGGTGAGACTTTCCTCTTCAATCTCCCCCAAACAGTTTGTCTCCAGCCGTTCTACAGAGTTTGCTTCGAGCTTTGGCATATTGTAAAAAAATATCCCAAAACGCTGGCGCATCACTGCTTGCTGATTTTATTTTTAGTGATTTATCATTTTACCATGGTATCAAATTGGGTATTAAGAATCATGGAATTAAGACTTACTACATTTCTGGTATTGTGACATCTCTAAACTGGTTACAGAAAAAAAAAATTAAATAGTTATAAATATGGTGAAAACAACAGGTGTAGAAATGTTACCTTATTAATTTGTGATTTCCATCCAAATGCCACATTGAATTGGGGGCAGGAACAGAGTACTGTCTGCGGTGAAGCGTGCGATTGGCCAGGGCGCGCAGTTCGGTTCCAAACGGATCCACTCTTCTCAAGGAATCTCGCACCCTTGAAACTGAAAAACAGCACAAATTATGCTATTGACCTCTAAAAGGAAAAAATCGTGACAACTGCAGATATATTTAATTGACTGTTTATTTAACAGTGTTTTTTTCTGTTTTCATTGTATTCCTTGTATCAAGCAAAAAAAAGTTAACAATGTATTGGAGTGAAATTGCCTTAGTTGACATTGCATGTCCTGCAATGTGACAATTGCACATGCACATTTTGAAAAATGTTGATGCTGAAACAATACTGTATACGGTGTGCTGCCCTCACAGCAAGACACAGCAAGCCCTCACTGATAGTACTTTAACAACCACTTAAGTACTCACAGCCCTGTATAGCCACAACCAATTTAACCTGAGGCCTGTACCACGAACGGAGATAAACAGATCGAGGATCTGTCCCCTTGATCTGGTTTGACAGAATCAGCTATTCGCCTTCTGGCTAATCCGTACCACGTAACGGGTTTTCAGGTGGATCTGTCGATCTCGGATCTGCCTGTGCCTACGCGCGTTTTCCGCACGTGCACAGCGACGCGTCCACGCAAAAAAGGTGTGGTAGCCAATCACAATGCAATGTGCACAGCGGAGAGTGATCCATGCTTCAGGCACACCCATTTCCTCATGAAAGCGCAAGTGTGGTCAAAGCATTTAGCGGAGATTTACAGAATGAAAATCCGCGTTGGATATTAGTCAGATGAAGGACTGTCTAAAGTTGCGGCTTGTATTCACATCAGTCATTTGATTTACTTATATCAGCGATTTCTGTCTCCTACAGCAGTTTTTTGCGAGTGGAAATGTAAAGGTGTAATCTCAGTCAAAATTTCCACAATCCGTAAACCTATTTAGATTATAGATTTAGAAACGCATGCTCAATGTATTGAAAAAACATCACATGGATGCAACTGGGACGTATCCTCAGTGATGTACCCTGGGGTCATAGGATGTTTCGGGTCTTGCAACATCATACACCCTCGCCCAGGTGACCCAGCCGGGGCTGGCCAAGCCCCGACTTACGTCCCAGTAGCTACCCACGGTCAGCACTCTTAGTAACGGTCGAAGGTGGTCATGTGGCTAGGGCCACTCAAGCCGCTGCTCCGCAACTTCTCTGTGGGGACCAGGGGTTGGAGGCTCTGGCACGTAGAGGGGCTGGGCTATATGGGTTGCCACCCGGCCGGGCTCCTCCTATACGTCTCACCAGGTCCAGGACCTGTGCGCTGCACCAGACCCCTGCCGGCGTGGTGGTGTCTTGCTGGGTACCGTGCAGCACCAGTACTTAGTGGCACTGCAGGCTCCACTTAAGGCCTGAATGGCCCTCCTAAAAGGCCTCTCGTGGGTTGTTGGGCTTCTTCCTCGCGGAAGACGCAGGCTGGGGCGCTAACCCATACTGCCCCCGGGTGCCATTCCTGTTCCGGCTGTCAACTGTCTCTCCAGTGGTCACTAGTCTATTCATTCATAATTAATAATTATCTCATGTGTTTGGTTGCACTGATTGAGTAATTCATATAAAAAATAATGATAGCCTATAAAAAAAGAGAAAGCTGCTGAACTGACACGATGGGGGCATAGTTTTCATTGATAAAAAACTAGCCTATATTTTTGCTCATATATTGGCATACAGGACACAGTTGCAGCTACAACATGCAAGAGTAGCCTGGATATAAAGTATTGGGGCTATCCCATTAAATTTCTTAGATGTAGTAGGCTTTTCTGGCGTGTATTATTGAGATTATCAGCCTCAGCTCCGTTGTGCATGGCACCTTAATTGGTGCGCTTTGGAGACGTTTATGGTATGGTGATTAATAGTGATCATATTTCTCCACGCATCATTCAGCTAATAAAACATATTCCAAAGTGGTAAGTAGGCTTAATTCAATTATGTACAGAGACAGGAATGTTTTTCTTTTTCTATTCTCATTTGAATGCAATCTATTTTTCATATGGCGATCTTATATGAATGGTGACTCGAGAGAGCCGATTATATGGGTCTGTCATGGATTTTGATCTTATCCTCTGAAATTAACCTGGTCCGGACGAGGTTAGTTTTGCAGCATGAGTTGCCGTGGTGATTTATCTAGGTTAAAAGTTAACTTGCTTCGTGGTACGGCAAACCCAGGTTTAAACTCTAAGTTACCTGGCTAAACAACTAATCTTGCTTTGTGGTACAGGCCTCAGGAATTCATAAACTTACACTGAACTCGCAGTCCTCTCGCCTGTAGAAAGGCTCTCATCATTCTGTAGCCCGTATTAGGGTGAGCCGTATGAATTTCCAGAACTGTCTCATCCAGCTCAGCATTGCTCATGTTGGCATACAAGTCAGATATTCTGTATGTAAGGAAGGAAAACATGATATAATCACATAACTAAGCCCTGTAACAAAACATAACACAAAAAATCACTACTAGTGGATATAAAAACACTTTTAAAACGATATAGGCCCTATTTAGGCTATAGTTATCATTGCAGTCATATGTCGGACGCCCAAAGACGGTGACAGCTCACTAACAGAAATGTTGTTTAACAGATGAAGATCAACATGCTTACCTCAGTCCTTCTTCTTGCATCCTTCGATGGATGGTCCTCTGACACACGCCAAAAAGATTAGCTATGTCTTTGACTTTTATACCTGATGGGGAAAATTTAATCACAAGCATATATTTAGAGAATCAATAGTTAATCAATATACTAATATAACTGCATTTCGGATAATACACAATTTTCATTTGATGCTCATAGTTCATTTCAACTTTCTCCTACTGCTCCCCGTACAGGCAACAGAGTAGATAGGGCTGCAGAAGATCAGAATGTACGAAGTGTAATCTGATCCGTGCCCCCTGTATAGGTACGTTGGAGATGTGTTGTTGACTCTCTTCAGTATTAAAGCCTAGTGACATGCACACCTTTGGCTAAATATTTCTACAACAATACCTGTGGTGAGGTATGCTTCGATGACGTCCATCGGGATGTAAATAGATGGCCTTCCGCGGACACGGGGTTCGTTGGAAAGTTGGTCCAGCACCTGTCGTAGGTTGGCGAAGACCACCTCCTCCACCTCATGAATAGCCGAGTATTCTGCCAAACGATCATTTAGGAGCTCTGCTCTGTCACTTGCCTCTGAAAATGTGATGACATTGTTGCTCTGTAGCCTGTCGGCTAAAGAGTTCAGCTCCCCTATCAGCCAAGCCACTGCGCGCGCACGCACGCACACACACACACACACACACACACACACACACACAGTTAGTGACGTCAGCTTACTATCGATACACACACACACACACAGTTAGTGACGTCAGCTTACTATCGATACATACCATGTTTGTCCTCTTGTCCTATACGAGGTTTAATGAGTCAGTGATCACCCATGACTAGATTTTATGGCACAAATATTCATAGCTTCAACGTTAGTCGGCAGACCACACAGCTGCATGCTATATACATTTGATTGATTGATTGATTTATTGGCTGGCTGGCTACAATGGTTATTATTGTATCATTATTACAAACATGCCTTCGGGTGATTATGCTACGCACTTCACCCGGTCGGATCGGCCGACCGTCTATCTGAAAGGAGCCAGTTCGATGCGCACCACCCGCCAAGCGGCCCCGGAGGGCAACACGACAGGCGGACGCGCTACCGACCCATCACTGGGCAGGGGCAGCCAACACAGAGCCGAGCAAGTCCTCGTCTGAGGGATTTCCATTAGCAGTGACGTTAGCTTAGCTATCGATAGTAGCATTAGCATGGGCCGAACGACTGTGCGGCCAATGGACATATAAGGTGTTGCTTATTTAATAAAGTAATAAAATAGTGTGAGAGGTGTTAGTGAGATGATCCCGGCGTATATTTACCAGCCATTTTCTTCTTCTTTCTCAGCCCTTGACTCGCTAGCTCCGTGGTCTGTATGGAGAGAAATATGTGTCTTTATTCTGTGATTGAAAGTCTTTATTCTGTGACTGAAACTTTACATCCTGTAACCAAAGACTGTATCTGTGAGAAAATAAATCCACTTTGTAATCCAAAAATAGATCCGTAAGCATTACCTTGTGTCCCAAACGGTCTGGTGTGGTCTGGTCTGCTCTCTTCTCCTCTCCTCTCCTGTGCACGCCCAAGCTGAGATTGGAAAAACAAACAGAAAATACCATTAATCAGACATGCAAACTCATGTATGGTGAAAAAAGAGATTCGCACATTTTATTATTTCCAGACCTAATGTCAATGATCTGCATTGTAAACATTAGCCAACACAAGGTGACACCATATCATCTGCTTATTTAGTCAGTGAATTTAGTGACTTTGAGCTGAAAGTTGGCTGTCCTTGAATGCAATTCATGCAACACTTTACAATTCAAGCTACATTCAGCGATGTTTTTGTGTTAAAATACCGGTAGGTCTAAAACAGCTCTATATTCCCTTAGGAAAATATCTTCCCAAATGAGTTCCCATTACCTTGTGTCCCAAACGGTCTGGTGTGGTCTGGTGTGCTCTCTTCTCCTCTCCTCTCCTGTGCACGCCCAAGCTGAGATTGGAAAAAGAAACAGAAAATACCATTAATCAGAGATGCAAACTCATGTATGGTGAAAAAAGAGATTCGCACATTTTATTATTTCCAGACCTAATGCCTGGTTCAGACTACACGAATTCAGCCCGATAATAGACCGATTTGGTCGTGCGCGACAGATTATCAGCGTCGGGCCCGAATATGACCGTCGGGGACGACGATCGGCCGTCTTCACCTCTTGTAGTGTGACAGAATCAAAGACCAGCGTCGGGACCAGTCGGGACGTCTAGGACGCCTCACGACGCCCTGACGAAAAGACTGGCATGTCAGTCTTTTGGACATGGTTTCGCCTAGTGTGACACCCCGGAAGACAGGTATCAGGTCCTGGGGAGACCGCTCCCCGCTCGATACAGATTTCACCCGCTCGCACTCACCGCTCCGCTCCGCTCAAACGAATAAAAGAGATAAAAAGGCCAGGGTGTTTTAATTTGCGTTTAAACGCCTGGGCAATGGCAATGGGCATTGCTCACTACAAATAACATGAGCTCAGCAGAGTCGGCTGCATGTTCGTTTCTCTTCCTTCTCGTCTCGCAGCAGCTGGCAAGAAAATAGTGGCCGTGCACAAAGTAAGCCAAGTCTTATTGGAGGCTGGAGCTGCATCACAGTAGAGCCTGTCACTCATCCAAATAACGTTAATTCTGCAAGGGATATATATAGCACCTGGATTACATACATGTTGTGTTTGGATTTCAATGTTTTATTTTGCCCAATATTGAAATGTTTTACAATTGCATGTTGTGCTAACATAAACATTATTTCTATCTACCACTTTAGCCTATTTAGGCTGATTTGGTTGCTATTTCTTGTCAATGTATTGGCCTCAATGCATCCTGGGAGATTTCGTTCACAGGTCCGCCTCCCCGACGACCTGTGAACTCGCTGACGACAGCAGACAACGTGATGACGGTGGCATACGATGCTCTGTCGGTGTTAAGCGAGAATACACTTGTAGTGTGGCCAGTCTCCCGACCAAGACATGTCACGAATTTATGGCAGTATGATGGCCTCGTCTGACATGGTGACATCGTGAACGACAAAAAATATTGTGTAGTCTGATCCTGGCATAATGTCAATGATCTGCATTGTAAACATTAGCCAACACAAGGTGACACCATATCATCTGCTTATTTAGTCAGTGAATTTAGTGACTTTGAGCTGAAAGTTGGCTGTCCTTGAATGCAATTCATGCAACACTTCGCTACCCAGAACGTCTAAAGGAGGTCTAACCTGTGTGTGTGCTGGTGAGTGGCAGGCAGTGAAATTTGGGTACAACATTAAAACGAACGGCTCTCAAGTAGGACTCTGTTCCCTTCGTTCATAGCAAAGAGCCGTTCAATAGATTCGGATCGTTCGCGAACGTCACATCACTTCAGTAGCGAGCATCACAGCATACTTAATCTAACGTAGCACAGCCAGCGCTAACTATTACATGCTAATAAAAACTACTAACCCCCTGTATATATAACCATAATCAGTAACGACAATCGTCACGCTCTGCCTGATAGCTAGGCTAATCAGATTAGCTTAGCTCAGGCCAACCAACCAGAAGACCAAACGTGTTGGCACTCTGCTAATATGACGGGCCAACTTGAATGTGGATAACGTTAAGCTGGGTACAGGCTGTTAAATAACACAGCATAACAGAAAACAAGCTCTTAGTTAACTAACGCTAGTTTAATAACGTTAGTCGCTAGTGTCCTAGTGTGGGCTAGTGTCCCAGTAGCCAATTCATTGCTAGCCCTACTACTGACGAGCTAACGCACGCTGACAAAATACTGTGCTTTTTAACCCATTAACGTACACCATCACAGATCGCTCAACAAAAGCAGGTTACATGCATCGGTCCAAACATAAAAACATTGGTGTGAACATACTCAGTATCACGGCTTCTCTCTTATTTCTGGCGCTGCATCATGCCGCCATGTCTTGTCCTCATGGTGAAAGAATCTGAAAGAAATAACTTCCGTATTGGTGCCCGCGTTACACCTTGTCTCGTACTGGATTGGATGTTGCCAAGCTATCGCTCCGTTGTTTGCTATGGTTACCATGGTAAACAATCCGCCTCGCGTCTTCCTTCCTAATGGGAAAATTCACCTTGTTTTGAACTTTTCCGCGGTATGAACACCATGCACCGATAAATAATGCTGTTTCTTCTTTAAATATGAACAAAAACGCACATTAGGCTACATGCCTGACTGCGGTGGTTGAAGGCGACAGACCAGAAGTGGGTCTGTTTACTTCCGCGGTCAACTCCATGGGTCAACTGGGGCAGCCTGAAAGTAGCCAATGAGTGACATCCTCCCAATTTTCAGACCGCCTTGACGAGCGGCCTGACAGATTGCATTTTCATTTTCATTCTGTCACAGATAACGCACGAAGTGAACCTGCAATACACGGGAGGCGCTGTTTTGCGGTTTTCCATTTGAATAGAGTACATTGCAAAGCATGTTCAGTCTTTGATAATGTAATGTCGAATGTCAAACATGTAATGTCAAATACAAATGCATTTTCATTTGAATTGTGACTTACATAATGCTTGCAGGGATGGAAAATTAGGCTGGATTTTTTGGATTGCATTTACATTTCCACATTTAAATTAATAGTTTGATATAGTCCATTGAAAAGCAGTATGACTAAATTCAAATGAAATGTCAAATACCATTTAAATGATCATTTGACATTTTCTACAAAAATGCATTATAATTTGAATTGTGACTTAATTAATGCTTGCAGAGATGGAAAATTAGGCTGCATTTTTGGGATTGCATTTTCATTACCAAATTTAAATTACCATTTGAATATAGTCCATTGTAGAGCGGGCTATGGACTTTGAAAATTAAATGTCAAACAGCTTGTCATTTTAATTCTTATATAGTCATAGAAAGCCCTTACAAGTATATGAAAATGAAAATGAAAATTGGATTATTCCATTTTCATTTTCATTTTTACTGAAATAACACACACATGTGTTGAAAATGATAATGATATTGAGGAATTACATTACCATTTTCAAGTTTACATTATCATTTTCAAGTTTACATTATCATTTGAATAAAGTCAGCTATGGGCTTCCATACACAAAAAAGAACGGGCAGTCGAGCGGTTAACAGTTCACCGCCTACATGGCTAAAAATACTTCTACTTTGCATTGTTCTCTTTTTAATCTTGTTGCATTGCTGCCTCAATCTCAGTGCTAATTGGCATAGAGTCATGAGTCTCTAATTTCTATATGCCAGTGGTGCTGATGAAATTAGGGCTTTATGCTCTGCAGCCCAACTAAATATCCCTCTCTGCACAGTATCTCTTGGAAGAATGGTGTTCTGACATTTGCAATATGTTTTCCAAAGGTGCATTGAAGCTGTCCTGGCGCCTAATAGTGGTCCACCACCTTACACAGGTTACACAGGGTCTTGAAAAGTATTACCTCATTTTCTGGAAAATTAAGGCCTTTAAAAAGTATTAAAGTCTTATCGCCATTTGAGATGTTTCCAATTCTGTAGCTATTGTGCTGATTGTGTTAAATTAGCATATGATATTGTCTCATATCTATCCCAGACCTCTGAATAGAATCGATATCTTATCACTGCAGACTTTGTGATACCAGCAAATATCGTATTGTTTTCCAAATATTCTATAAAATATTGTATCGTCACCGATCTGACGAAAGTGGCGTTGACGCCTTAAAACATTGGAAACCTCTTGAAAGGTATTGAATTTAACTTTGGGATTCCTACATATGCCCTGTTCGAAAGACATGTCATGTTGTTACTGTGTACACATACTGTACACATAAATAATGTGTCTCTGTTAAGCTTGGGTTACAGAATCTGATCCGGCCAAGGCAGCTAAGCTGTATGTTTCATCTGTACGCGAGGCAAACCAGGAGAAAGAAACACTGAAGTTCACCCTGAATCTACGTGATAGTGAAGTGGAAAGGAATCAAGCCATTTTCACTTTCTACAAAAAACCACGGGTGGACTGGACAAAACCACTGCATTGCAATTTGATTGGTATACATAATTTACTGCTCAAACTCTACGAAGCATATTGTTTACTGTATGAATTATCTCTCCAATTGCATAGTATTGGTGGAGGTATGCACTCTACTGAGTGCCTTCTTATTTTAGATTGAGCTAGCTATGGGTGCGCTGACTTTTAATGTCATCCAATTGGTAGGTTGATGAACTCGGAACTATTTACTGAAATAAAATTGTGTGTTTTACAAGGTGATAATGCTGTGGGAGAGGGCGTCACCAGACACGTCATGGACTGGGTCATGGGAAAGCTCCAAAATGGGTTCAGATTGGAAGATGATCAACCAAGTATGCAAATATTTGGACTTACATCCTTGCAGTAGAAGTGAAGTTATGAAGCTCTTATCGATAATTCTAAATCATTCCCCCCCCTAGAAACCAAGACACTGCTGTTTGAGGGAGAGCAGGACCACCTGACTCCTTCAACATCAAAGACACTTGTGGAGAGTGACTTCTTTGTGGTGGTTGGGCGGATCATTGGCCACAGTTTTTTAATTGGGGCGCCATGTCTGGTTGGTCTGAGCCCTCCAATTGTGCATGTACTGTTTGGGGGGGACGCAGAGACGGCCACAATAACAGAGGCTGACTGCGTGGACATCGAAGTCCGGGACATCTTGAAGTTGGTTAGTGTGAAATTGTCTTTAAAGTTGTTTTTACATGTTGCTTTTTCCACATGATTGCCTATATCATCATTACCTATATATAGCAAATATTCTTAATTTTTCTCTCCCGATTTCACTCATCAGTTGGAAGGAGACCAGGACCTCTCTGAAGATGAGAAGTCCAAAATCAACTCTTGGTGTGTGCCCTGGGACCTGCCTGGTGTGACACAGAATAACCGGTGGTGGCTGAGGGACAAAATACTATCCCATGCTGTAAGCTATATATTATCTTATGCAATGTAATGATACCTATTGCAAATTGTTAAGATATTTCTTTTATGAAAGGGTCTCACCTAGTACATTTGGTAGTACACTACGGGTGTCACGGTTCGGTACGAATACGGTACAACAGAGAAGAAAAGGAACACATCTCAAATTCTGTTTTTTCCCCTTAGAATTGTTCTGAATTCTGTATTTTGGAGGAGGATACGCTCTTCTGTTTCTTTCCTTGTTTTTTCAAATCAAGCAGAATGCAGTTTTGCCAGAAATCTGCGGGGGTTAGTCCCCCCTTTAACCACATAACTTTTTGTTACATGTTTTGTTCCGTTCACATTGAGAGGATTTCAAACGTACTTTTTGAAAAATGTCACCATACTTTTAAATTCAAATTGTTCCGCAAACAAGCAGTTCCTCCTTCACGACAGGTGTCAGTGATCTTTTTTTATCCTCCGATATCCTTGCAGCCCCAGTCATTTTGTTTTTGTACATTTGCTAGATAATCGGAAGGACAACCCAGCAGGTGAAACAGATGAGGAGAGGCCTGAAAGACACACGTGTCTGGGAATTTTTCAGTTCCAGGCCAGATGCTGTGCCAGTCCTACTGCCAAGGACCTGTGACGCTGCAATCACACCAGAGGTACAGCAAACAATTTAAAATTTGAATGTGTCTAAAGTTTATTTTCATTAATAGGATTTTTTGCTTGCAGCTAAGCCACAATGTCATTACAAACAGTACGACACAAAGTAATACAAAACGATTTGAAAATCGGCAGAGTGTTCCTTTAAGGATTCTAGGTATTTTATTGATGAATGTATTTGATAGATGATACTGGACAACATCAACTGGCCAAGGGAGGAGGACATTGATGATGACATCCTCACCCTGGAGGACCACCACAGAATACTGGGTTTCCTCCGGACATTCATACACACCGGTGCGTTTCCCAACTCAACCACCCCTTACATTTGTTTCTTTTTGTTTAACTTTTTTGATATGAATAATATTCATATCATATCAGATATCATATCGTTGCCACACAGTAGGCGCCATGTAAATGCAGCAAGTTCAGTGACTCCTCAAGGACACCCCAGGTCCAATTCCATCAAATACAGGGACCCAACATAACATTGTATAGAAACAGCGGCTCAAGATTATTCACTCTGTAAAGCAACATCAGGAGCAGTGTTCAGCCCCCTCTTCTTCACGGATCACTGATCACCAGTGGGTGACACAATCAGTGATATCAGTGAATGATATCACTTGATCAATCTGTGTGATGTCACTACTGATGCCACCATGCCATTGAGTGATGCCATCATGTTTTGATAAGAATAGATATGCAACCATATTCTGATGTGCTGTGTGTTTGTGTGTGTACTATATGTATGTTTTTAAAGGTACACCGGAAGTGCTGAGGGAGCTGCTGGCATTCTGGACTGGCTGGGGTGTCCGAACCCAAGACCTGGAGGTGGAAATCATTGATTGTGACCTACCACGTTCATCGACTTGCTTTCTGCTTCTCAAGCTGTCGAAAAATGGTTCAACTTATGAACAATTCCACCGTGACCTGATGGCGAGCATATCTTCTTGCAAGATTTTGGGGCTCGGTCAGTTTTGAACGGCAATAGAGCCATAAGATCCAGATGTTGCTGTTTGACATACTTCAGACCAGGGTTCTCAATTGGTGGGTTGGGACCTGTTTGTGTCTTGACTTAGCCCGGTATTTCACCCTAACTTTGTTTTAGTTAAAGACATCGCGTTCTTGAAACTTTGTTGAGCTATGAGAATCACTTTAGATGTATATTTTTTATTTCATTGGGTTTTTAGACCTTGTTGCACTTTTTTATTTAATGTTTCATGTTCATATGAAATTAGGGTCTCAGAAAATGCAGGTCCTGAGACATCAGGTTCTTGAAACTTGATGAGCATCACTTATAAGATACTAATTATTTCATTGGGTTGGGAGAGAGCCTTTCCAAAAAAGTAGAATATCACGGAAATTATTTTTTCCCCCACATAATTCCTTTCAAAAAGTGAAACTTTCATAGATTATAGATTAATTACACACAAAGTGAAATATTTCTAGCCTTTTTGTTTCATTTTTCATAATTTTGGCCTACAACTCCAGAAAACCCCCAAAAACAGTATTTCTCGAAATTAGAATAGTATGAAGAAAAACAGCAGTTAGTTCTCAGTTGTTGTATTTTTATGTCCCCCCCTCCCCCCCAGTTACTTCTCAGTTATGACTGACTTCAGCCTCAGTCCACTCCCTCTGAATCTCCGCCAAATCGTCTTTGCTTGACAATCCGCTGAAGCCCACGGTTATCAATGTTATTTCCATGATATTCAATAATTTTGGGAAGGATCTGTAGTTGCATTTTTTCCTCTAGTTTCAAGTTTCCTGTTCATCTGAAATTTGAGTCGCAAGAAATACAGGTCCTGAGGCTTGTACTGGACCCTCTGGCGGGCCAGGTTGTGGCCCCTGGGCCATATGTTTGACAGCTCTGGACTAAACCAAATACATAGAAAAGGTCTGTCTGAAGGCATTTGTTTACAATAAACAATAATTAATGGATTTTCTGTTTTTGTTTTACTTCCATTCACTGACCCTCCCCTGAGACCAAGATGTAGTAGCCTGCTGTGTTATGACATGAGATTGTTCCATGATGTCCCTGTCTGGCCTTTTATTAAAGTTTACATTTTCTGATTTCAGCTTATAAATGTGATTATTTTTGGTTCTATTTACTCTATGGCCATGTGTCCATATAGTGTGTTTTCTTGGCAATTAAATGCTGGCAATATGCTGGGGAGCGCAGATCCCAGCGCACTTCCAAGTAGCAGATTGACAGGGCGCGTTCCGACTACAAAAATACGTCATCCCTGTGGCTCTCTATTGGAAGGACAACCCAGCAGGTAAAACAGATGAGAGGCATGAAAGACGTGTCGGGGAATTTTTCAGTACCAGGCCAAATGCTGTGCCAGTCCTACTCCCAAAGGTCTGACGCTGCAATCACACCAGAGGTAAAGCAAACAATTTAAAATTTGAATGTCTAAAGTTCTCCATTATTGTACTAATACATTGTGTACTCAGGTGTTTGCATCCCTGTGTAGGGCTGCTGCGATTTGCGATCAAATCGTATATTGGCAATTGAAGGGAGTGATTGCAGATTGGCTTTTCTACAGCGATATTTAAGGCGATTTTAACTAATTCTCTATCATAAGACGTTATAAAAAAAATCTCTAGAAGCTGCCCTACTGTACACTTAAGAGATGTTTCTACAGGTCGTGTCTGTGCCCTCCTTGGAGGGCGGTGTGGGACCAATAGAGGTGACATTCTCCCTGTCATAAGGCACTGTACCATCTTCAATGACTAAAAAGCTGTTATATTAAGCTGAAAAAGTTACTGATTGAGGCTTTAAAGTTGAATTTTTCTTCTTCCAGCTCATTAAATGTGAATATTTTTTGGTCCATTTACTCTATGGCAGTAAACTAAATATATTTTGATTGTGGATAAAACTAGACATTTGAGGATGGCATCTAGGGCTTTGGGAGAGACATCCACATTTTCACCTTTCCAGACATTTTATAAACTATAACATCTGAGAGCATACATAATGTAGGCTCAGTAAAGCAGATTTGGGGAAGGCCCATTCACTGGACCTTTTCTGGGGGCCATCCATTTATGTGAGTGGGTGTGGTCCCTGTTAACTGTCTTTGACAGCTGATTATCAATGTTAGGAAACACTTATCTCAGAAGATATCCGATGTCCATCCGTGGCACCAGGATCTTTATCCGTCGCGCCAGTATCTTTCTTGGACCAATACTCAACAGATGAACCTGGACAGCTGTCACCGGCTCTCATTGTGGACCTTTCAGCTTTGCTAGAAAACATTACATATAGTGTGGTCAGAAAAAGCATTGGACTATGAGTGTGTTTGTGTGGAAATGTCCAGGTCCAAATTACAATATACACTTACCAATCATACAATACTACTGTCTATGCCTATGCCCTATTATCAACCACCATAATCATAATAGTAATAATTGTACTCCGGTTACTAAGTAGCCATTGTCACTGCTGTAATACCTACTTAAATCACTCCATCTGTTGCTCGTGCATCCTTGGCTGCCTCTTCATGGAGAAACCCAGGCAGCGCTCCCTCTCTTCACCTCTTGGCTGCGAGCATCCGAGCTGCAGGCCAAAGGTTCACATAGGATGAGTCCCCTAACGGACAATTGATTGTGTGTTATGAGTGAGTGAAAGATAATAAGCAAGTACAGGACCTGACAAATTATGCAATGCTTCTATCTTCCCAACACCTATTATCAACCAGCAGAAGCATAATAGTGGTAGTTATTAAGTAATAAAGTAGGCTTACTATTCCAAATTAATACCTATTTATCATTATAGAATTAAGAACATTGCCAAATGAATACCATTGGCCTACTACTAGGCTATCTGAATAGGGTTTGTGGTACAACAGCAGTAAGAAAGGTGAACAACCCATTGCATGATGAAACTACATATCAAAAACAACATCAAATAGGCCAGGGGTTGTCAAAGTCTGCGACTGTGGGCCTCCCCCCAGACAAAGTTTGGAAAAATGCGCCCCCACCCCTCCCTCCCACCCCGATGCCTATGGGATCATTATTTTTTTTATGCCTGCCGTGGTAAGGCTTTGCCCTTTTTGTCCCCTCACTTAGGCTGCAATTCTACTTTGGAACAGTAGGAGAATGTCGGTAACACTTTACAATACTGGTGCACACATGTGCATGGATTGATGCTTAACTCACGATGAATTAAGCCATTCATTGATGCTTAACTCATCATCAACTAATGAAAGGTATGTTTGATGAACACACTGAGTCATATATGAATTACTATTAATTAAGTAGGCTATGCCTATATCATCATGGATTAATTCCTCATCAACACCTAGCATTAATTAATACTGTAATGCATGTGTTAATTATGTTGGAATTGATCCAAGTTTCCTTAAGGTCAAAGATCATCCTCATAAAAGTAGACAGATCCCCTGTCCCCATTTGACATTTCTGCTGAGGTCGACACACAAAAGTGTCGACAGTTCAGTTATCTAAAGTAAGATGGACGTTTATTTCTATGCCTAGTGTGGTTAAGAGGTGTTGCGTCGTCTCCCGTCTCAGTAAAGGCGTTGTGGTTAAGGTGCCGTCTTTTAGTCCCCATGAAGACATAAAGAACAGAGGTTAACCCGAGGTTGCAAGCTAAACACTCTCCAAAACACACCTGCAAAAGGGCCTTTACAAGAAGCATGCATGGTTTAACCACAGGGCTTCTTTCCACTATTTTAGTTATACGCCTGTGACGTATGAGATGTTGAATGTGTGTGTGTGCATGTGTGTGCGCAGGATGTTCTGAGTGTGTGTGTGTGAATGTGTGTGCGCAGGATGTTCTGTGTGCATGTGGATGTATGTGCACGTACACAGTTTGAGCCACCTGTAAGCACACCCCCCAGGACGGTTGACGGGTGAAGATAAGCAGCCAATGAGAATAGCGAAATTGGCAATCTGCATAACCACACATGGAGACTCCCCTATTAAGATCCAGCCTCTATTTTGATTGTATATAACCCAATGCTTGATGAAATAAACTTTGCTTCTTCATCGGAGGAGACCTGAATTCAGTCCAAGGCTTGGTGTCGTCTGTTCTCTTTCACTTTTTACTCTCCACCAGAATTAACGAACACGGGAAATTGAGTCATCTTGATTGCAAATCCTTTTTCCATCTATTTGATTGGTCAACTTTGCTAATTTCCAATAGTTGGTGACCCCGACGTTCTCTGAGTAGGAGAGACTTCGATCTTTCTTTGGGCATCAGACCTCTGACAAGGGTGGCCGCCTCGTCCAAGGTAAGCGGAGCCTATTATATTGAAGTCTGCACCTTTGGCATATGTAAATCGGTCTGATGCTCAGAGGTTGATTGAAGGTAGGAATGTGAATTGCCGACATTAAATCTGGAGAATAAATTATATATAGGACATTTTTACCTAACTGAGTAGGAGTAATAGCCTAATATTCCAGGGGTAGTGCGGGGGTTGACCAGACTAAGGTTCTGGGAGATTATCAAACACTAGGAATAGTTCTGGGTAGCGTGGGGGGTTGACCAAGCTACGGGCTTGAAAGACAATCAAACGCTAGGGACATAGGGACAGTTTCACGGGAAAGTGTGGGGGTTTGACCTAACTGAGGGTTTGGAAGAATAATCAAGCACTAGAAACGTTTTGGAGAGTTTCATGAGAAAGTGTGAGGGGTTGACCTGAGGGTTGGGAAGACACTCAAGCACTAACAACGTTTTTCTGATAATCTGCAAAACTGTATTTGTCTAACCAATTACTGTCAAGGAGGAATTTCAGAAGTCTGTTGATAGTGCTCTAAGTCAGCACTGACTCTGAAACTGTGTGTAATGAAAGTGGAATTTAAAAAGAACCTGTTAGCACTCGCTAACACGTGACTACCGGTGAGCACGGTCACAGTGCTGGGGGAACCCCATGCAATGAGCCGGTGGGAGCTGGTCTGAAGCAATGTGCGAAACAGTAAACCCACTAGAAGCTTGCTCATTGGGCACTAGGTTCTGGGCACTACGTCCCAAATCCACTTTCATTACGGGTGTGTGGTGTTATTACTCTATAACTCTGTCAGGAGAGATGAATAGCTGGGTTTAGTGATTGTTTCTTTAAGAGGATAAGATTTGAAGTTATTTTTCCTAAAGCACGAGAATTTTGGATAATAGGAAGATACATTTATAGAAACATAACATAAATTTTTTATTTTTATTAAAATTTAGAAATCATCCAAATTTATTTTTATTAAGTATTCTAAATACCCAATAACATGTACACATATTGTTCCAAAATCTAGGAATTATTTGGACAACCCTAAGGGGTGAATAATTGAAGTCTACATAACTAATAGGATAGTGAAAGTGAAATTTGGCACACTGCTACCTGGATACCTTAAGATAGGAGTCTAGCCGAAGAGACAGATTCTGACTAGTGCTAAGGCGTACATAAGCCGATAAGCATAGATATGCTCTACTGACCAATACAGCTAAGGCGTAGATAAGCCGCTACTGACCAACCCCTGCCGGACACTAGAGCTAAGGCGTAGATAAGCCGATAAGACGTCGATCCGCAGAGATAGTGCAGAAGTAGAAGGATCGGTGGCGTCTACACTAATAAAAATAAAAATTTTATTAAAATTTAGAATTCATCCAAATTTATTTTTAATAATTATTTCACATACCTCATAACAACAGATATATTGTGCCAAAATCTAGGGGGAAATAGAATAGTAGAAAGAGTAGAACACTTAAGTCAAAATAATTTGTTCATTGCAGTGGTGTCAGAAAATTAACTTTTTATTTTTATTTAGAATTCATCTAAATTTGGTTTTTATAAGTATTTCCTATACCTCATAGTATTTAGATATATCGTTCCGGGATCTAGGGGAAAACAGGATTGTAGAGAGGGTGGAACAACTGAGACAGTCCGAAGGTCCGACAGTCCGAAGGTCCGACAGTCCGACAGTCCGAAGGTCCGACAGTCCGACAGTTCGAAGGTCCGACAGTCCGAAGGTCCGACAGTCCGATATTCCGAAGGTCCGACAGTCCGAAATTCCGACAGTCCTATAGTCCGATAATAGTCCTGGTATAGACAATAGGGTTCCATTGCTTGTGTGTCTGGACTGAAGCAAGATGAACGAGGAAAAAACTCGTTAGATTTAGGATCAAAACCGCAGGGAGATTGAAGTACATTTTCTGTATAACATAGAGGGATAAATAAATTGTGTAATTAGCCACACTCCTGGATTTGGAGAGGGAGTGCAGTTGGGCTCAAAGTGACAGTTCGATTCTGACAAGGGACGCCTTGTCAGAGTAAAACTGACAATTGACGGGGGGGAAGTGATTTTATATGCCTGCCTTGATCATTTTTATTAAAATAGGGGGAGTTTTAGAAACCACAATAACAGGGTGGCATGTGTGGAGTATTATTCATTGTGAGAATGCCACGGTAATCGGCTATTTTGAAACACATTCAATAGAGGGTTTTACTGAAAAAATAGTCGAACTTTCAAATTGGATGGATATAGAGTTTTCATTAATAGGACTACTGATTCTCCCGGCGCTTCATTGTATTATAGGAAGACATTAGAAGTGAAAGTAAGTTGTTCTTGAAGGGACATATAACAGCGGGTGTAGTGTTCTCAGAAGGAAGCGGCTGCGGGAAGCGTGGCTCTTGTGGCGACCTTTGATATGGTTATAGAGAGTTGAGAATAGGTTCATTGAGAAATACTGTACTATTGACAGTGAACTTTGAGATTTTTGACAGAAACCGGAGCGAGTTTAAATAAAATAATTTGAATGCCCTGTTTAGCCATATAAATTAGAACTCAAACAAAATTAGGAGGAATAGGAGTATGAGAGATCGCATCTGATATGCTAAAAATAGAAATGTGGCAGAAACGCTCAATTCTGCTGTTGCTAATAGTAACGATCATATCTATGTCAGATCCTAAACTGCATATTCTGGATAATCCGTCGGGGGAGGTGAAAATTCCGTTTGGGTCGTACTTTACTCTGGGATGTAGTTTTAAAGCCGAGCGTAAAGTTAGGGTGAATTGGTGTTTTAACAGAGTGGGAACTCCAGGATACTGCCAACACAGACTTTCCACTGAAGTGTATAACAACTCTGTGAAGCAGAGTCAAGGGGAGGCGGGTGTAATTACTTCTAATTACACGTTATCAAATGTTAGATACGGGCACAGCGGACAGTATTTTTGCCATGTCATAATAGAGATTCCCCTTTTAAAAGAAGCGATTAGCAACGGAACGAGGGTAGTGGTTATTGAACCGGTCCTTACAACAGATGTTCTGCTCCAGTCCGGGAGATTTTTGGTGGCGATGGGGGTGATAAACCCTATCCTAATTGCCTTAGTAGTAACGATCTGGGTCATACTGAAAAGATGGTTTAAGCGTAGACATATCGAACAGTCAATATACGCGATTATGCGCCCTGTGCGGATGGCGAGTAACTATGCAAACAGACAGGTCGTGTGATGCTAAAGCAGTTAGCCATTTAGCATGAACTATGCAACAAGTTAAATAATAACGAACTAAATTATATTTTAAGTCCGTCGGGTAAAGTAGCGAAAAGCGCTAATCGAGAAACGGTGTTAGATTCTCCGGCTGACATACCCCGGATGTTGATTATATAAGCGGGGTCAAGATTGGCGAGGAGTCGCGTGCGTGCATCTATGATGTGAGCAAAGAAGGCAACTAGAGAGTAGCGGGTGTGGAGTTCCTGATGGCGGAAGTGCCTACAGAATGACGTGGTGTAGTTTTGCTGGTGGAGGCAGAGAACAGGCACGGTTGTACAGGCACAGGAGAGAGGCAGCAGCATGTTTGAGAATAAGGAAACGGGGTGTTTGAGAGAGCGAAGGAATGGAGGGGTTGCAGCGTGTGAATAATCATGTGTGATTGTTATTGTGTTGTAATGATTGATTGGTTGAGGAGTGAATGGAGTGGGAATTGATCAGTGCTGATTAATGCGGGCTGATCGGTCATTGTTGAATGGAGGAGGAATGGGGTTGAGTATTGATAGTGGGTTGATTAGTTTAGATCGACAAGGGGGAACGCGGCTTTCAGTGATCGAAGTTCCCGCCCCATGTGAGAGCATCAGCTGCTAACTGATCAGGCACGGTCGCCCCTGTGCCTCCGGCATTTGTGGTCCTCATTGGGGACTATGCTGCTAAAACTGGAGGCACGGTTTACTTTGTTGGCTGAATGGAGTTGAGTGTTGTATCATTTGGTGAATTGTGGAGTGCATGGGTAAAAAGAGGAACGCACAGTGCTTCGTGGATCCCCTGTGTCCGTTTCCTGTGTGGCTCGGTTAGATCTCGGCAAAAACACACTGTCACATATAATAAGTTATGGAAAATAAAATAGATTGAACCGGGAAATTAATTACAACGGTGGGGAACACTGAATACTGCACATTATATAGTAATACTCACTGAATAGAAAGTTTGCAGAAACTCATAGAAGAACAACAGACATACGATGAGTTTGCTTAGTTGACAAATTTGCATAAATGGAGGCTTTGTTGATTAACTTGAGAATTCCCTCCGTTATCTCTATAAAGGAACTAACACAAACCCAGGTAAAATACACCAACATTTTTCCGTTTGAAATGAGCTACACATAGCGAAATTTACACTAGGAGACGGGAAGAGGGTTCAAAATTTTGTCTATGAATTAAGACAATGACTTTTTAGGACAAGACTGTCCTTGGGTGCATTTGAAGTATGTAAACAATGTTAACTGTTACTGTTCCATCTAGAGGTCTTGCCAGCCTCCACACACTAGTGAACTGGGAGGTCTAGCCAGCCTCCATGAAGTCTTGATCACAGACATGTCACAAAACCACAAAGTCAGTACATTGAAAACGCTGTAAGCTTGAAATGCACCCCAGGGAGCCATCTAGTCTAAGGAGAAAGTCATTATAACCAAATGTAAAGGATTGGGGAGGGGGTCACATTTCAAACATCATCTGCAGAAGAGACTTATTGTCGTAATTAAAATAGTTTGTCTGAAGACAGGCACACTGTGAGATAATGCTGGGTGGAGATGTCATACAGGAAACTTTCACCAAAGCACTACACTTAAGCTAGTTCAGTAAATGACTAGAGAAAAAAATAATAAGTGTCATGTCATGGAAGTGAGATTATATTTGTTATAGGTTTGTGTTGATTCTTTTTGAGATCACAAATTCCGATCTTTTGACTACAATTTTAAGGTGCGGCTTTTATTTTTACATAATGGGGATCTAAGTACATTTTCATGCATTCGTTGTATAAATTGGGACAAGAGGGCAGAGTTTGGGAACTGGGGTATGGGAAGAAATAGTATGACAAATTAGGAAAAGTTAGCTGATGATGGGTCAAGTGTGTTGATGTTGAGATTTGACTGTGTCTGTTTTTGTACACAGGAAGTGGAGACGTCGGGGAACCAGGAGACTGGAAAATTACCTAAGACTGTTAGTTTGGTGGACCACAGACGCGCCGAAAAGATGGAGTCATTACCTCCTTTCCCAATTCACAATGGTCCAGACAGCACTGTCCACTATCTTTCAGACGGCTCGAGCGTTGAAGCGGTCGATTTTAATAGACCCTCGAGGGTTACTGTTGAGGTGGCGCTGATCCGACTGCCCCCCGGTATCGTCGTAAGCTGGAACGTGGAGGAAGCGAACAGTTTAGAGCCCCCGATGGAAGATTACACTATTTACATGACTTGGGAAACGGGAAAAGGAAACGGTATCTTCCGTAATTGGAAGTCTAGGGGAGTGGTAAAGTGTTTGCAGCTTCCGATGGCTGTGGTGGCTGCCCGTTGCAGGCCAGGGTTTACGGCCGGTTTCACTGTAGTGGGTAGAGACGCTTTTGGTAGATATGGTTCTTTTAGTAAGGTGGCATGGGCTTTGATGCCTGAGTAGGAGTTTGGAGATATGTCAATCATCTATGTGTAACCAGGGCACTAAGGCCCGGACAAAGAGTAGTATGCAGACAACGCCACTCTGGGAATTTCACCCAGAGAATATCACATCAATGAGTCAAGAGAATACCCAACATCAGGTTTCATAAAAGGAATGGAGCAGAGACGTGCATTTCCAGGTTCAACAAAATATGTTTTTATTTATTTTGTTGTTCAGATGACCTGCCAATTAAATGTTTCAAATCAGCTGCAGATTTGTTCAGGCAACATGCCAAGTAAATGTTTCATAAGCAGCTGCAAGAGAAGAGTAGAATTAAAACAATTTCTTTATTATAAATCAGATTAAAAATGATCAAAATAGACTAAAATTACCAGTACAGCAGGGGGTGCCAATGGAGTCCACAGGTGGAAGGGGGGGTGAGTGAGGGGGAAGAGGGTCAGGGGATTGCACCACCACCAATAAACCAATAAGGCACACTCACTGCAAAGCAAAACACAGGTTAGAACGCAAAACAAAGCACCACAAATTATAACATGCACTAAGGGGACCCAGGATAAGCCCACACCCAGTGACCAACCACCTGCAGAACCATGGCGCCCTCCATGCTGTAACTGGCAAGATGAAATCTCTAAAATAATGATCAATTGGGTTAAACAAAATAAACAATCAAAATCAAATAAACAAACAACTGAAAAGAACAAAAACTACAGGACAAAAACAGCAATTGCAGAGCCTCTCCTCCACCAAGTGCAGCAGTCTAAGCCATGTGGAAGGCCACCCAATCGTCAGGCCCCTTATTCCATGGCCTACGAGCTACGGAAACCAAACCACATTCATGGTGCTGCACGAGGTGCATGGAGACTGGCTCATGTCCGGCTCATGTCACAGTAGCTCCTAACAAGACAGACATAGTTAGTCATTACTACTAATAATAAATTAAAACCAAGGACATTACAGGCAGTCGCCGTACCTTCATTCCCTACAGTAGCACGCACCAGTCGGTGCCGCACGTCTCCCTGCGCTGCCACTGTGTGAAGAAAGATCCGCCCGCCACACGCCTGCAAAATGTCAAACATTAACACCAGCCCACACATCCCAAAAGAAATACATTCTTAAAAGCACATACCATATGATCTGGTTCTCCCTCCCTCAGCAACATCAAGCAAGCCTGCCATGGTCAAGCCATGTCTCCCTTTTAAATGGGCTGGTTGATTAGTGTTAAGGTGGCTCACCTGTGTGGCTCACCTAACGAGGGATCATTAGGGGTGTGGCAGAACTGCAGGGGAAGCCTAAGCCTACCCCACTACAATCTACCCCCCCAACTTCTATCGGTGTCCCACCGATAAAACAAAAACAGGGACATAAGGAAATCAATTCCAGGTCCTAAACAGCAAAAATATCCTATTACCAGACCCAGGGAACCAAGAGGTTGCAGCAAGCTCCTGAGCAGGTTTTCCTTCAGTCCAAAGATGTATCACTAGGTCCCACTCTTGATCCTCCAGACCCATGGCAGAAGTCCAGAGCGCGATGCAGAATCTTCCCCAGAAGAGGTCGCTCTTCTGAGTGGAATCCCAGGCCAACTGCTGTTTTTTGTCCTTCATTCACTACAGTAGCACGCACCAGTCGGTGCCGCACGTCTCCCTGCGCTGCCACTGTGTGAAGAAAGATCCGCCCGCCACACCCAGGGAACCAAGAGGTTGCAGCAAGCTCCTGAGCAGGTTTTCCTTCAGTCCAAAGATGTATCACTAGGTCCCACTCTTGATCCTCCAGACCCATGGCAGAAGTCCAGAGCGCGATGCAGAATCTTCCCCAGAAGAGGTCGCTCTTCTGAGTGGAATCCCAGGCCAACTGCTGTTTTTGTCCTTTTCAAAACACAGTATAACAACAAAAATACATATGGTAGAAAAAAAACAAAGTAAACCAACTGACCGAAAAATACCAGAATGACACGTCTCTGCTTTACAAATCCTGCCGACAACGCCAGATTGTAACCAGGGCACTAAGGCCCGGACAAAGAGTAGTATGCAGACAACGCCACTCTGGGAATTTCACCCAGAGAATATCACATCAATGAGTCAAGAGAATACCCAACATAAAATTACCAGTACAGCAGGGGGTGCCAATGGAGTCCACAGGTGGGAGGGGGGGTGAGTGAGGGGGAAGAGGGTCAGGGGATTGCACCACCACCAATAAACCAATAAGGCACACTCACTGCAAAGCAAAACACAGGTTAGAACGCAAAACAAAGCACCACAAATTATAACATGCACTAAGGGGACCCAGGATAAGCCCACACCCAGTGACCAACCACCTGCAGAACCATGGCGCCCTCCATGCTGTAACTGGCAAGATGAAATCTCTAAAATAATGATCAATTGGGTTAAACAAAATAAACAATCAAAATCAAATAAACAAACAACTGAAAAGAACAAAAACTACAGGACAAAAACAGCAATTGCAGAGCCTCTCCTCCACCAAGTGCAGCAGTCTAAGCCATGTGGAAGGCCACCCAATCGTCAGGCCCCTTATTCCATGGCCTACGAGCTACGGAAACCAAACCACATTCATGGTGCTGCACGAGGTGCATGGAGACTGGCTCATGTCCGGCTCATGTCACAGTAGCTCCTAACAAGACAGACATAGTTAGTCATTACTACTAATAATAAATTAAAACCAAGGACATTACAGGCAGTCGCCGTACCTTCATTCCCTACAGTAGCACGCACCAGTCGGTGCCGCACGTCTCCCTGCGCTGCCACTGTGTGAAGAAAGATCCGCCCGCCACACGCCTGCAAAATGTCAAACATTAACACCAGCCCACACATCCCAAAAGAAATACATTCTTAAAAGCACATACCATATGATCTGGTTCTCCCTCCCTCAGCAACATCAAGCAAGCCTGCCATGGTCAAGCCATGTCTCCCTTTTAAATGGGCTGGTTGATTAGTGTTAAGGTGGCTCACCTGTGTGGCTCACCTAACGAGGGATCATTAGGGGTGTGGCAGAACTGCAGGGGAAGCCTAAGCCTACCCCACTACATATGCACAAAGAGGGCGGTGCCTCGAGCCGGCCAGGATAGTCAGTATAACAGTTGCGATAATAAGTGAAGGGTACGTTTAAAAATGATTCAAATTGCACTGCTAATGGAGTACAGGATGTTACAGAATGAAAGGAAAGATCAGTTTTGCTGCGGATTTGAGTAAGTAGTTATACATCTTTATTGAAGATGTATAAAGAGGGGTTGATGGAATTTCTCACGTTCCTTTCCTCATTCAGGTATCCGGCTTCGAATGGGACACAGATGCCAATCTCAGGCAGAGATAATGTTATTTTGAATGTTTTTAAGCTTAGTTATGCTCATGTGAAAGATTATGGATGTCGAAAGTCAAGTATGTAGTATGTTCCTCAGTTTTCTGATATTTAATCATGTAATATGTATTTTCATCTTGAAATACATTATGCTAATTCAATTATATATTTTATTATGTTTTAAATATGTTATTTTTGAAATACACATTTTTGATGCTCTATTGTTTCATGTGACCTCTGCTCCACTGTCATCGGGCGGTGTTTTGCTGCAAAAATCTCTTGCAGGGTCTCCTGCAAGCGTATGGAGCAACTCACCGGGGCCAAAAGTTCATTCAGGCGTATATCAGTCGCTATCGAAACTAACAGACGTCTGTATGTATTTGATGTGGTTTTGACCGCATGGAAAGAGCGCATCGTGTAGATTATCCAGCAAACGAAGATGTCTCTAAAAGCCCGTAGAAGAGAGGGGGGGGAGTTTCCACATCCTGCCCACAATAAAACCTGCAGCTACTTGTGTCTAGAGGGTCACCGAAAGACCACTTTTAACAGTTCATTAACTCTCACCTAATTAAGTTAAAATTGATATGATAAAATAATAGAAAACATGTGTGTATTAATCTTTTCTTCCATAGGTGAATTGATTTAACAAATAACATATTGTAACGTATCGTGATACGCCAAGGAACGGAGAGTTGTAGTTGGTACAGGTTAAGATGCTTATATTCAGCAGTTGCAGAAGGGAAATCAGAGTGAGGAAGCCTTTAGGGCAGTCCACCAGCAGCTCAAAGCAAAACGCTGGACCAATTGTTGAGAGACAGATGCTGTTGCTAAATCATGGAAGAAATGGAGTCAGACTGGAATGGGAAGAAGAAGGAGATGAACCGGTGTGAGGTAAAGACAGAATAGTGTAGAGAGGGACAGAAACGCCGTGAAGGTGGATCTGGCGGAAGTGGGGATAACCTTGTGACATGGGGTTACAAGCTTCCTAGATTTGTGCTCCTCACAAAAGATGTAAAAACAGGTGTACCGGCTGGGACCTGAGGTTATGAAAATAATATAGGCAGCTGAGGGAGGCCAGCTGGCCTTAGAGCGTGGAAAATATATTGTTTCTTTATCATTTTATACTTTTATAATCTTAAAACAATAGCTTGCTAAAACAAAATTAAAGGGACTCTTGTAGGACTCTTGAAAAAGTCAATCTATGCAATATTGAATTTTATAGTTTATAATAGAGTTTTGTTGTTTTTAGGATACATTGAATGTACCACAGACCCACAGGATGCATCAACAAGGTTTCTCCTGAAATAAAAACAGGTCTCCGGGAGTTTTATCCGAGTTGATGTGCTCTTGGGCGAAGTGAACAGTCTAAGATGTATGATGTGGTTGTATGTTTCTATTTTCTTATATTGTTTATGTTATTAACATTGTGTATGTTTTTATATTTTTAATATTTTTATTAAAATATTTGTTTCACTCAGAATTTAAATGAAGACACAACTATTACAGAGCGGTAGGAATAGAAGGATCTCTGAAAGGTCATAACGATGGCCTGGATGGTGGAATAAATCTCATAGATTCACTGAGGCAGTGTTTACATAGTCCTTGGAAATATGGAGCTTGAAGACAAGAGGTCATGAATCCTGGAACAGATTTATTTGAGTTGTGTATTTTAATACTATGATTATTGGATTTTATTTTATCTTTATTTTTATAATATCTTTTTAATATGTTTAAAAATGCTGCTATAAAATTGAAGGGTTAGGACAAAATACAGGTAAATGATTATTGATTTAGATTGGATAAATTCAACTATTTAGTTACATAAGTAAATTATGTAAACAGGGGGTCTGTTGGAATTGATCCAAGTTTCCTTAAGGTCAAAGATCATCCTCATAAAAGTAGACAGATCCCCTGTCCCCATTTGACATTTCTGCTGAGGTCGACACACAAAAGTGTCGACAGTTCAGTTATCTAAAGTAAGATGGACGTTTATTTCTATGCCTAGTGTGGTTAAGAGGTGTTGCGTCGTCTCCCGTCTCAGTAAAGGCGTTGTGGTTAAGGTGCCGTCTTTTAGTCCCCATGAAGACATAAAGAACAGAGGTTAACCCGAGGTTGCAAGCTAAACACTCTCCAAAACACACCTGCAAAACAGAGTTTTGCAGACGGGCCTTTACAAGAAGCATGCATGGTTTAACCACAGGGCTTCTTTCCACTATTTTAGTTATACGCCTGTGACGTATGAGATGTTGAATGTGTGTGTGTGCATGTGTGTGCGCAGGATGTTCTGAGTGTGTGTGTGAATGTGTGTGCGCAGGATGTTCTGTGTGCATGTGGATGTATGTGCACGTACACAGTTTGAGCCACCTGTAAGCACACCCCCCAGGACGGTTGACGGGTGAAGATAAGCAGCCAATGAGAATAGCGAAATTGGCAATCTGCATAACCACACATGGAGACTCCCCTATTAAGATCCAGCCTCTATTTTGATTGTATATAACCCAATGCTTGATGAAATAAACTTTGCTTCTTCATCGGAGGAGACCTGAATTCAGTCCAAGGCTTGGTGTCGTCTGTTCTCTTTCACTTTTTACTCTCCACCAGAATTAACGAACACGGGAAATTGAGTCATCTTGATTGCAAATCCTTTTTCCATCTATTTGATTGGTCAACTTTGCTAATTTCCAATAATTACCACTATCAACTTCCAGTCGCCTATAACCGGGAAATCGAGTGAGTTTCCCCCGTTGCATAACGGCTATTTCAGCAGCTGTGCTGTAGTCTATCAGTCATTCTGATTACTTGTTACTAGTGTACGCTATTTTATGGAGGTTCCTCTCGTGGCTCACGCTGATCGAGTGATTGATGCTTGGTGCGCACCAGGTAAACTCTAACTGACAGTAGCCTAAAAGAGGCTTGCCACACAGTAATAATTAATTTATTCCTTATTGGTATCAAAATAAATCTCCTGAAAGCTTCAACAGAATGTGAATTATAAGTGAAATCACCATGCATTATGGCACGTGGAAAAAGGAGAAATGTCCAATTATAGGCTATTGGAACATTTTCTTCACTTTTAACATAAATATGCTTATAACCAATTGCTTTAATATATACTTGTACTTGTAATCACTTCACTATAATTTATATATGCTAATTGGATTCCTAGATCACCAAAACATGGGGTTAGGCACCAAAATGACTTGTCTAGGATGAATAATGAAGGAGTAATGGTCTTTTAAGGAACTGGCAGCGGCCATCTTGAAGATTAGACCTTTCTAGTGGTCAGATTTTGGTAGACTTTTGATATGTTACACCTGATACTACAATAAACCATTGAGAAACCTTTTGTTACAATTTTTTTTAGGGTCAAACCATATTTGCAGCTGACTAAATGTCAGACAGAAACAGATGCGTCTGGGCTGTTTGCATAGGACCGTGCGGTGCTGTCCGCGGTGCTGAAATGGAGTGGAGGAGAGATAGACAGACATCACTTTGGAACGAAATTTTCAGTGACGGGACAGAGAGCGAGCGAGCTGCACTGCACACATGAGCAGAAAGACGGACATGAAATGTACAATTTCTGCAGTTTCTCCCACAGCTGGTCCAATGCATAAAGTAGCGTTCAGTGCTTGGAGAGATTAATAGCAAGCTCGAGACGATTAGTTGATGCCCTCCCCCCCCCCCACAAATACAGAGTGCCCCAGTAGGCTATTAGGCGTTTCAAAACTTCTACCCCGGCGCTCCTATCTGGAAAGAGACGTGAAGGCCGCAGAATTTGTGGACCCAATAAAGCTTTTCCCTCATACATCATACCACATGATAAATGCACAAACGAAACCAGGCATGTTAAAGGTGTGAGTCAGCTACTTACATGTAATGAACACAAGCAAATATTCAACAGTGCATGGCGATGCGCATTTTCCATCGAAGCCATATGGAAACACGTGCAGCGCAGCATGGCGTCGAAGGTCGAACGAATCCATAAACCCAAAACGTGGGCATGACAAACAAACAAGAAACACCTACTATTACAATCTACTTAGTGTAGTGTAAGTTTTCAAGGACGCACACTTGAAAAAGGAAAAAAAACTGATTTGAGCTAATATAAGTAGCCTATGATGTACAATTCAAAGGTAAGCTACTGTGCAGTATCTAACATCCAATCCACGTGTAATCTTGGCAACTGAATTGGTCAGGGTGGCGCAGAGGGGTGGAGTACAAATGTTGCATTTCTATAGGTCAATAGAATGATTGACCAGCCAATAAACACAGGAGTTGACTAAATTGCAATTAACACAAGGCCTACAGCCAATCACAGAATCAGATTATGTTCTGTGCAATACTGTGTGGATATTCCCAGTGCCCAACGTGGACTTAGAACTGCTGGATCAGAAGAGAGGGTGGATTTAAAGCAGGGGTTTTCAAAGTCTGAGACTGTGGGTCCTGGATGCCTATGGGATCATGATTATCTTATTAGATCCCATAGACACTCAACAATTGAGCCCAGATAGCCTGCTATTGCAGTTTGAAACCTCCAGACTAAACAACATACATTTGTGTACATTTGTCTGGCTGAAGGCATTTGTATGAGCTATCCAATGTCATATTTTTTCACTTCCATTCAATAAGCCTACCCTGACACTGCACTTTGAAAACCTCTGATTTAAAGGAATGATAATATTGTATTTTTGGTTAATGATGATCTGAAGAGGAATTTTTAGACCCTAATTATGCCAATATTTACCAATGGATCTACAGATCCAGGGAGTATGTAGGAACATGAGTGTTCATACCCGTTTGAGTTATGCAAAAGAGTTAATGACAGATCAGGGACACTGGAATTCATTCAGAGTTGGGGACATCTGTGTCCACTGTGCCATACAATCAAACACACACACACACACACACACACACCGCACCACGACCCCAACCTGACCACACACACGTCACCCCATCCTTCCGAGCAGGATGACAGCTATCTAAATGCACTCATAAAAACATTTATAAAACGACTTAGTCAGCTTTGGCCTGGAATTAAGACTAAATGATGGGTGGAACTGAACCTGATGTTTTAAGTAAGTTTTGTGTGTTATTAACCCAAACAGAAACATATACCCAACAGAAACAGTACACATTTGGGAGATTTTATTGAAAATTATTCCATGCGTGAGAGTAAGACTTGACTTATACTGGCTGCAAAGCCATTACCAGAATATATACATATGTATGTAGGCTATGTACTGTATGTATGTACGTATGTATATATAAATATATATATATATATATATACACACATGTATATGGCTTGTGTGAACGGTCTCACCTGTTAACAAGCTAAACTAAATTAAACTGTGTGGCTTTGGCGTTGCTTTGGCATCCTGTGTGAAGGGTTAGGGTTAGTTGAAATAAGACCTCTGGGCCAGGCAGAACCATCATGAGGGCCGCTTCGGGTTGTATAAGGCCCAGTTTGTAGTTCATATACTGTAGCACAGGGCTATTCAACTAAATTGTTCAGGGGGCCACATTGTCAGAAACTTAAGGGACCGGGGGCCGGACCGTTCCCCGAGCCATTATATGTACACTTGACACGCGCCACCACATTTTCGCAGCCGCGCTGGAACTATTATTAAGTAGGGGGTGCTGTAAGGAATGGAAGAAAATGGGATGTTTTTTGAGACTTTTATCCATATTTAGAAGAATATTTGATTTTAAATTAACATTAGGATTATTCAGTATCTTCTCCTTTTCTCACTCACTTTCATGTAACCACCTGCTCTCCCTTTAGTCGTTTTACACTACAACAGACAGCAACACACACATAAGTGTAATTTAATTGGTGTTAGCTAGTGCTGAAACAAGAATCAATCATTTACTGTAGTTGATCAACAGGAAATCTACACTATGATGACAGGAGTGTCTCGACTTGAAACTTTGGGAGTGTGCCAAGGGGGACCTGGCGGAGTGTAGTGCCCTATTTTCATGCAATTCAGCATAGCGCCACCTACTGGCAAAAAAAAACATTTTATCTCAAGAACCGTTCCCCCGATCAACTTCAAATTTGGGGAGTGCACTGATGGGATCTCGACAGTGCAGTGCCGCATTTCATGCAATTCGGCTCAGCGCCACCTACTGCAAACACAAAAAGTGGTTTATCTTGAGAACCGTTCGTCCGACCGACTTCAAACTCGAGGAGTACGCTTTGGGCAGTGTTTCTCAAACTTTTCCAGACCAAGGACCACTTAACCAATCAAAGTAAAATCAGGGACCACCTAACTCCCAAAACATCCCCAAAAACAATAGGCCTACTACTTCAACTGTAAATGACAAATTACAGGCTAATTAAATGACAAATAGCATTAAGGCTGTACAATTAATCACATTTCTGGCTTGGATTCGGTTCCCAGTGTCCGCTCCTCTCGGTGGGCATGGGGAGAGGGGTACTGATGCCCAGTGTCCGCTCCTCTTGATGGGCAGGGGGAGAGTGTCCACTCCTCTTGATGGGCAGGGTGAGAGGGGCACTGATGCCCAGTGTCCGCTCCTCTCGGAGGGCAGGGGGAGAGGGCCACCTGCAGCAAACATATGGACGCAGATATTTTATTATATTCATAAAAGGCCTCCAAAGAAAGAACTAAAATTACAACAATAACTGGAATTGTTTAGTACGGTAGATCGTTACCTTTCAAACATCTCCAAATATGTCAGTCAGCGTGGCAATCGTCTGACTGTACATATTCAACACATTGGAAAAAGAGCCTTGTGGATCTGGCAATCTCTGCAATTCCACTTCATTCAAAGGCCGTTGGAGTTGAACCTCTGGCACTGGCACTCCTTCAGGGTGGTGACCAGGTGTACTTTCCCAGTCAATGCCGTACTCCATGTCAACCTAATGGGACATTTACCATTAAAATTAGATGAGCATATTGTTTTTAAATATTATATATTATCAATTTATTTTTAAAGGGGGACTAACCCCCCAGATATGTGACAAAACGGCATGCTGCTTAATTAGAAACAAGGGTAGGTCGAAACCTAGCATATGGCCAGCGCAGAAAAGCGTTGACAAGCCTGTTGGTTGTAGCAGGCAGCGACATTGTTAAAGTGTAGGGCTGTCGGTGGCTAAAGTAATGG
This sequence comes from Poromitra crassiceps, assembly GCF_964638095.1. Taxonomy (NCBI): domain Eukaryota; kingdom Metazoa; phylum Chordata; class Actinopteri; order Beryciformes; family Melamphaidae; genus Poromitra; species Poromitra crassiceps. The sequence continues at coordinate 3,492,671 of NC_139630.1, forward strand.
AAAATCAGTATGTAAGTATGTAGTTGCATTTAATAAAACATTTTATTATAATACATTTCTGTGTGTGTGTGTGTGTGTGTGTGTGTGGGCTTTCAAAAAATCACAAAATTAGTTTTGAGCAGCACAGTCCACACATGCTGTGTGCTGTTGTTTCCACTAAGTGTATAGTCATGTTTGTATCCTGTGTAGCCTATAGGGATGTTCATCAATTATCGAAAATCGATAATTGATCGTTAAGGATTGGAATCGATCCTGTGGCATTTGGATCGATTTTTTAATTATTAAAAAAAAAGAAAAAAAAGAAAATTGGACTAAGTTTGGGTGGAATTCGTTCCTCCTCGCCCCACTCCATTGCACAGCCGACTAACGTGAGGTGGAGCTTCATATAGTCTCTAGTTTTCTGGCTGGGCACGGGCCTTTGTGCCAACAAAACTGTTTTAAACATGGGAAATTCACACCGGCATGCGCCGGGGACAGCAGTGTTGGAGGAGACACATTGAAATAAAGAGTTAATTGAGGAGAACACGTTGTCTTTCGTATTTTCTGCCATAGGCATTCATTTTGTAAAAAAAAAAAAAAAAAAAAAAAATTCTAAGTATTAACACATTGAGTGCCAAGGACGTCTGTGGACGTCCTAAAAAAAAGTAACGAGGAGTGCCAAGGACGTCTGTGGACGTCCTAAAATCATAATTCATATTATTCCATAATTCTGCTGTTTAAGGTCGTACCTAGCCAGTGAGCATGAATCCCTTCAAGGGATCACACGGCGCCACCTTAAACATCGTCACAGGAGCTGCTCCACCCACCTCAGATCCTTTACTTTGTACAGGAGACAGCGGAGAAAGCCGTGATGAAAGTGGAAACCGATGCATGCTTTCTGCCAGAGCCGTATATATTGCTCTGTCTACAGCGAGAGTGGGCTCGGCTGCATCCGCGCTCACAACTGAGCTCTTATGCTTCTATCTATCTCCACACGATTTCCTAGAAAGCCAGCATCCGAAGCCGAACGGGCCAAGCCTTTTCGTTCAGTCGCGTTTGCCAGCGCGCATCATTTCCTTGATGGGCGCTGGGATCTGTCCGGGGCAAAAACGGAGTCGAGAAAGCAAACTCTGTGCGTGTGGGAGGAGCCCGCAGCTCAGAGGTGGAGAGGGGGGGGGGGGGGGGGGGGGGAGAGGGGTGTGTGGCTGCACAGAAACCACACCACACGCCACCACATCAGAAAACACCAGCCAGAGTCAGTGAATGTGCTCGAAATTAGAGTGCAAAAGGTATTCATAAAAGGGGCTATATCTTGGAAAGTAAAAAAAAACGACAGAAAACCCTTGAAAGTGCACTTTTTTGAGAGGCTGTAATTTCATAATGGAACTGTCTAGAAACAAAATTTCTTCTTTGGAAGAAGCAGGAGTGTTCAATGTTTCATTAAAGTCCAGCCCCGTTAATATAGCCATAATAGAAAAAATTCTATAGCTGTTTTCAACTGAATGGAAGTGAATCTGGCACAGGCTCCAGACAATTTTACTGAAGCGCTGTGGCACTCAATGTGTTAATATGATCGATAATCAATAATTGATCGTTAATTTTCACCGATTATCGATTTTGGAAAATTTTCTAAATGAACATCCCTAGTAGCCTACATAGTTATGTAGGTCTACACCCTTTTTCTGTCGGTCGGTCTTTGTGACCATGTCCTTGTGTGTTTAAGGCTGAGGGTGCTCAGAGCATAAAGAATTTCATTGTATTTATACACTGTATTTATACATATGACAAATAAACTTGAACTTGAACTTGGAACTGTGGTTTGGTGAAGCTTGGACAAAATTAATAGTAAAAGGTGACTCTGTGAACCTACCTACCTAGTTCGGCAGCGGCAGGTCTTATGGTTTCTGAGTGGGACCAAATGGTCTCCCAAATGGGCTTGTAAATTGGGTGGACAAACCCTGTTATAGGGCCTGTGCCACTGCGTGCGCTGGCCAAAAAGAAGGAAAGAGGCAGAAGAGCCTCTCCTCTTGTCTGACTATACTCTTTGGCTGTGCTCAGACCGGAATTATAAACCGGAAACAGCGCCATGACACTTTTCCTCCGCATAGAGGAAAAACGTTATATCAGAGTATATCAGAGGGTATCAGAGGTACGTTATAAATAGAGTGACGTTATAAACAACTAACCAACGCTGGTGGTCTGTATGGAAACAGTGTTGCTCGAAATGGTTAAAAGTTATATCAATTTGGTAATTCTGTGGCGTTTTACTGCCATGACACATAACTAACTTGCTGCTGAACATGATACACTTTGTACAATTGTAACAGTTTGGTCTTAAATGTAGAGATTTTGACCAGAATCCTTCACACACCACCCCAAAAGCCATATTGGTTAAAAGCTGAAAAAAAGTGTTTTGGGGGTTAGTCCTGCTTGAACTTCCCACCCAATTCACCCATTTTGTTTCTAAAAGGCAGGAAGTAACACAGGTGCAAGCAAAACATTAACGAGGGCCCCGGCACTGGATCCCCTAAATGGATTGGAAGTTGGAAAACCTCATTAACACAAACTCCTGGGAACCACTGATATATGGATTTTGTGTCTTGTCACAAACCTTGACCTCGAACCTTGAGATTGGTTTCTAGTACAAACCTGGGGGGGGTCTTGACCCTCACGCTGGTTTTGAGACCATAGGTGGATTGGTGACCGATTCCCCTCGGTACGCAGGCGATGGTGGTTCCAGCCCCCCTTGAACAACTGCAGATGCCTATTGATTTGCAGAAGAAATACCCAGTGCAGTGCATACAGTTGGATCTCATTGTCTGGGTTGAGTAGGCCCTCTGTCTCCAGATTGTAGAAAGTTGTGTAGAACAGATCCAACACTCCTCCAAAGACATCTATCCATAATCTCTCTATCCTTGATAGAGAGAAAAGAAACATTAACAAGAAAGGTGGTCAGCAAATCAACGGATGCGGTTCAGCATTGATGTGTTGACCCAGGGTTCATTTAAAGACATAAAAATACTTTTGAGTGCTGCCTTTTTGCTTCCCCCCCAATGTCAGTATAACACAAAATTGTGTACACTGACAACTCTTTTGATGCAACTATTCTAAAATTATTCAGCAACCACAGCAATGAACTTGGTGACCAAAGTAATAACCAGAACTACAGTTATAATGCTATCTGTTTTGCACATAAAACATGTGCTGAAAGTAAAAAATAAAAATAAACCTAGAATGGCCGCACTGCGGAGATATGCCTCTGCCAACAAGTGAGCAGTCGACATGCATGTCTGTCCAGACTTTGATGTTTGAGCCAAATGAGAAGAAATTTTGTCAAGGTGTTACGCTGCACCCGAAACAAACTTGGGAATGGCGTTCGTGAGGTCACGGTGACCTTGAACTTTGACCTATGACCACCCAAATGTAATCAGTTCATCCTTGAGACCACATTTCCGGCAAATTTCATGAAATTGCATCAATGCGTTTGTCAGATATCGCGTTAACAAACATCGGATGAATGTACGGACGGACGGACAACCCAAATCCATAATGCCCCCGGCCTGGCTATTGCCGGTGGAGGCATAAAAAAAGGATGAAAAATAGCTTTTGTCAAGCTACTGTTATCTTTTGTTGGCCAAAACCAAGGTCAAGTAGAAAGAGCATGAGAAAAACATGCAACAAATTTACAAAAGGCCAATACCTCTGGTTGTGTGTGCTTCTTCCAGTGAGATGAGAATTCCTATTTGGGCCTCTGGTGGACACCATGAAGTCTGCCACTTGGACATTCTCCCCTCCTTTATCAGAACGCACACGTGATGGCACTCCATAGGCATTGACTGCCTCAAGGAAGCTGCTGAGAACTGTTGAGGCACGGTTGTTGGTAGCAGCATTCAGGTAAACAATAAGACGGCTAAAGCCGTCAATGCCCCCATGAACCACAATTCGCCATCTGTAATTGAATAAATTGCAAAGTGGTGTTACTGCAATAACAATGCCACAATCCAAGATCATCCACAGTGAGAAAGTATAGCAGCATCTGAAATTATGTCAGGCGAAAGCACACAGGAGCCACCTCCCAGCGGGTTGCGGTGATGTCTCACCAACCCGTGAGGACCCCCATCCCCCCTTCCTCTCTCTTCCTCTCTCTCTCTCTCTCTCTCTCTCTCTCTCTCTCTCTCACACGGTGCAGCCAAGGGCAGGTCATGGTATGGGGCATGCACAGTGTCACTTCGTGAGATACCTATGGTTTCCTAGCTGGAACACTCCACCGATTCCCAACCAGCTTTTTATAATTAGAAAATCAGTAGTATATGCGAAAACTGTAAACAATTTTGCAGGTATTCATTTAGTTTGACAGTAAATTTGAGTAAAGTTGTGGATCATTGATGTCATTCATGCACAAATTACATCACTGAAATAACTTAAATTCCAATCTAATAAAAACCCTCTTGTCGCTATGAAGGGACATGGACAAATTTAACACCTGTAGATGAAATTCTAGACTTTGTAAACAAAATTCACTACTTTTAAGTCGAGCTGAACCCAAAAATGACTTTTCTTTTCTTTTAGTTCAAATACCTGGGTATGCAGTGCACCTATTTAATAATGTATCCAAAGAAAATGACAAAAATCTTATTTCTTTAGTTTTTCACACTTTTTCACATCAAAGGTTCATTTTTCAAGATTTCATTGATAACAGTAATCTACAGTTTGCTGACGTCACCTAGTACTATCAAATTTCTACCCCATTTCAACCAATCATATTACGACATGGCAGCTGTCAATCAAACCTTCATTTCAGGATAATTTTCTCTTCCAAAAGAAAGAGAAAATGGCGCCTAGTACCTGTCATCTGGCAGAATTCCTATCCCATAAACTAACTACTACCTTGGCCAATTGTATGAAACATGAACAAAAAACAAAAACGGTAATGTCCAAGTATGCAAAGAAATGTAACTGGCTCGTTAAAAACGCGCATTCCAGGAATATCGTATTTACAGCAATAGCGATAAAGGCGCGCGCTTGAGATCCTGCGGTTGTCAGGGTCTTCCCTCAGAGATTCCAGGCGGGCGGGCGGGCGGGCAGCACCCATGCATCGGATTGTCCGCTCGCTCCGCACGAAGCAGCTGGCTGCCTGGTACTCCGCGGATCCCACTCCCGTAGCACGACAACACGCTGAATCACACTCGATTTGGGGGTGCAACACGCCGTGATTGGCCAATGGCAAAGCCAGTCCCCAGAATTGTCAAATCAAATCATCAAGACCCGGCATTGTGCGGCTTGTGGTCCGCCTCTCAACCCTGTCATCTCAGACAAGATTTGTTTGAGTCTCCGACGCTCGTGCTATTGCATTCGCCTCCGGTTCACTTCAACTTTAAGGCCTTATTTTGAGAATATTAAATTTAATGCTTTTTTAATACCCCGCGGGTACCCTGGTTCTGATGTTGATGTGGTGATGTGATAAATGATCGGGAGCAAGGAGATTCGCTATTAACAATCATCGGGAGTCTGCAGAGGGTGCTTTATTTTGAAAGTTGAATGGATGCCCTATGCCGTTCCTGTGTCTGACTTCCTTCCAGGTCGAACTGCTCTGTGCAGCTTGACATGACTCAATTTGGCGTCTGTCAAAAGTGTAGTCGTAGACTGAATTTCAATCATGGAAGACCAAATAAGGCATTAATAGAGCACCCCATGCTGTCATACCCCTCAGCCCAAATGACGTCACTAAATGACGTCACCATCTCCGACGTCACCTTCTCCATGACGTCACCTTTGCAGTGTGACGTCAGTTGCCCAAATGACATCAGTTATGACATCATAAATGCCCTTCTCCCAAATGACATCAGTTATGACATCATAAATGACATCAGTTATGACATCATAAATGCCCTTCTCCTGGTACTATATAAAGCCCCCATCACCACAGCTTAAATCACACTTGTGCAGTCATCACTCACCTTGTGTCAGCATCACGCATTCATCCAGCATCTCCAGAGCAAAAAGCTTCATTCAGTCCATCATCATGTCTGAGTCTGAAGACGAGCAGCAAAGGGTCAACTCCGCCGTGGACGCCTTCCTGTCTTGAGTGGCTGCGATCAGATCTGGCGGCTGTGTCGCAGACTGAATGGCGCCACTCCCAGTAGAATCCACGCGTTAAAGACACACCTTCAAGCGAGTTGTAATGGAAATGCAAATCCCAGCCATGCTGGGCAGCCGCGCAGACTTAGTCAAAGAGAGTAGAGCCAAGCCAGCACATGTGTATGTAAAAGACAAGATAATCTGTAATGCGTCTGGTGACGTATCATGTTATAACTGTAACTCCTATATCTTCTGCTGTATCATATCAGTGGAAAAGTAATTCCACATATAAGACAAATATTCATTATTTAAGTCTGACCTTATAAGTTTATGGTTGCCATCTATATGCCACAAGCTGTTAGGAGCTGGAACAGAATATCTTCTGCGTCTGACTGTCTGGAGTTGGAGAGTGCGCAGAACAACTCCCTCTGGGTCAACGCGGCGCTGAGCTTGTTGCACTCGTCTTCCTTTAAAAACAGAGATTACAGAGTTAAAACCATGATACACACAAATATCACAATCACTTGTAATGGACAGGTTACAATTATAAACACTGTAAATTTGTCAACATTGCACAAACTGAAATGCTAGACAATTAGGACTTCACAAAGGGAAAGATGTAACCCATATTTAAAGTAGGGCTTTAAACATACAGCCAAGGCCATCCTTTTTTTGCCTTCGCGTTTTTTGCCTTTGCGATTGATGAATAGCAACAGCAGTGATGACAAACATTGATGTGGAAGATGAACAGTCAATAGTAATGTGGACATGATGCTCAAGCAGCTAAATTACATGTAAATGAGTCAGTGACAACCCCATCGATATCACGTAAGGCCTACAGTGTTAATCAATGCAGTTATCAACACAGTAGGTCACTTACTTTGGATCCGTATGCCTCGGGCATTCAGATGGCCCAACATCATCTTGACCCCTGTATTAGGATGATGACTCAGGATCTCCTGCACCACTGCATCCAACTCGTCATCGTCGATGTTGCTGAACAAATCGGATACCCTAAAGAACAAGATTTCAGCCATTTGGTCAGTTGGAAAAATGGCTTTGGATCTATTTGACGTTAACATTTTATCATTCAGATACATTTGATCATTCAGCAACAAGTTCAGTCTCAACCAATTTTGTAACCTAAAATCGTTAAACATCTCACTACTACTGTAGACAGTTTTCACAGAATGGTGTAGGGAAACCTATCTTATTTCCTGTCAGCATATTGTTTTAGCAAACACTGCAACAGGAACTAAGCTAGGGCCAAGGCAATTTAATGTTTATGTCGTCAAGTTAAAGTTTGGATTAACGCCAGTAGCCCTCGATCATTCTAATGTTAACTTACTTAATAGGTAGGCTCATAGACTCGCCCAATATTTAAGCCCCTTTCAGACATAGTCCCCAGTAAATTACTGGGATAAACTTTCAGGGACTACTAGACCACTAGTAGTGATCTTCACTATTCACACATCCACTACATGCAGGAACATTTCCATCTTGCGCCCTTTGACACACTAGCTAGGCTCGCCTGCTGCGTGGACTCGTCTGCCCTGCAGCTGGCCGAGCTGACCCTGCAGCTCGCATATGTGCACTTGATTCCTAGGCTTGCCCGCTGCGCCTGCCCTGCAGCTCGCCAAGCTGGCCCTGCAGCTCGCATACGCAGCTCGGCTGCTGTGTGGCCTCACCTGCTCTATTGGCGCGCGTGCGGGGGGTGTGTGTGTGTGTGTGTGTGTTGCTCACAAAATGTTATTGCCCTTAAGTTTACATGCGCGCGGGTGTATGTGTGTGCCCCTTAAGTTTGCATCTATCAGGCTTATGACATCACTGATGACATCTTCAGTGTCTTATGACATCATCTGTGATGTCACTATGCACATTGCTAAAGTGACATCAATGATGACATCACACACTTATGACATAATCTGCGATTTATGACATCACTGATGACATCATCAGTGGGACAAAATTTGAAACAGAGAGAGAACAGAGAATGCCCATATGATCCCTTTTATAACATAAGGAAGGCTGACATGGGATGGGGAGGTGCTCTGAGGTGGGCAGCTGTGGAGAGGTGTCAGGATGTCCCATTGTTCTTCAAATCCACTCATTCAAGTTGCAGAGTGGTGTGTGTGTGTGTGTGTGTGTACACACTTCTCACTACTCTGTTAATGGCCCTCAGCAAAAGTATATTATATTTTATTGCAAATGTACTTGATTAAGAGTAGAACGTATTCATTAAAAAAAAATACTCTTAGAAGTACAATTGGGTTAAATGTACTTGGATACTTCCCACCTCTGATCCCACTCCCCCACTTTATCTGGATCAGTGAGCTCTAGCATTAGAGAACATCATTGTTGGTCAATGATCATATTGGGCTGTCAACTAGCGTAACAGTTTAATGTTAACGTTCGGATTGGAGTGGGTATCTTTGTGCTGGTGCTTTCAGACCAAAAAGTTTCTCGGGACTTCCTGAGAGGAACTGCCCGCTGGCGCTGGGGAGGTTCCCCGAGAACTAGCGTTACATACATTCAAGGGCTAGCACTGCCATAGGAACGCTGACGTGAGCCATGGTGGTTAGCTAACCGCTACTACTGTTACCTGACAATGAAATACACACTCACCTTATGCCATGCTCTGCCATCCGACGGTGAATAGTTCTTTCACCAACCCCAAAAAGCCTTGCAATGTCACCGACAGACAAACCCGCAAGCAAATAACTTTCCAGGGCCTCCACAGGCAGCATATGAGGAGGGCGCCCAACTCTCCCAGCTTCAGTGGACACTATGGACATGTTTAGGCGATGAGACACTTCCTCCAGATTAGTGAAAAGCAAAGTGTCAACGTCTGTATCCGTGTATGCAGCTTCTTGAAAAACAATGTCAGTCACAGCGTCCACAGAAGATAATAAATAGTCATGACTGACAGCATTACTTTCTGCTAGCTCAGCTAAGCGCCGCAGCTCTCTAGCGATCTCTTCCCGAAGCGAGGTAGCAGCCATTTTGTCCCCGAAGCTCCGCGGCAATACTCCTGTACTTGTTTAATTGTTGTTATTGAGTCTATTTCTGCAATAACTGCACTTTATGGCTGTTTAAACTCGACAAACGCTGACATTACTCTTCGAAGCAGACATGCAAAGGAGGCGACCATTACTGTTTTGTGAAGTTCCTTGAGTAACTTCCTTCCTAGCCGGTCACAATGTCAAGGAACTAGTCAAGGAAGGATGAGACAACAGTCATCTCACACGAATTTTGACCAGACTTTGTGTGGTCAGTTCTATTGAAGTGAATGGGGTGGGCAGGGTAAGTCCCACTATAAACCATCATATCTGTGCTGTTTCACCTTTGATTGAAAAATGCTTCCACCAGATTAAAGAAAATACATTATGTGATGTCGAGAGTCTTATCCTTCTTTTTTTGCCTGGTCTTCAGAGGTGCGTGGGATGAACCAATAGGCGAAGACTTGAGCCCATGACGGCCAGCCCCCTAATCTGCATTGAGCAGCAGGCATAAATGCACGGGCCGCCCCCCTAATTTGCATTGAGTAGGCAGAAATGCATACAGAAAAGGAAAGGAAGCAAGGACGCATCACTAAATACAAAGGAGACATCACTAAATACAAGGCACATAAATAAATGGGAGGTAAATAAAACAGACATAAATAAAATAAAACACACATAAATAAATGCCATAAATAAATGTATAAATGTATAAATAAATGTATAAATGTATAAATAAATGTATAAATGTATAAATGTATAAATACACAAATAAATCATTAAATAAATATATAAAACGTACAAAAATAGGAAAATACACATATATATACATTTATGTCATCTACATTTATTTCTACATATATTTATGATACATATATATGTATTTATCTGCTCATTTATACATTTATTCATTTATTTGTTGATACGGCAGATCCGGGACTCCATACATTGAATTGACTCACTCCACTTTACAGGTATGGTAAGGTAAACAACCTCAAAGGTTGTGAGTTCATTAATGCTGAAAGGATGCATGTATTTATTAAAGACATCTTCTTTTAAAGTTAGATGATGTACTGGAAAATGCTGGATTAATTTAAATTCACTGTATCTTTAAAAAACCTGTTTCTATATACATAGTTTGCTACATCAGCCTACATCACCCTGCTGGCCACAACGACTTGCAAGATGTCCACCATTGATGACGTTCCTGCAGACTTTCCTGAAGCCAAGGAGGACCAGCTGACCTGGCTGAGAAGCCTAGCAAATCGCATCGTGGACTTCGCCTGGATGCCTCCTGAACAGGAGCAGATCGACCTGGTTGCAGCTTGTGGAGCAAGTCCAGGGGAACCTTCGGAAGAGGATATGTTCCTGTACTGTATCTGTGTAGCTGAGTCAATGTTGTCCATGTTATTTTTTATTTTGTGAACATTCTCAAAACGTGTGTAAGTTATTTTCTGTTACAATATTGTTTTTCTGTCAATATCACAAGGTGAGCATATATATAGTTCCGTTTTACCTCTTGTAGCAGGGGGGGCCGTAATTAGCGTGACACTACAACACAACACACAAGTGACGTTGTCGCCTTCTCCCGGCAGAAGTCGGAGAACTATTGTCGTGGTAAGACGTGTGTTGCCGCTCTCATTTCCTTGTTTAACTTAGCATGTTAAAATGTCACATACCATGGGTGGAACAGTATGATATGTTGTGATAGAAGATTGCTAACATGCTTTTATTTGTTTTGTCATTTGCTTTGGTGGGAAAAGTATGTTTATTTCTGTTGAAATTGTCTTTGATCTTCACTCAATTGTGCGTGGCCTGTTGCAGGGGACGGAGAGAAAGCTAGTCACTGTGCTGTATTGACTGTGCCCCCTGCTGATCTTTTATAGGTATGGTTTAATGCTATTAATACTGTTATCTGTACTTTTATGAAGGACTGCATTTGTTTAGCTTAATAAGTTGAAGATAGTGTCATTAAATATGCACTTTGTTTTATTTATTTATTTTTGTATGGTTACATGTTTGAACTAAAGGGTGATACAGTGACTAAAAACGAATTCTGAAGAGTGAATGAATGTACTCATTGAGTATTTTTGTTTTGTTTGTATTGTAGCTACTGACTATAAATATGTATTCTGTAACCACATACAGTAAGGGTATACACTGAAATTATTACAGTGTTATTTTATGTTTATTTTATGTTTATTTGCAAAAAAGAGAAGTCGGAGAACTATTGTCGTGGGGACGGAGAGAAAGCTAGTCACTGTGCTGTATTGACTGTGCCCCCTGCTGATCTTTTATAGATAAACTGCAGATCCTGAAGCCTGGTGTCCCTGGTTTTATTGTGCAACCATTCTGCAAACGTTACATAAAACTGGTGCCGTGACGACCCGGATCCATTGGTCAGCCACCGCCGATCGCTGGGGTTCAGCTGTGTGCTTGTGACGTCTGGGATACTAAGTTGGTAGACCCGTGGATTCTGTTAGCTGTTGAAGTGATTGCTAATATTCAGTATAACACAGGTGTTCAGGATAAAACTATATAAAAAAAATAAAAAAAAATAGCACAAGTTATATATTTTTTTCTGTGAAATTTGTAAAACAATTTTAACGTTGATTTGTTTTCTACACCTTTTATATGTACTGTGTGAGATGGCAGGCAGAGGTCAGGATACGTTCAGTAATTTCACACCCGGTGTTGGGATGGGAAGCCCGTGGTTTAGCACAGATGGGGCAGTTCGGAGTAGGGCTGCAATGTTAACCGTTGATGAGACATTAGACGATATCACAGAAACTCCTCCACCTGTGCCTCAGTTTTCCACCCCTAATGTCAACAATGAGAACACCACCCAACAGTTACGTGACCTCATCGGTGAGTTAGGGAGTCAGATTGGTGAGTCAATAGCCAGCCGCTTGATAGCCAGTCAGTCCCCACTCACCCCGAATCAGCCTCCATCAGTGAAACCAGTTAGAGTTGGTGCATCAGACACAACCATTGACTTTTCCAAAGTAAGTCTGGTAGTCAGGTCTGATATCAAGGAGCCTCCCATGTATCGTGGCGATGGCGACGACAAATATTCTGTTCAAGAATGGATAGATATAATGGAGGTGTATTTGCACAAGAAAAGTGTCTCAACCAACGAACAGAAAGATGAGATTCTGAGCCATCTTCTTGGCAAGGCTAAAAGTATTGTCAAAGTAGGATTGAAAAGCAGCTTAGCAGCTGGCCCTGAGGCAATATATAGCATACTGAGCCGCTACTTTAGCGAGACCCCTGGGTCCTGTCTACCACTAGCCGATTTCTATGCCACACAGCCCACAGTAAAAGAGACACTAGTTGATTACTGGGTTAGGCTTAATACAGCTGCCGAGGCAGCCGACAGGAACTTGAAGCGTCAGGGGGGTAAAATGGACAATATGGATACAGAAATAGCAATGATGTTCATTCGAACCTGCCCTGATCCTAGTCTCGCCTGCGTTTTCAAATGTAAGCCCATAAGTAAGTGGTCCCTCACAGAGGTGCAGGAGACCATCGATGAACACCAAAGGGAGTGTCATGTGAAGAAGTCAAACGCAAACATGGCCAAAGCACATGTCCTCCAGGTAGCCACAGCTGTAGCAGCTATTAGTCCCCCAGAACCTGAACCCGAATATGCTCAAATTAACACAGTCAAATACACCCTGACTAATTCAGCCAAGCCAAATGAAGCAGCTGCGTCAGAACAGGGTGCCCTAGAGCGTGTGCTAAGCATGTTAGAGAGAGTGTTAGAGCGTACCAGCCAGCCGGCTGATGCGGCTAGACCCCAATTCCCCCCCCCCAGATCATTTCACCTCATGCCGAGTCTGTGGCAACAACTCTCACTCTACACGAACACACTGCATGAGAGAAAGGAGATGTCTGGGCTGCCTAGAAGTAGGGCATCAGCGAAGAGACTGCCCCAAAGCCACTGCTGTGCAACGAGATGGCAGATCACCCGATCAGGGAAACTAAGTCGCTCACACCCGAGAGGGGACAGTGTGAGTGACCGTGATGACACCCTCAACTCTAGTGACGAAGAGGACATGCAGTCTGTGTATGCAGAAAGCCTAAAATCTGCCCCACCTGATACTGTTGTATTGTTCCAAAACATAACCAAGCTTGATACATCTGACAGTCTGTTCTACACCAATGCACAAGTCAATGATAAAGTTTCACTGCAAGCTCTGCTAGATACTGGCTCCATGGCCTGTACCATTAGTGAAGAGGCTGAACAGCTGCTTAAGGATGCCGGATCAGCAACAGAGCCCAACGGTCTCCACACTAATATCAGGCTTGTTGGCTGTGGTGGAATCCAAGTCAAGCCCAAATGCATTCACAACCTGAAGATGGACGTGTACGGCTGCACGTTCAGTGTGCCTGCCTTAGTCGTTCCCGGGCAGAAGGATCCAGTGATCCTGGGCACAAATGTAATTAAACACCTCATAAAGCAGTTCAAACAGTCTCACAACTTCTGGCAGGTTCTGAGCAAACCTGAGTCCGCAAACGCACCAGAGATAATGCAGTTCCTCAGCATGTTGTCTGGCATCAACAGATGGAGGGGCGATACAATACCAGACTTCCTTGGGACTGTTAAACTGATGAAGGCAGTAACTCTTCTCCCTGAACAAGAGCACCTGGTCTGGGGCAAGTTACCTGCAGCCTCACCCCTTTCCGAAGGCAGTGCCATTCTGGTTGAGCCACCAAAAGCACAGACTCACAAGAAAGACATCATGGTCTGCAGATCGGTAGCCTCTATGAATGGTGACAGATGGGTCCCCGTCAGGATCCTAAACACCTCTGACAAGGTCGTAACATTAAAGCGGAACACCAAGGTGGCAGATGTGACCACCTGCATAGCCGTTGAGGACCTAGACATGACCCCTGAACAAACGCCAGTCGAAAAAGTCACAATGCAAAGTCAGACAGTAAATGGTGAAGGGGCCAGTAGCTCCGGTTCCACTCCTTGTCCCAATTTTCGTAACAGTCTACATAACCTGGGATTGGATGATCTAGATATTGACGCATGTGAGGTGTCCGATCACTGGAAATCACAACTGCTGCAACTGATCAACAAGTATGATGACGTCTTCTCAAGGAGTAAGCTTGATTGTGGGCTGGCTAAGGATTTTGTCCACCGCATCCACATGTCTGATGTGCGGCCATTCAGACTCCCATACCGGCGTGTGCCACCAGGGCATTACCACAAGCTCCGACAGGTACTGTCCGAGATGGAGGAACGGGAACTCATCCGCAAGTCCAACAGTGAATGGGCATCCCCACTAGTGCTTGTATGGAAGAAGAATGGGGACCTTAGAATATGCGTGGACTACCGCTGGTTAAATGCCCGCACAATCAAGGATGCCCATCCTTTACCCCATCAATCAGACTGTCTGGCAGCGTTGGGGGGTAACGCCATATTCAGTGCCATGGACCTCACCTCTGGCTATTATAACGTCACCATGGCAGAGGAAGACAAGAAACTCACGGCCTTCACCACACCCATGGGGCTCTATGAGTTCAACAGACTCCCGCAGGGGCTATGCAACAGTCCTGCAAGCTTCATGCGTCTCATGATGGGTATATTTGGTGACCAGAACTTCTTGACCCTGCTCTGCTATTTAGACGATGTGCTCGTATATGCCCCCAACGAAGCCGAAGCCCTCAAGAGGCTTGAAACAGTTTTCAGCAGGCTGCGTGAACATGGATTAAAGCTGGCCCCCCACAAATGTCAGCTGCTCCGGAGGAGTGTGAGATTCTTGGGGCATGTTGTGGATGAACACAGTGTGTCAACTGACCCTGATAAGGTCAAGGCCATTGCTTCCGTGACAGAGGCCGATCTTATGATGGAGGATGGCGTTACCCCCTCTCAAAAGAAGATCAAGTCGTTCCTGGGCATGATCATGTACTATCAGCAGTTCATACACGATTGTTCCCGCATAGCCAAGCCACTCTTCACACTGACTGCTGCACCAAAGGGGAAGAAAGGAAATGCGCGAGCTGCTGCTGCATTCAGAAAGTTACATCCAAGTGATTGGGGAGAGGAGCATGGCCGCGCATTTGAACAGCTGAAAACTGCACTCATGGAGTCTGTCACACTCGCACACCCTGATTTCAGCCGACCCTTCCTTCTGTCTACAGACGCCTCTCAAGATGGCTTAGGTGCTGTATTATCACAAGTTCAAGAGGGAGAAAGTAAGGCACGTCCCATCGCATTTGCCAGCAAGTCACTCAACCGTGCTCAAAGAAACTACCCTGCTCATCGCCTAGAGTTTTTGGCACTGAAGTGGTCCGTCTGCGACAGATTTAGCCATTGGCTAAAGGGACACACCTTCACCATCTGGACGGACAATAATCCGCTAACCTACATTCTAACAAAACCGAAACTTGACGCAGTTGAGCAAAGATGGATATCTAAATTGTCGCCATACAACTTCAGCATCAAGTACATACCTGGCAGCAAGAACATTGTAGCTGATGCCTTGAGCAGGCTGCCCTTTGTCCAAAATCGTGTCTGCCAGAGGCTCATGAAGGAGTCATATGAAGTGCTGTTGGATGAGTCACAACAAGTTCAAGAGGGTATAGTGCAAGAGGCGTTCAGGGTCAGTGCCAACCACCAGAGTGTTGAACTCCCACTCTCATCACAGAACTTGGAGCGTCTCTCTCTGAGCGACGATGCCGTGTCTGCAGTCCTGACAGGTCATGCTGAATGGGAACAAGGCTTCAGAGAAAGGGTGGTTTCTTGGCTCGCTCAAGACCTGGAGAAGCTAGTCCCGCCAGGTCAGGACACACTGCCCGTATTTTCACTCCAAGAGCTACAAGATGAACAGAGAAAAGATGTGACACTGTCGCAGGTCATCTCATTTGTCACTCGGGGGAGACGGCCGTCAAGAAGAGAGAAAGCTGGATTGTCAATGCTGGTGCTCAAAACCCTGAAGCAATGGCAGAAATTGACAGTGCTCGATGGTGTGCTGTACAGGGTGTGCAAGGACTCGCTAACTGGAAGGAAATGTCATCAGTACATGGCACCCTCCTCCTTGGTCAAACGTATCCTGCGTGGTGTCCACGATGATGCTGGCCATCAGGGTCAGAGTAGGACCTTACATCTAACAAGGCAGAGATTCTTCTGGGCGGAGATGGAGCGTGATGTCAGAGAATATGTGAAATGCTGCAAGCGCTGTGTTGTCAGCAAGACATTGGAGCCTGATGGAAGGGCCCAGCTTGAGAGCATCAAGACCACGAGCCCCCTAGAGCTGGTCTGTATAGACTTCTGGTCTGCAGAAGATTCCAAGGGAAAGAGTGTGGATGTCTTGGTGATGACAGACCATTTCACTAAAATGGCCCACGCCTTCAAATGCTCTGACCAGTCCGCCAAACAAGTCGCTCGTCAGCTGTGGGATAGGTATTTTTGCGTCTATGGGTTCCCACAAAGGATCCATTCAGACCAGGGCGCAAATTTTGAAAGCCAGTTGATTCAGGAGCTGTTGCAGATCGCTGGCGTGAAAAAATCAAGAACAACACCCTATCATCCCATGGGGAATGGCCACACCGAGAGATTCAACAGAACCTTGGGGAATATGATCAGGGCTTTGCCCCCCAGGGATAAACAGAGATGGCCGCAGATGCTGCAAACGCTAACTTTCTCTTACAACTGTACAGCTCATGAGTCGACTGGGTATGCTCCCTTTTACCTGATGTATGGACGGATTCCCAGGCTGCCAGTGGATGTTATCTTCCATAATGTGGAGCGTGACAATGACATCACCGACTATAACAGTTATGTCAAGAGGATGAGGGACGACCTCAAGGAAGCTCTTGCCTTGGCCCAAGTCAATGCTCATTCCAGTCAGCAGCGTCAAGCAGGCCTGTACAACAGAGGAGCAAAAGGCATTGACATTGAGAAGGGAGATCAGGTTCTCGTGGCAAACAGGTGTGGGCGTGGCCGAAGAAAACTCGCTGACAGGTGGGAGTCTGCCCTCTACACAGTTGTCTCCAAAGACTCACGCTGCCACACATACCGCATCAGACATCCCAACACTGGGCAGGAGAAAACCGTGCACAGGAACCTGCTTTTGCAAGCCAACTTCTTGCCGGTGGAAGTAGATCACGAAACTGAGTCATCCCTTCACAGTGGTTCTGCCCCAAGTGAAGAACATGGTGAGCTAGATGGAAGCCTCCTGGTGGCCGACTCTGAGTTTGACCGGTCAGAACGCACCGCCAACTGGGTAGCACAGACTGATTCCTCAGATGGCTCTTCAGAGATAGAGCATACATTCTCCCAACCCCCTCAAAGGCCCCTTGAAACCCCTGAAACAACCATTCACAAGCCACAAACAAGTGACAGTGGTAGGGTAGATGTAAGTGTCAACCCTAAAACAGATATTTGTATCAGAGGGAGTCAAGGTGCTGGGGATGAGACAGAGCTTCCCATTGAAACTGACAGGGCCAGCAGTATCGCAGCAGAGACTGGTCTTAGTGAAGAACGGTCAGAACCAGGCGATTGTCACCCAAAGAGTAAAGTAGCCAAAAGAGAAACTCCTAAAGTAGTTCCACAACCTCCCCCACGTGATTCAGTAGGTCACATTAGGACAAGGGTGGGCAGGTTGGTGAACCCAGTTAACAGATTGATACACAACATGACGCAGAGGAACACACAAACAAGCAATTTGGTCAGTGAGTTTGCCAAAACTTTATTCATGTAATCACACACAGTTGTCACGTCATTAGGATAGTGCTGTGAATGTTCACGGTAAATGTATAGTCTTTCAATCTTCTGAGTGAGCTCAGTAGTTAGGGTAACAGTTATTTAATAATCATCCGTTTGAGATTGTGTGTAGGGCACTTTCTTCAGCGAGTAGACATTATAGAAGTCTGGCCAATTTCTTTATGTCACTTTCCCTTTTAGTTGGGAGGCGTTTATGTTGCAATTAGAGATGCATAGAGGATAATTGTTACCCGGAATTCAGTTCTTAACCCTTGCTGGAACGGTTTTGAGAAGTTCAGAGGGGAGTATGTAGCTGAGTCAATGTTGTCCATGTTATTTTTTATTTTGTGAACATTCTCAAAACGTGTGTAAGTTATTTTCTGTTACAATATTGTTTTTCTGTCAATATCACAAGGTGAGCATATATATAGTTCCGTTTTACCTCTTGTAGCAGGGGGGGCCGTAATTAGCGTGACACTACAACACAACACACAAGTGACGTTGTCGCCTTCTCCCGGCAGAAGTCGGAGAACTATTGTCGTGGTAAGACGTGTGTTGCCGCTCTCATTTCCTTGTTTAACTTAGCATGTTAAAATGTCACATACCATGGGTGGAACAGTATGATATGTTGTGATAGAAGATTGCTAACATGCTTTTATTTGTTTTGTCATTTGCTTTGGTGGGAAAAGTACGTTTATTTCTGTTGAAATTGTCTTTGATCTTCACTCAATTGTGCGTGGCCTGTTGCAGGGGACGGAGAGAAAGCTAGTCACTGTGCTGTATTGACTGTGCCCCCTGCTGATCTTTTATAGGTATGGTTTAATGCTATTGTTGTTTAATACTGTTATCTGTACTTTTATGAAGGACTGCATTTGTTTAGCTTAATAAGTTGAAGATAGTGTCATTAAATATGCACTTTGTTTTATTTATTTATTTTTGTATGGTTACATGTTTGAACTAAAGGGTGATACAGTGACTAAAAACGAATTCTGAAGAGTGAATGAACTGAACAAACTCATTGAGTATTTTTGTTTTGTTTGTATTGTAGCTACTGACTATAAATATGTATTCTGTAACCACATACAGTAAGGGTATACACTGAAATTATTACAGTGTTATTTTATGTTTATTTTATGTTTATTTGCAAAAAAGAGAAGTCGGAGAACTATTGTCGTGGGGACGGAGAGAAAGCTAGTCACTGTGCTGTATTGACTGTGCCCTCTGCTGATCTTTTATAGATAAACTGCAGATCCTGAAGCCTGGTGTCCCTGGTTTTATTGTGCAACCATTCTGCAACCGTTACATCTGCAAAGATGGTATTACATTTTTAGAAAATTATATAATATTTTTTTTAATTTTTTACTTAAACACCAAATTAATAATGTTCATACTTTTTGTGTGTATTTATAGACAAGCAAGAGAGCATGCTGCAGTGCAGCAGCTCTAGCTGCCACAACAGCTGGCTCCATCTCTCTTGTGCAGGCCTTTCTCAAGCCCCAGAGGGAGACTGGTTCTGTTGTGAGCAGTGTGAGGAGGACGGTACCTATATTTATTGCTGGTGCCACGACAGAAAAGAAGGTGAAATGGTTCAGTGCCAGCTGGCTGAGACCTGTACCAAACATGAGTGGTACCACACGGCATGCCTCATGCCATCTGACCGACCTGATGCACAGGGTATGCTTTCTAATTGGCATACATTTGATGTTCTGAATTAACATGTAACTGTGCAAATGAACTTTACAGTATATGATATAATTTTTCAACCTGATAGATTTAATAACTTATTCCACCCCTGTAGAGATTGATTTGATAACCTATACAACCCCTAATTTACTCCTCAAACTCACATATTATTATATATTATATTCTATTGGTTTCTGTTATGTGACCAGCCAGCCTCCTCCTTCTTGCTCTTTCTCTCCTCTCCCTCTGGAGTTCCTGCTCTACTTTAATTGCCTGAGCAGCAACACCTGGAGCCAATCAACCCAAGGGTTTGGTTAAAAGGAGGTTGGAATGGAGAACATGCAGAGCTTGCACACACCCACAGCAGCAGCACCTGGAGAGGGTTCTCCTCTCCAGTGATAATTATTACTTTGTACTTAGTTTGGTTGAACTTTGTTCTGTTATTTTGTTTATTTGTTTAGGCTGAAGTCCCCGGTAGTTATGTTTTCGTATGATCCTGTTTAAACCTTTGTTCTTTTGTCTCTTCAGGACATCTAGCTGGCTTCGACGGCCCGAAGGGGTTGGCCCAGGCCTTTTCCTTAGTTTGGCCGGATCTTCAGCCTCCTTTCTTTATATCATTTGCTACTTTGGTCATTTTCTTCATTTTTGGTTAAACTAAACATTTGAGTAATTGTGCAACCTGCCTGGAGTCCTAAATATGTTCTGGTCTTCGGTTGAGCCATATTTCATGTGTTGAAGACCGTAACAGTTTCAATGCACCAAATGGTTTCATTTCTCATCGGTTAAATTGTCCCCTCCACAGATAGCGACAGGGTGTCTCACACCCCAGTTGACAGTTTCACACCCCAGTTAACAGGCAGAGTTAAGAAAAGCACCATGGCAAACACATTTAGGGAAGTAGTTGACAGCCTACCAGACAGTAATAATCAACTTGCGGCCCGGGGACCAGGCAGTGTACAGGGTGGCCCGCGGCCATACCATATGAAGTGTCGCATTGGTTTTATTGTGAATGAGAATCTGATTCACAATGATAACTAATGTGAAATAAAGTTTGGCTGAGCTCCAGTTAACTTGTCAAACACTGCTGTCCAACAGCTATAATTGGTTTCATTTCATTGGTTTTCTTTATTATTATTCATCTATTATTATTACTATTATTATTACTCATTTATTATTATTTTTGTTATTATCTTTATTATTGTTGTTGTTGATATTCAGTATTCATTCTATTTGCTATTCATTCTAATTGCTGTATTGCTTCAAGATGAAATTTGCCTGATTGCTGACAGACCCAAAAACTCTTGGCCCTTGTCAACACAAGGCCTCAGTCAACTGAAATGCATGCAGACAGGAGTATTTTGAAAGTTGTCGTTTAACACCTCCAGATAGAAAGAGTAACACCATTCTGTCTTGATGGTGGTTCAGTGGTAGAATTCTCGCCCGCCACGCGGGGAGGCCCGGGTTCGGTTCCTGGCCAATGCACCATGCTGTAAGGTCATGAACTTGTGTCTTTACACTGTTAGATGATCTCCAGTATTAATGTTTAATAAATTGCAACATATTGCCATAATTGTTTCTGTATTAACAAATGAAGCGATGTATGAATATTGTGTGCAATTTGTGTCTTTCCTTTCAAACAGCAACAAACAAATGCAAATGTTTAGCATAGTGAATCATCTTAAATGATTAAAGCAGTATTTCTGAGTAATGTTAATAAAAGGCTAAATTTGCTGGCTAGCTTATAGAAACTGTGTTGCATGTGTGCTAAACAATGCTCCATAAGGGATTTGAGGGGTATCTGTGTGTGTGTGTGTGTGTGTGTTTGTCTGTCTGTCCGTCTGTGAATGCAGGGGAAGTGTTACATACAGTTTGAACTGTTTCTTTTTTGATAGAAGTATTTCCTGTCATAGAGTGTCTCCCCAAAAACGGAAATGTCCTTTTAAGGCAGCTAAATAAAATCCCCCATAAAGCAATATTCCAAGCAGACACAAAAAGCAGAAGTATCAACTGTTCAAGGAAAGCATATAAGACAGCTCAAAGAGGAAGTCGCCAGAGAATCTTCCTTGGACGCAGACAGCCGGTGACATCTCGACAGACTCATCCTGCCGACGCCTCTACTGAACATTCCCTCCAGATCTGTAATCGTATTGTATTTACTTGACCCGCTCTGTATTTTTATATGCAATTTAATTCTATATAAAATAACATATATATATCAGATTGTTGTCAATAACTGGTTCTTATCCGTCTGAATCCAAATTGGGCCACGCCTGAACAGGTTGTATGGGCCCAGGCCCATACAACAATAATATCTCTAAAAACCTTCTGAATGTGGGACTTTTAGCACTTGTGTTAAGCTGTGCTAGGAGGATTGGAAAACCATTTTCCATCAAACCTCAGACATCTGGTACTGCTGCGAAGGATGCAAAGTGGCAGACTCAGGTCGGAAGGGAGAGGATTTTGTGTTGAACTACACAAAGGCATTAATTTGGGAGGGACTTAATCACCTCGCAAGGAAGGATGCGGTGCGGGAAGGTGATGGGCCAGCAATTATGGAGAGTTGGAAGATGGACCTTATCCAATTCTGGAGCAGGAGCCATCCCAAATACTTCATCATAGCCCACAGAATGCTAACCGGTAAAATAAATTACGCATTGTAACCATGTGCTAGGTGTACAGTAATTTGATATTAGATTTTGGATTTGTAATTAGTTCTGAAAATGTAATCAAACAGGAAGTGAAAAGTGGTCAACTGTTGTTATAAGAAAAGATTTTGTGCAATTATTTAATTTTCTTTTGTAAGGAGTAGAAGGCTATCTTCCAGAATGTCTAAGGAACGACATGACCTGGAATAGAGTTGCCAACCTGACGGGGACACCAGGGGGAAACGTCGGCCTTGACCTTGTCAACAAGTTCCTCAACAACGACTTCAAACGTAGGATAATTGTCTTACTTGCAACAATTAACATGCTTTAAGATAAGAGCTTGAATATTGCACTGTTTTAAGAGGTCCTTTAAAGAAGAACATACTGCATGTTGTTTCAGAAATGATGAAAACATCCAATGGCAAATACACAGACAAAGAGGCCAAAAGGTGTGCGGAGATGGGAGGAGCGTTTGGGAAGGACCTCGACAATGTCCTTACAAGTGTAGGAGTCGTCTCATTTCGGGACACATGGTCAAGGCGAATCAGCGAACACACCTGGGTGTCGCCCGAAACCAAACCCATTCAAATAAATGCAAATATCGGCCCGATAAATATCGGCCGGCCGATGTATCGGTCTACCTCTACTTCTGCATTCTGGTGTTGCAAATCGAGCAGCAACCTTGACGCTCACAAGTTCTGCTGTAGTCGTGGCTCATTCCCTTCAGGTGCAGAAACTCGAACACTGACTTCCGGATACAAGTGCCTGTTTCTATTTTCTGTAGCATTTCAATATTTTTGCTGTTGATAAACGACTTATTTATAGACCTCGGGTAAAGGTAGGTTATAGCGGTTCCCCCACCGCCATCCCTAGCGCATCGTCCAACCTCTTGCCAGTAGGACAGAATGTCTGTCGCCGGTCCCCAGTGGAGGATGTATCGAACATCCGGCACCTGCACTCCAAGCCCGAAGGCCACTGTGGCAACTACACAACGCACATTAGTTTCAGTTTCAACAAATGCAGCCAATGTCCTTTTCTGGCTTTTGGAGTCCAGGTGGCTGTGGAACATTTCCACTATCCTGGTGTGTACTGTGTGGTCGTCTGACACCCAGGCATCATTCCCCAACTTGTCCATGATGTGATGGTACACATTAGTCACATCACTAATGGTCCTTAAAAATAAAATGTCTATGTTAACATTGGTATGTATGGTAGGAAAGTAGGTGAGCTTACAAAAGAAAACTGTATTTCTTAACAGTCCATTAGTATTACTGAAGACAATTTGCATTATTCTGAAATGTATTCACTTATTATTATTTTTTCTAACAGAAATGTATAAAAAAAAATATATATATATAGATTTTTACCAACCTGCAGTACACAATGACCTTCCCAGCATTTCCCCCCTGGCGCAGGTGAGGTACCAGCCATTCTGCTGCCTTTGTGATGTCCTCATCTTTTGTTCTTTGGACATCCAGGAAAATGTTTGGCCTGTTTAGATACAATGTACATTAATCGAAAGTGATTTTGAACTATTTTCAATTCGAAAAATAATCCATTACACAATTGTATGTTTTTTCATCTTTATTACTTTAATGTTTTCCAATACATCTACAAAGCAGTAGTTAATGGACATAAGGTAGAATCCTATTTCATACCTGTCTGGAAGGTAGGTGACCATTGTCACTGGGGGTGGTTCCAGGCGGAGGAGGTTTATTATCTCAGTGACCATGTCCTGGGTCACTGTTGCTGTCAGTAGCAGGACTGGCGCTGTGATATACATCCTCAGACTGGGGACCCTTAGGTAGTCCCCCCGAAAGCTTTTTCCCCTGATTTTGAAAATTGTATAATTAAGTGTACATTATATTTGTAGTTATTGAAATGTCTACACAGAAAATCAGTTTGCTATTACACTATCCCTATCACCTAAGTATATATTATAAGTTAAGCGTCATTCACTCTAGAACATCTCTGATGTGAGCATATAATGTTTTTTAAGATTGTGGCAGTGAGTTAACTAAACTATCCATTTATCTTACCAGCTTGTAAGGCAGTGAGCCTCATCTATTGCCAAGAGGCAGATCTTTTCTTTATGCTTCCTCACCCAGCCGAACCATAAGGTGTCTGCTGCAGCCTCAGGGGACATGAATACAAGGTTCATGTTGCAGTCCAGAACAGCTTTAATGCATAAGATAGACAGGTTAAGCTTTCCTTCAATAAAAAAGTATATAGATGCTTAATAATCATGGTGTTATTACTCACATTGTTTGTCTTCTGCAGACATGTCTCTGGTGACTGCAGCACTTCTGATCCCCAGGTTTGTCCAGCGGCTCACCTGGTCATTCATCAGAGCCTTGAGAGGACTGATGACCAGCACAATGTGCTTTTCCTCAGGATGAAGCTAAAATGTTGATATTTCAGAGACAATTACTGTTTTTGATTGCATTTAGATAGATAGATAGATAGATACTTTATTCATCCCCACAGGGAGATTCAGGTATCCAGCAGCTAAACACATAACTGATAAAAAAAAAATTACTTTTGTGATGAGGTTTGCCCCCATTCTCCCTCTCTCCTGTTTCTTTGAGCTTCTTCTTGATGGAAAAGCACTCTGGTGTATTATTACTATTACTATTATTATTTTAATTTTCTTTATTATTATTATTATTATTATTATTATTATTATTATTATTATTAGAACGACACAACTTAATATCAGCCACTCAACAAAGGCAATAAGTAAATAAGTAATTACATTACTTTATCCATTATTGCTCCATAATAACCGAAGCAAACGCTTTTCCCATAGCCTGTAGGCAGGACGCCAAATACATGTTGTCCTTCAATTAAATGCTTGAAGATTTTCTTCTGCTCGTCCTTAAGGGCAATGGGAAGAGACGCAAATGCATCCTGTCATCCTGAAATAGCCATGTCAATAAAATGCAACAAAACAACCACACAAGTACAACTACACAATACAAGTGTTTTTGCCCCCTTTTTTTCTCTTTATGTTCTCATCTCACTGTGACGTTTTGACATAAAATCAACCTCACCCGTCATTGGTCAATTAAAAAGAACGGAATTACATGAACCTATAGACCCCTTATACAGCTTGTCAACATGGAGCTGCGCGCGCATCATGTAGGCAAAAAGCCCGGAGCCGCTCATTGACACAGACAGAGCTGTGTGAAAGACGCCGCTGTCAGGACTGCTCTGTGCTCATCTGCGACACACAGTTAGATTTTAGTTTTAAAATGCAGTTCTCGGCTTACTACCACAGCTTATCGCCTAGTGATAAGCAATGTTATGCATCGAAATTAACGTTGGTTAATGGGATACGTCTTACAGACCCATACCATACGCAATGGCGCTGTCAATTCGCCAAGCCTAGAGTGGCCAGCAATACATATATCGTGCATTCCTTTATAACTGGGGATAGCGTAGATAATTATTCTGTAACTTGCAAATATATATTGTTATGTTGATAATGCACACAACTCAATAATGACATTATGTAACGTTACTTGGTCGTTCTAACCGAGTGATGTGGCTGAGCAGCCTACAGTTTCAGGCAGCTTACCTGATTATGAAGAGCACTACATTTCGGGCATTTTTAATGATGTCCTCGTTCCAATCAGTTCAACTCAATAATGACATTAACGTTACTTGGTTGTTAACTAACCGAGCGATGTGGCTGTCACTAGCAGCCTACTACAGCATACCTGATATGAAATGAGCGAGCACTGCAAAGTCGGGCATTTTTAACAATTTCCTCTTTGGGCTTGCAACCAAAGACACCTACGGTTAGCATTAAAAGCAGTATGAGTTGACGGGATTCGGTAAAACTTTAGTCCTTGCTTTGTTGATAGTGTAACAGACTGTTCAGTGTTGTGTTGTGTTCTATTGCGTGTGTGCGAGGCTGTGTATGTTCCCTCCGGTTGCCGTAGAACAGGATATGTGGGGAGAATAAAGGTGAAGCTGGTTATAACGTTACAGCCTGGCTCTATCGTTTATTATTTTATTAACCAAGTGTGAATAGGCGGACCCGAATACTCTGCTACAATAGCTTTCCGATTCTGGCATCCCACTGTACAACACGAAGACATGTCTTGCTCGAATAGTTTTCGGACCACTGGAAAACTACTTGACAGGGCTGCGCGGAGTCTGTCTTTCTGCCTCCGTCTTGCGCATCTGACGCTGTTTGTTGTCATTGTGACATAGGCGTATAATTGGTCTATGGGATCCAATGTTCAATACACCTCCCAACCGCTATTGCGGCACTGTGGCGCAGTAGAAAGCCGGTGCCCTCGCGCTCGAGCCAATATGCAATACACCTCCCAACCGCTATAGTGGCGCTGTGGCGCAGTAGAAAGCCGGTGCACTCATTCATTGCGGGACGAAGAAGTGAGGAGAAAAAGTCGGACATCTGGGATAAAATGCACGTTTATTGAACAATAAGGAATATCCAAAGACCCGGCGACGCTTCCGTAGAGCTTCCTAACATCTGTGGCTTTGAGGGTGAGTACATTACATGTTGGATTTGAACATTTATGGACACGTAAATCAGGGAAAACCAACCGGCAAACCAACCGGCGACCGGAAAAGGGGACTAGTATCCAAGACGCTGATGCAATGTAATGCAGTGTAATGTAATCAGCGTCTTGGTACAAGGCTACAACTGAAAATGCCTGCACAATTGGGCACTAGTCATACTTGGAAACGCATAAAGGACAACCACTGAGAAAGCACAGATGGAATACACCAAATTCAAATCAATCAACATCTTGTCTACATTAGGCTTCTACTATGCCATCAAAATTCATTTCATAATGACATACTGAGGTAAATATTGCAACCTTATTTCCAAACCCCAACCTGAAATAGAGAACAAAAACATGCTACATCGAAGATGTTGCCATTTGTGACGTAAATGCTTGGGGTCAGACAGTGGAGCCGGAGGTGGAGGTGAGGGGAAGGAACATGTGTGTGTTTTCACTCTGAGCCAGCAGGCAGCTCTGTCCTGGAGGAGACTAGGCCAGGCAGCTGCTTCAGAGAGCTGTCCTGTCAGCTGAAAGTCAATGCTCACCCAATCGGAGGAGGAGGACGCCACCTGACTGACAAAACCACGGGCCAAGGTCACTACCAAGGTGCGGGGTGGACGCCAAGCAAGTGAGTCATCGCCCCTGGCCGGGTTTCTTATTCCAGACAACCAGCGGTGGGCTACAGGTCATCTCCATGGTAGTGTTGAGTGTAACCATGACGGACACGTTCTGCTATTGAAAATCACCTTGGGAACAGTCAACATGAAAAATCATACTGTACTGCTTCAACCCAGCCGGCGCCTGATGGATCGCCCGGAGGCGTGCACAACATGGAGGTCCAATGCCGATCCAAATGAACAGAACATTTTTATAACATTCATATCAAAACAACCTGGGAAGCTGCTTTGAACTGATATTTAAATAAAAAGTTAAGGTCCGATGCAGGTAGCAGCTACATGTATACTATGGACGACTCTGAAGGTCGTCTCAACTTACCATGTTTTTTTTAATCATGGTTTTCCACATTGCTGCAGGTCGTCGGATCAACGTCTATCAAACATCAAAATGTTTGCTGCAAAAGAATGAAATCACAAATGTAGCCCATGTTTCTTTTTTTAATCAAGTTTCCACTCGCTCTGCCGATCTGGGGAGTTGTAGACTAGCACATGCTCCCTCTTGTACATGTGCAGTTGGCAGCTGCTTCTTTTCACCTGACAGCGAGGAGTTTCACTGGCAGGATGTGGCGCCTGGGTGGATCATGCATGCACTAGCATGCTATTGACTGACTAGAGGAGGCACTAGTGCAGCGACCAGGACACATACCCCTGATCCTCCAAGGTGTCCAAACTCGTCTCCTTCTCTCTCTCACAGACAGACATACACATGCATGCCGGTGCGGCTGCTTTCATGTCGTTCATGTCTTTCTGCTTCGTCCAGCGCTACAAACTCAGCTATTATCGATCTTTCCTCAATTAATCCAAGGTCTCAAAGTGGAGGTAGCAGGTAGAGGAGGTAGGCTACAGAAACAGTTCTTATTCCTTCCAATTTCTTTTAATTACCTCATGCGCTCTCAATTGGTCACGTAGCCTACTCACGTTGCAGTAAAATTGACAAATAGATCACAGTCGAGTCCACACATCCGCACACAGTCCGCACCATACCCACCCCTACGCTGGGGACATACCGGATGCGGAACTTGCGCGCATGCGCCGCGCAGCGCACCTCCGCGCAGAAGTCGCTTAAAAGTGTCCACACACAGAGCGCAGCTCACTTTGCGCGCTCTGCTCGTCCGCTATATATTTTGCCCCAGATCTCCTGTCTTCCTGCCTCATAGCGCACCAGCGCGGCTCCGCTCCCCGCATCTCCTGCGTGATGCCCGGCGTCCTGTGAGGAGGAGAGGACGGCCCGTGCAGGGAGAGGAGAACGTAGAGGACGCCCCTATTAAATTAATCTTTTGCTTTGTCATTGTTTTTCATATTTTATTTAGAATTGTAGCCTAATTAAATATCCCCCTCTCTCTTTCTCATTCTTTCTTGCACTTAATGTAGGCTACACGGCACCTCGGACAGCTCCGCTGCCACAGACGGGGGAAACATTTGGAAATAATTCTAACTACTCTGCTTTGCAAGCAGAAAATATAAATACAACAGACAATTCTGTAATGAATAGCTGTAATGAGAGTGGGGTTTGAAGAAGCGCTACACAAAAGTTTCTCCAGTTTCTTTCTCTCTTTCTTTCTCTCTCCCTTTCTCTCACATTAAACGATATACATGCCTATAATGTCAATTATCTGAATGAAATAATAATACATATTAATTAGGAATATTAGTAATATTAGAAGCCTAGCTAATTTCGGGGGGGGGGGGTAATAAAACGTTGAGCTATATTAATACAAAGTTAATATTGTTAATCAAAATGTTCCAAAATGATTTTTTTATACATCAAATATGTGTAGTTAGACAGCTATCCCATTTGAAAAAGATCTGACAGATATAACTCTGCTGCTGTCTGGATGCTGCACATAAATGGGGATTATTATGATAGCCTAAACTAAATAAATGAAACTGTGCATTGCAGCTTCACCCAAAGCCTGAGAAGGGTTGCCACTGCATGCTGTAATCTTCCAATCTTATATTCTATTGTGTTCTAAACTATTTTTTTCTATATATTCTATTCTCCATTCACTATCCTGTCCCCGGCACTGAATAGGCCTGCTTTTCAAAAGCGCAAAGCGCTAAATTTACGCCAGGTCGGAAGATATCAGTAGGCCGGTATTTAGCGCAGACACGCCCACTTTGGCCCATTCTGGGACTGCGCCACGCCCATTCGGCCTAAAGCGCATTTGGCAGCGTAAAGCCATATTGATATCGTCCCAAAACAGGCGCAAGGCACGTTTTTTTGCGTTTAAGGCCCGTTTTAGCGCCGAAGGCCTGTGGGAGAATAGGGGCCAAAGTGCTTCACAAGACATTACAGACATAAGAGAATAAAAGAAGATAAAAAGACAATAAAGCAAAAAAGCAGTAAGATGCTACACATTTGGTCAATACAGGAAAATAATAGGATAAATAGACATTTCAACAGTTAAAAGCAGTGCTAAACAGAAAAGTTTTTAGACCATTTTTAAAAATGGGAAGTGTTGAGGAAAATCTGAGGGCCTCAGGCAGGTTGTTCCAGCTAACAGCAGCACAGTGTGTAAAGGCGGCCCTGCCCTGGTTCGAGTGGATCCTTGGGACAGCTATTAGGCCGGACCCAGCTGACCTGAGAGGTCTAGTTGGTTCATAGCGAGGGAGGAGATCTGCTATGTATTGTGGGCCTAGGCCGTTGAGTGATTTGTAGGCTAAAAGAAGGATTTTAAATTTAATTCTGTAACCTACAGGGAGCCAGTGTAGAGATTTAAGAACGGGTAATATGATTAGTCCTCCCAGTCCTAGTTAAGACCCTCGCAGCAGCATTTTGAATGAGCTGGAGTTGCCTAAGTTCTTTATTTGAGAGACCGGAGAAAAGGCTGTTACAGTAGTCTAATCTACTGTAAATAAAGGCATGAATTAGTTTTTCTAAGTCCTGACTGGACATGAAGCCCCTAATCCGAGCAATGTTTTTAAGATGATAAAAAGCAGATTTTCTGACCGACTTAATGTGTGAGCTGAAATTAAGATCGGAGTCGATAGTAACTCCAAGGTTTTTTACTTGGTCCTTTGGCTTCAAGGAAAGAACCTCGAGGCGGGCTACAATTTGAAGTCGTCGTTCTTTCGGACCAAAAACGATCACCTCAGTTTTGTCTTTATTAAGCTGGAGGAAGTTTTTACACATCCAGTCATTAATTTGATCAATGCACTGACAGAGTGAGTCAATGGGAGCATGATCGCCTGACGAAAGAGTTATGTACAGTTGTGTATCATCTGCATAGTTATGGTAGGCTATATGGTTTCTGTGCATAATTAGAGCTAAAGGGAGCATGTATAGGTTAAATAGAACAGGCCCCATAATGGATCCCTGAGGGCCCCCCGCATATCATTTGAGTTATATCGGAGGTGTAATTGCCAATGGATATCAAGTAGTTTCTGTCCTGGAGATACGTCTTAAACCACTGGAGGGCCGTACCAGAGAGCCCCACCCAGTTTTCTAACCTGTCTAATAGAATTGAGTGATCGACGGTGTCAAATGCAGCGCTGAGGTCCAATAATACTAGAATTGAATTTTTTCCGGCATCTGAGTTTATTCTAATGTCGTTGAGAACCTTTGTGAGTGCGGTCTCAGTACTGTGATGGGGACGGAAAACCTGATTGAAATTTATCTAGTAGATTATTTGTGGTTAGAAATCTGATAAACAGCCTTTTCAATGATTTTGCTTATGAATGGGAGATTTGATATTGGTCTATAGTTATTAAGTAATGAGGAGTCAAGACTACGCTTTTTAAGTAAGGGTTTGATTACTGCAGTTTTCAGAGATTCAGGAAAAGTGCCGGTCAAGAGGGAGCAGTTAACTATTTGTATAAGGTCAGACGAAAGGCCATGCACAATTTCATCCAAAGTTTTTGGATCAATTGCGCTAAAGTGAGACAGACTTATTGAGTTAGTTAGGATCGGGGGGTATGGTGGACTCGCATAATTTTTCAGTGAGAAGCCACTGATGGCTTGTCTGATCTTGATGATTTTGTCATTAACTCATTCATGGCCAAAGACGTCTTTAACGTGTTATCAGGAATAGCCCTCCCAGCCAATGACGTGTTTGACGTGTTTTTGTTTTTATTAGTGCAGCGCGTAGTTCAAAGACTTCCCCAGCCTGTGACATGGTATCAGGTCCCTGGCCTCAAAGTCAAGCCGACAACACGTGAACAAACACATACCGCAGCTGTTGTTTTGAAATGAGCAGGAGGAAAAACAGAGAAACGCGCTTCCTTGTGCAGAGAGGAGAAACGCCATTGAAACACCCTTCGGCGCGCTGCACGAGCTGGTCCCCTTGCTGCAGGGCAGCGGACATCGATCAGTTGTTTGCGGTAGTCAAACCCGTGACCAACATGATCGATCCTGGTCCCTGGACCCCGTTCCTGTGTGCCAGCCCGAAAGAGACGAGACGGAGTCACAACTTTGTGAGGAGGAGAACAGCAGCCTCGCCACAGAAATGGCTTTCACACAGAGCCAAGCAGCACGGCCACTTTCCTGTCGAGGGCGAGGAAGACTGGACTCCAATGCGACAGGACCCGGATGATCTCGCGGTAAGGAGTGTGTGTGTGTGTGTGTGTGTGTGTGTGTGTGAGAGACTACACTGATCTCTGCATTCTATGATCATATAGTTTACTGAGACACTAGTACACTACACTGTCTCTGTACTAAATGTGATTATATAGTTTACTGAGGATATGTTGCTTTTATTTCAGATGAGGAGCCGATTGTGAGCCCACATCTCAGAATGAGGTCAGGACGGTCATTTAGGTCTGCTAAATGACGAAATGTAATGTAATGTAAAGAGACACACATGGGCCCACACACACACATTCACACTCACTCACACTGAGTAAACTGTATTGTTGAATGTAAAAAAAGCACTTCATGTATATATATATATATATATATATTTTTTTGTCATTTGTGTCATAATGAATAATATTTACATGTCTGATGTCAATACAGTTCAAAATAAAAGAATTGAGAGCGAGTTCTGCCTGAGATTGTGTGCTTTACAAAAATGCCATTTTCTGCAATTTCTCTTCTCAGAGAGACCTTTTTGGTGAAAACAGGGTGTATATAAATGGCTATAAGTAGAGTACAGAACATGCTAAAAGCTCACTTTTTTCCCCTGGTGAACCCAGAGACGTACATCTTCATTTTGAGGTATTGCAAATCACTTTGGTGCTAATAGATAATTTACTGTGGGTCTTGAAAGATGACCAACAATTATGGAAATCTTTGGCCTGTGCTAAATATTGGCAGTCCTAAACTGGCCATGAATGAGTTAAAAAAGGCAGCAAACTCATTACATTTATCAGTGGAAAGGAATTCAGGTGGTACACATGGCGGGGGGTTAATCAGTCTATCAACAGTGGCAAAGAGCATTGTTTACATTTTTGTTAATGATGTCAGAGAAGTATGATTGTCTCGATTTTTTTAGCTCAAGGTTGTAGGAGTGAAGGCTATCTTTGTAAATAGTGTGGTGAACATGCAGGTTCGATTTGCGCCATTTACGCTCAGCTTTCCTGCAGTTTTACTTCGTTTCGAACTCAAGCTCTCACTAGTGCCTTAAACGCTGCAATGCAGCCCTATGGAAGACTGTTATTTTGCTCCAAAATTACTTTTCATTAAAACCTGACCACCCACCCGTAGGTGGCGTGGTACCCCCTGGGACTGACACGGATCCACGTGACTACGTCACGTCCTGCCAGCCCAGGGATAATCACTTACGCTTTCTTCCAGCCGCTGATAAAGCGTGTTTTCTGAAAGCTCCACGGTTAACTAGGAGTTAGCTCTTTTTACATAGCTTAGATACTAGGCTCGTTCCGGCTCATTTGCCCACCTCAAGAGGGTCGCGTGGACGGGATAAAGCAGGCTTCGGGGACCCGACCCTGTACCCTTCACCCTGCGGCGTCGGAACAAGTCATCAAAGCTAAGAGTATCTTCCTTAGTTAACTGTTTATTGCTACCGCCGTGTAGCTCTACTGCTATCGCCGTATAGTGGTTATTGCTGCCGCTGTGTAGCTTTGCTTCGCTCCCCTGGCTGGGGCAGCGTTTTCGTTTGAGGGCCGATTTAGGTCCGCGCTCAAACTGTTAAGCTTTGCATACGTGCAAATAGCTTGCGTGCAATAGCTTGCGTAGCACAGGAACAAAGAGGCTAAGTAGCCCAGTTGTTACAGATAGCTACCTTGGCACCCGTGCGGGTAGCTTTCGTGTGCTAGGTACTTTAGGCGCCGGCTTTAGAGCGCGCGCGTTAGATAGTTAGCTAGTTTGCTCAGTGCAGCTAGCTTGGACTACCTTGTAGCACTCTAGCTATCTGGCTGCGTCCCCAGACAGGGTAACGCACCCGGTTTTGTGGCAGACAGGAGCACGCCGCACAGGCGTTGCTGTGACCTACATAAATGTAGTGTAGCTTTACTGGCGTCTGGGATTTTAGCTGGGCGATTCGCTAGCTAGGTGAGCTCGCCCCGCACCTTGTGTGGGCCGCTTCTCTCAGTACTTACGCCATCTTTGTTAGGATGACGTCATCATTCCTACTTTGACGTCGTCATTCCTACTATGATGTCATCAATCACTGATGATGTCATGATTCATAAGCGTCTTTCATGCCTTTCGCTGGTGATGTCATAACACAGGTGATGTCATATTCACATCTATAAGGGCCTGTTCCTGCAGGTCCTCGCGAGTGATTCATAATTTCACATCAAGGATCATACCAATCTCTGCAACGTCTGCAACCTGCAACTTCTGCAACCAGCAACTTCTGCAATCTCTGCGACCGTTCCCAAACCTCGAACTGTGCAGCCCCAGCCATCAAGTTCCACAACACCCCAGCTTCTCAAGACCTACCAAGTTTCCCGTGGCCCTCAACTACCCGCGAATAGATCCACATGTCCAACACTGATCCTGACAGTATGAATCACTCAGAAATGGATTTAGCGGGCAAATTTCTCCCCCCAATCAAGGAGGAAGACCCTGAGACGCCAGTTTTCCCGCCGGCCGCTTCAGGTGACCCACCAGGCGAACCAACGAAGGGCCTTGTCACCGAGGAGACCTTACAAACCATGGTTACCATGTTGTCACGCCTGCGGGACGCCCAGAAAGTTCAGACTTCTCAGGAGGAGAGCCGTTTTGCCCTCCTGGCAAAACGGCTAGATCGTCTCGACGGACTAAACCCTCCTGAGGTTGCCCTCCTGGCGAACCGGCTAGATATGTATGAGTTTCAGAGCGTGAACCACTCTGAGATGGACTTAGCAGGTACCCCAATCAAGGAGGAAGCCCCCGAGAGGCCAGTTACCCGGCCGGCCGCTTCTGCTGACCCAAGAAGCAAACAAGGCCCACCTGGCCCTGGCTTCCAAGGCCGAGGATCGGTACGCCCTCCTGGTAAAACGGCTAGATCGTCTCGACGGACTAAACCCTCCTGAGGGTGTCATTCTGCAGACTTCCGCTCCTCCTGCCCCAGCTTCCGAGGGCACTGTCGTCCCGGAGGTTTCCAGACCTGCTACCCCCCCCCCTCGCTACTGCGGCCGTTGCTTCTAGCTCTGCCTCTCGGCCGCCTCCAGCTGCTAAGGGCATATTCTGGGGGGGAGTTCGCGTCATCCCAGAGCAGGGGCAGCCACATTTGAGTCCCAGCAGCCATCTGTACCGTGATCTGACCGGCAGGGTTCGCATCACACCAGAGGAGAGGCAGCGCCGTTTGGACACCCGGAGCTGCCTGTACTGTGGTCGAGCCGGGCATTACCTCTCCTCCTGCTCCCGGCGTCCAGTAAGTGGTCCCACCGCTCGCCGGCCCGTGGTACTCTCAGTGGGTCAAGACTCTAAGTGTCCAGCCAAGAAATCTGTACGGTTGGGTAGCGTTCCCTGCAGGACCCAGGAGTGGCAGTGTGTCGCCAAGAGGGTTAGGGAGTTGGAGAGGACTGTCGATCGTCTCATGGGGAAGTTCAATCGCTGCCTGCAGATCGGCTCCGTCCCCCCGCAGGGGGCCTCCGAGTCTGCTGGCCCTGAGGCACAACCTATGGACCTGCCCCTCGCCGAGTCTGAACCCGTACCTGAGGCACAACCTGTGGACCTTCCCCTCGCCGAGTCTGAACCCGTACCCCAGGAGCAGCCAATTTCAGTTGTTGACCCACACATAGGTTCCAGCTTGATGCTGGGAGGTCCCCGTAGTGTCGCCAGCCCTCCGTCAAGAGCAAGAAGAAATAAGAGGCGTTTAAAGGAGGAGACGGTGGGTGACCCCCCCAAACTA
Organism: Poromitra crassiceps; assembly: GCF_964638095.1. Lineage (NCBI taxonomy): Eukaryota > Metazoa > Chordata > Actinopteri > Beryciformes > Melamphaidae > Poromitra > Poromitra crassiceps. Next base: position 3,528,226 of record NC_139630.1, read on the forward strand.
CAGGTCGGGAGGGCAGGCCTCGCTGTGTCAGATCCCCCTGCGGCTCTGCCTTCGGTGACGGCGGCATTTGACCCTTTTGATGGTCTCCAGCCTCCCGTGTTTGGATCGTGCCCCGGGGGATGGCCGGCCCCAGAGGATCCACCGGACCCGGTGGAAGTTCTATCTACGTATCGGTCCATCTATGGCTTCGATATCCTGTATTAGGGAGGAGCACCTCCACTGTCCTACACCCCCTTTGGGGTCTGACCACCTGCATCTGGCCACCTGCTGAAGAGCACCTCACTCTCTTACACCCCCTTTGGGGCCTAACCACCTGCGTCTAACCACCTGCGGAAGAGCACTTCCACCAGAACCTACGGATTTTTTGTCTCCCAGATGCCATCCTTGATGGCCTCATTGGACGCCAGGTGACGTCCGTTGAGGGGAGGGTACTGTTAGGATGACGTCATCATTCCTACTTTGACATCGTCATTCCTACTATGATGTCATCAATCACTGATGATGTCATGATTCATAAGCGTCTTTCATGCCTTTCACTGGTGATGTCATAACACAGGTGATGTCATATTCACATCTATAAGGGCCTGTTCCTGCAGGTCCTCGCGAGTGATTCATAATTTCACATCAAGGATCATACCAATCTCTGCAACGTCTGCAACCTGCAACTTCTGCAACCAGCAACTTCTGCAATCTCTGCGACCGTTCCCAAACCTCGAACTGTGCAGCCCCAGCCATCAAGTTCCACAACACCCCAGCTTCTCAAGACCTACCAAGTTTCCCGTGGCCCTCAACTACCCGCGAATAGATCCACATGTCCAACACCGATCCTGACAATCTTAGCCAGCTTGCTTGTCTGCTAAGTGTTGCTTGCCTCGTGCAATTAGCATCTACTAGATTGCAACTCCCTTTGAGGAGTTTCTTCTGAGATTGACTAGCTTCGCGGGCCGCTGGCCTTGCTTGCGGTCACGCTTGCTTCCCCGTGTTACTCAGGGTAGAGACGCGCTGCACCGGCCTGTACGCAGGCTTGTGTTAGCGCACGCTTGTCTCTCAGTGCTTATGCTAGCTTAGCTAGTGGCTTCCACGTCTGTTCTCTCGGGTTAACAGGTTGTGGGTATTGGTGCCCCCCCTTCGGGATGGGCTATTGCCGCTTACGTTACCATTGCACGCGCACGTTCGCTAGCCTCCGGGTTGCTTACTGTCTAGCCTGTGCTTCTTGCTAGCCTGCTAGCTGGCTTAAGCAGTACTCCCGCTAATAGGGTGCGCCCTGCGGGAGCTTGCTATTAGTGGTTAGCTTCCTGCTTCCTCTTGCTACTGAGCAGGGAAGGTCAGGGAGGGGATGGGCCGTGTGTAAAACTACTTGGCCGAGTATGAATCGGCACGTTAAGTGCGTGTTCTGCCTTGGGCACGAGCACGCTGCACAGGCGCCTTGAACCCTCGGTCTTGTCCGCAGCTAAGCTCTTGAGAGCTGACCAAGGTCCGCTCTCAAAGAAGTGTGAAAGCTAGCTTGCCTTGCATAGGTGCAGATAGCAATATTTAGTTCTGTTTAGCACAGAACGATAGTATTTTGCAGATAGCTGGCGTGCACCCGTGCAGTTAGTATCTGTGTGCTAAGTACATTGGGCGCGAGCTACCTCCGCTACAATAGACATACTGCTCCTTGCTGGCGCTACGCGTCCAGCAGGGCTTACAGCTCGCCAAGGTCTGGGCTCAGTGCCAGCCTTTGGCTTGTAGCTCTAAGGACAAGCCCACCGCCCTTGGTGCCCAAGTGGTTGGGAGCTCTCCATGGGTCGCACTCCCGTGTTGGGGCGCCCCCTGCAAGTGCAGGGAGCCTGGCTGGGGGCACAGCGCACCTTGGTCCATGGCCACGGCCTGGCCTCGGTTGGCAGCGCCCAGGTCAAGCCCACCGGTTGGCTCACCAAGGCTGGGCTTAGTTCCAGCCTGCGGCTTGTAGCTTTAGACCCACCGTCCTCGGTGCCCAAGGCCCAAGTTCGGTCGGGAGCTCGCCCAGGGTCTCATACCCAGCATCAAGGCTTGCCTTGGTCCATGGCTACGGCCTGGCCTCGGCTAGAGGCTCCTAGGACAGCCCACCATCAATGGCACCAACGGCTCATTGCTGGTCGGGAGCTCGCCTGGGGGCCGCACTGTCGGACAAGTCCACGTACGTCTCGAGAAAGAACGTTACCTCCGCAGTCCCCCCAGCCTGCGAAAGGCGCACGGCAGGGGGGGGGGGGGTTACTTCGATACAACATCGCGTCAGTAGGCGGAGCTTGCGTAAGAAGTTCTCCCCCAGCATGCACAGCTTCTACGGAACTGTCCATGCGGCGGGGGGGCGTAGCCTCTCACGTCCCGCCCCCCCATCAGGGCACCGGACCGAAAGGTCCCGGTGCCCAGCAATATGCTCATGACTATACTTTCAGGGATCATTTCTATAGTTTCTAACTTGAGAAATGTGACACCAGCTGGTGTTTTGACCCTCAATTAGGCCTAGGGCATTTTTCTGATTTTTACAGATTCTGAAATGGCAGACTGTAAGCTTTCAAATGATGTGTCACACATTGTAATCTGAAAAAAATTGAAGGAGATATGCTTATTTGATTGTTCACAATCTGGGAAGGTCTGGGGAGAAGAAACCTGAGAAAACCCCTCTCAAAGATTGTGAACTTTTCACACCTGGATGAGCCAGGCAGGGGGGAGTTAACAATGGCTCCTCATTTACATTGACCACTCCCAAACCATTAAGCAGTCAGTCTCTGTCACTAAGAATGACAGATGAGAGAGAGAGAGAGTGCACACAACTGTGGGTAATTTATTTTCACTATTATTCCACTATTATTCCATCCATAAGTAACAGAATAATAGATGGTCATGGGTGTCATACATTTCTGTATTAAAATATCTAAAAGCAAAAATGGGGGTCTGCGGTCTATTTTTAGGTGAAGTTTTGATGTGAAAGTTTGAGAACTATTGACCTTTTCCTTAAAGTTGTAAGCAGAAAACATATACCATTCAGTCAGTGAAAATGTGAAAATAAACTACAAAAATATTATCCTAAAAAGGCATTTATTATAACAAAAGGCATTTAATATAAAACCAATATTCAGTAATACCAGAGATGCTCACAGGTCATTTTTTGCAAGTCAAAGTCAAGTTTCAAGTCTTTGGTCACAAGTCCAAGTCAAGTCTCAGGTCTTTGGTCACAAGTCCAAGTCAAGTCTCAAGTATCTTATGGATGAGCGTTCTATCATCTGCTGCATGCCATCTGGTCTGCTTAGAACACTGCATAGCTAAAACTAAGGAATTCAAAGCATGTACTGTATTATCCTCACTCCTTTATCTATTAGCATACATTATCAGCATTGATTGGATGACATCAGTATAGATTTCCTTAATGTTAATGCACCAAAAAAAAAGAAAAAAAAGAAGTAAAAAGTAAAAAATTTTACAAACGACAGAACACGACAGGAAGTGCCTTGCTATCCAGGTCGGTTTCGTATGACATTCTTAACTAAACCACCAGTCCTACTTAACTAAAAGTTAAGTAAAAAAATATCAAAAGAACTTTGACTTCAAAAGCTCAAAAACGTTTGTGGCATTGCCAAACCCCCCCGGAGCAGGGCTGGGTCTTGAATGCTGGTTTTTTCAGGCTGGCTAGCGAGGCCTCCCAGCCTGTAGACATGCAGGTGGAGGGCATGTGATGTCTTGTGCTTCATCAGAACAGAATTCTCTGATCTTCTCAAAAAGATACTTCTGCCTGGCCATGTCCAGTCCAGGCGGAGTCTGTACAGGAAGAGGCTTTAATGGCGGACGGGCATCTACGTTGCGTAGCAGCTGAAACTCCACTGGTTCTGCTTCACAGTGTTTTCTGGCGACAACCACACCAGGCCTCTGCGCATCAAAGCTGTAAAAGAAAGAAATGGCACATTTAAAATCTTAATAAAATAAAATAAAATAAAATAAAATAAAATAAAATAAAATAAAATAAAATGGGAATGATAATTACCTGAAGTGCTGGTAACTCTTTATGTGTGGCAGTTTTCTGAAGTATTGTGTCAGGTGTTCTTGCCAGTCGTAGGTTTTAAAACACACAGTGCCGTTCTCATGTCCGACAAGCTGGGGGATGTTCACATGTGCCACAGGAGAGCTGTCAGTCACAACCTTTTCGATGTCGGCCAAAGTGCACACTTTGCGCTTCCTGAAACACTGCTTGACCAGTCCAAAACACCAGTCGGGGCCAAACTTGGTGTGGCCTACAATCAGGAAGTGAATGCTCAGCTTTAAGTGTTGTTTGTGCATCGTTCTCCATGCGGCGTACCAAAGAACAAAGTTATTTTTGTTCTGCCCACTGCAGTTGTCACAGTGAAGGTCCACATCTTCTTCTCCAACTCCATATTTCTTGAAAAAATGATGCAGGTAATTGATGACTGCATTGCTTCCCTTGCCTGATGCCATGCCCTCATCAATCAGGTAATTCACTTGCTTAGGCATGCCTTCACAGTGGACACCAAAAAGGCCACACTTGCGTGGAGTCAAAAAATAGACAGGCCCAGGCTGTTGTGGATCAGAGGGGTAGTGCACCTGAGAGACGGAGAGATAGGAAAAAGATGAAATACAAACTGTAATCTGTGTGTGTGTGTGTGTGTGTGTGTGTGTGTGTGTGTGTGTGTGTGTGAGAGAGAGGTGTGATAAGATAAATATGTATTCTCACCTGTTGTGCAAAATCAAAACTGTAGTGCATGGTGATCGGCCTGGTTGCAGGTTTGTTCTTCCCAAATGACAGCTGCAACTCGTCACAGGTCTTTCTACAGGCGGCAGTCATCTCTTGATAAAGTTTTCGCTCCCTTGCAACAGAGTCGAGATGCACTTGCTGCTTCTTGACACTGTCAGATTTCAACTCATCTGGTTTGTTGATGCTCTGGATGATTCGGTCGTTGTTTTGTTGGCACTGCCAGCAGAGATCCGTTTTAGGCTTGGTGCTTGCAATGTGAGGGACCAGTGACTTCCACAGCCTTGTGAAGCTGCACTCGCCAACCGCACGCTGCCCTGCAAAGACAATGTTTTTATGAGCATCACTGTACTTTACTTATCAAAAACAGATCACATAGAATAGCCTAATGGTTAAAGACACACACACACACACACACACACACACACACACACACATTCATGTCGCATGTTTTATTGGGTCAGAGGTTTGGAATGGAGAAGGCTGCGGAATGTTTGCATAACTATGACAATAGAAGTGTGTGTGTGTGTGTGTGTGTGTGAGAGAGAGACTAATACAAACTTACCAAGCTGTTCCATAGCATCTTTGTACAGGCGCCAGACTGAAGCTTTAGAGGCAGAAGTTGGCAGAAGCTTAGCACTAAAGTCTCTATGCGCGGCATGACGACCGGGCAAAGGAATAGCGTGGTCCTCTGCATAGTTTGCTATGAATGTAACGACTCTTTTGATGTCATCATAGCCGAGGTAATTCTTGTTTGTGCGTGGTTGTGTCTTCCTCTGCCGTGGGACCAATCCATTCTCTTTGTAGGATTTGATAAGGGCTTTCAGAAGCTTTGTGCTGATGCTGGAATAAACAAAATAAAACATTAATAATCAGATTTATATTTTTTGAAACAGTCTTTATCCTGACATTATAGCCTAAGCTAGTTTGCAATGTTTGTCCCTTGCTTAGGCTATAAATGTCACGATATATAACAAAGACTGTTTCAAAACTTTCAATCTGTTTCAATAAACTCTTTCAATAAACTAAATCTTGTTTGTTTGCAAGGTTAGAATAACACTAGCGACTATCAGCTTACAAAGAGTATTTAATGCAAGAGTCGGAATTTCAGTCCTGAAAAACAATAGCGCGAACGCCATTTTGGCGCGCAACAAACAAAGACGACCCAACATGGCGGGCCTGCACGTTTGCACACATAGGTTGCCGCCATTTTGACAATGACCAACAATGCCATGAAGATGGCAGCTCTACACGCTTCTCTTGCAACATACTATCTTTGTACTGTAAACATGGGCACGCTCTCACACTATCTCACACAGACAGACAGACACACACACACACACACACACACACACACGAGTTAAGATAGATATGAAACTCACCCAAACGCAAAGCAGAAGGTCTCACGGCAAACAACAGTCGCCTTAACCATGTATTGCGTTCGGTTCTTTTGTCGCTTTTTATTCACTTGCTTTGTGGCTTGAGTCATGTCAGAATCATTCGTCAAAGCGTGATACACAGCCATAATAGCGATATCTCTACATTCTGGCGACATAGCAGAGTAATCCAGCCTCGTGTTGTAAATGACGTTGTCACAAAGTTTCTTACTGCAGGAGATTGGCTGGTGAATAGAGTTCTCTTTACGCCTGGCCTGGCATTTGCAGTCAAAGTTCCGTATTTTCTCGATTTCCTGATCATAATCTGTGTCCACGGTTATGGGATCCACTGATGTTAAAATCGCTTGCACGCTTTCAATGACTGCGCTGTCGGGCATGATCTCCGCCTCGTCTGGGTCTGGATCTGCCACCACGTCTTCAGGAAAATATTCTTCATCGTCCTCATCGTCGCTTTCATCAGCGCCCTGTGTGCCGCCGGTCATGTAATCCAGGACATACGAATTCATCAATTCTTCACTGTCCATTCCACCTGGAATGGTGAATTTGTTGAGGAGAGCAGCAACGGCAGAATCATTTTTCTTCATTTTCGCCTGGTGCTTGTCCATCTTGTCTCAGTCTCAGTCAGCTGTTGAATGTTGATGTTGTGTACAGCTCAGGTGGCTACTGAATATTTATGCTGGTGCGCGTCCTATCGCGCGCCGTGATTGGCGGATAGAAACAAAGGCCGGCCGACACCCAATCGATACTACTTATGCAAATCCAAGACACAGCCTGGCTCACTCCCGTCTCCTTGACAAAACAGGGACTTTTATTTTACAAAATTAACGCATTTAATGACCCCAAAACGTCTTCATTTTATATGGAATGGATAGTTCAAATAATATATTTTGTACTATTGGGAAAAAGAAAAAAAAACATTTTTTCAAGAAAATACTTTTGACGCTCTGCTGTGAAGAACGGCCACGGCCGAATTACGGTCCCTCTCGCCAGCTGGTGTCACAAATGTGTTTCTAAAATGTTCAGTCTCGCTATCCACGATGTTGAGATGGTGATACTCTTTTCTGAGCGCGAAGCGGGCAGAGAGACTTGATTCAGTTCATATGCTCTCTGCTTTTGATGACCGTTCACTGTCTCCTATGGGGACATTGAGGAAGAGAGTATGATCCGAGTGGTAGAAAAAAACGGGTTCCGCTCCTGTGGCCACAAGAGACCATCTTGTCCAACAGGCTCGATGCCTGGGAGCATCTATGTTCCCCGTCCCCATTACGGCGCACCCTCCAGAGGGGATACGCGCTACAGTTTGCCCACCCACGTTCGACGGGACCCCCGATCTGGCCGTGGAGGAGGACGCCATGGACGGCTCCATGCGTCCAAAATTGGACCTTCGGCGTCTCAAGTGGTGTGCGTGGAGGCAGCCGTGGCTCCCCTCCGCGCGAGGGGGATCCGCGTCTTCCTATATCTCGACGACGTTCTCTTAGCGGCAGACTGCAGGGTCCGTGCCGCGGAACATACCAAGGTGGTGACCGATCACCGGCAAACCTTAGGGTTTTGGTGAACTGGCAGAAGAGTTGCCTCGTCCCAGCGCAGGCGGCGACCTTCCTGGGGCTCGAGCTATACTTCCTGCGAGCCTTTCGCCAGAGCGACAGGCTCGCACGGTTCGGACAGCAAGCCAAGGACGTTAGGTCTGTTCCCTCGGTGTCAGTGCATCAGTGCACAGTGATGTTGGGCCTGATGGCCTCAGCACTGCATGTGCTCCCGCTAGGGAGGCTACACATGCTCTCGTGGTCCAAATATGGTTCTCAGGCTTCGCCTGGACTCGGCCGGGGACCGTCATCGCAGGGTTCCTCTGACAGGTCAGGCCTGGCAGGCGCTGGCTATATGGGCGGACCCCCGTTACCTCTCGAGAGGTACTCGGTGGGGCCCTGTCCCGCTCAGGATGGTGATTCGCACAGACGCCTCCCTCTGGGGAGGGGGTGCGATTTGCGGGCATTTTTCGGCGAACGGCCGGTGGGAGGCTCAGGAGCTTCGCCACATAAACATGCTAGAGCTGAAGGCGATTCGCCGGGCTCTGCCTCAGGACAAGCCCACCATCAATGGCGCCGTGGGCCCATTGTTGGTTGGGAGCTCTCTTGGGGACCGCACTGCCGGACAAGTCCGCGTGCGGCCAGACTCGAAAGAGAACGTTGCCTCCGCAGTCCCCCCGGCCTGCGGAGGTAACACTTCCAGCGGCTCACACATAGGCACCATGTGCTGATTCGCTCGGACAATAGGGCAGCGATCCCCACCTGAACAAACAGGGCGGTGTGCGGTCGGGGGCGCTGAACCATAGCGGGGATTCACCTGTGGGTGTATCCCCGTCTCCTTTCAGTGTCAGCGGTCTATCTGCCGGGACGGCGGAGTTACGACCGGCCTGCTGTCTCGAGGCAATCCCCGTTATACGGAGTGGTGCCTCCACCCTCGGGTGATGGAACAGGTTTGGGCCAGGGTTGGTCGCGCCTGCGTCGATCTCTCGCATCGCAGCGCGCGACACACTGCCCACTGTGGTTCTCGATCCAGGAGGACAGCCCCCGTTAGGTCATGACGCGCTAAAAGCGCACGCGTGGCCGAGGGAGGGGCGCTATGCGTTTCCCCCGACCCCCCTGATCCGTCAGGTGTTGGACAGGGTGAGGGAACAGCGCCTCCGGCTCGTTTTAGTCTGTTTTGGCCCAGGCAGACATGGTTTGCGGACCTGGTCTCCCTGGCGCAAGATCCGCCATGGGCGTTGCCGGTACGGGCCGATCGCCTATCCCAGGCGGAGGGGGAGGTGTTCCACCCCTCCCCAGGCAGGTGGAAGCTAGCGGTCTGGCTCCTGAACCGGACCAGTTGCTAGCCCAGGGCTTGCCTGATAATGTGGGATGCACTATGCAGCAAGTAAGGGCGTGGATCCAGTGAACTGCAGTGTGCGACCAGTTCTCTGTTTCCTTCAGAGCCTGCCTGACGCGGGTCAGTCCCCGCAGTCGTTAAGGTGTACGTAGCCGCGATTCTGCTTTCCATATGGGAATTGAAGGGAGCCCCGTGGGGGCGTACCCTTTGGTCTTGCGCTTCATGAAGGGGGCGCGTAAACTGCGCCCGCCGTCGCGGTGCCTTTTTTCCCCAAATCGGACCTGGTTACGGTGCTGGACGGGCTAACGGGTCATCCGTTTGAGCCCTTGGACTCCGCCGATTTAAGGGTTCTGTCTTTAAAGACCGCGCTGCTGCTGGCCTTGTCGTCAGGAAAGAGAGTTGGTGAGCTGATTGCCCTCTCGGTGCAGCAGGCCTGTGTGGTTTTGGGAATAATGGGCGCAGGGTTACGTTGCGACCTAACCCGGCTTACCAACCTAAGATTATTAATGTCAGCTTTAGGTCTATGGTCATAGACTTATCAGCATTCTGTCCCCCGCCGTTCAGTTAGAGACGGGTGAGGAGAGACGTTTGCTCATGCTGTGCCCCGTAAGGGCGCTCTCGGCCTATGTGGCCAGGACGCGTTCTTTACGCATTACAGATCAGCTGTTGGTTTGCTTTGGGCAAAGGGCCCAGGGCGGACCCCTGTCCAAGGATCGCTTATCACACTGGATAGTGGAGGCGATCGCGTTGGCATACTCTGCCGTGGGCAAGGTTCCCCCAGAGGGTATCAGGGCGCATTCTACGCGAGGTGTTGCGACATCCTCTGCGTTGTTGCGTGGTGTGTCAGTGGAGGACATGTGTGCCGCGGCCTCATGGTCCTCTCATCACATTTTTGTCAGGTACTACAGTCTCGACGTGTCCGGTTCGCAGTTCGCGCACGCGGTGCTGTCGGTGGCAAGAAAGTAGTATCGTTGCCACTCTAATATGTCAGACGGTTAGGCATAAACGTTGCCATATGGCCGTGGTTCACCGGTGCCTTTCGGGTCGCCCTGTGGGGTGCTCCCGGCAGCAAGGTCGGTTGAATGGAGGCACTAGTGAGAGCTTGAGTTCGAAACGAAGTAAAACATTAGGGTTGTCCTACAACCCAGGTTTTACGAGTGAGAACGAGAGCTCTCACTACCCAGCCTTGCTGTGTCGATGCGTCACGGGGTGCGTCGGATCTCAGCGGGCTGGAAGAAATTAGAGTGATTATCCCTGGGCTGGCAGGACGTGACGTAGTCACGTGGATCCGTGTCAGTCCCAGGGGGTACCACGCCACCTACGGGTGGGTGGTCAGGTTTTAATGAAAAGTAATTTTGGAGCAAAATAACAGTCTTCCATAGGGCTGCGTTGCAGCGTTTAAGGCACTAGTGAGAGCTCTCGTTCTCACTCGTAAAACCTGGGTTGTAGGACAACCCTAATGTTTTTCTTCATATTTCTGACAGAGGCAGCATTCCTCCACGGTGCTTTAAGCTTGCCAGATAACATTTTTGTTCTAACAGGCGCCACACTATCAATAACATTCAGGACAGTTGCATTGAAGATAACAAGAATGTCATTGACAGAGGTAGGAGGAGTAGAAGAGGAGGAGGTTGTTAGAGGAGAGAAGAAATTTTCCATGAACAGAGAACTAGAGCTAGGAGTAATGTTACGTCTTTTGATGGTTTGTGATCTGGTAATGATTACAGGGGAGATCTCCATTACAAAAAAGATACAGAGGTGGTCGGACAGGGCAACATCGATTTTGGAGATAGATGAAGATTTAAAACCCCTCGAGATGACTAAGTCCAGGGTATGGCCTCTGTTGTGAGTAGGGCCAGAGACATGCTGGGACAGTTCAAATGTCTCGAGTAAAGTGATCAGTTCTTTAGCATAATTGTCATTAGCATTGTCAATGTGAAAATTGAAATCTCCAGAAATAGAAATGCAGTTATATTTTATGGAAATGAATGACAATAGTTCAGCAAACTCATCAAAATAGCTACTTGAGTACTTCGGTGGTCGATAAATAATAAGTATTAATACAGTGGAGGAGCTCTTCAGGGTGACAGCGAGATATTCAAAGGAAGAAAAGTCTCCAAATGTTACCTGCCTACATTGGAATCTATCAGAGAAAATAATTGCTACACCCCCCCCCACCCCCCCCCCCCCTCTTGTCAGGCCTGGGAGTGTCAATAAAACTAAAGTTCGGTGGGGCTGATTCAGAAAGAACAGCCATATTGGTGTCCTGATCCAGCCAGGTCTTTGTCAGAAGCATTAGGTCCAGATTGTGGTCGGTAATCAAGTCACTGACGAGCAAGGATTTGTTTGACAGTGACCTCACATTGAGGAGAGCAGCCTTGATAGGTTTGGGGCCAGAGACCAGCTTATTGTTGTTGAAAGGGAAGCGGGTAGACGGGGCTCACCTGTGCTGGTGACCAGAGATTCTGGCTGGCTCGTGGCAGGCAGCCCACCTGGCCACAAGGGGGGGATAGTGATGTTCGAATGGGGAGCAGGGAGGGGGCCGGAAGTGACCGGAGGGCAAGGGAGAGTGGTCAGTGGAGATTCACGTAGGAAAAGTGGAGGGGACGGGGTGAAACGCTGAATAATACTACCAGAGATATAATGTCAATCTTTCAGGGTGGCTAACTTGCGGGAGATATTAGTGGCCAGGACTGTAATTCCTTTATTGTTGGGGTGAAGATTGTCATGTTTGTACAGATGGGCTGAATTCCAGAAAGAGTTGAAATGATCAATGAACTCGTAGCCACATGCGTAGGTGAAATTACGTAGCCATTGATTACAGCTGAAGATACGGCTAAAGGATTCAGAACCTCGTCTGAGGGTGGGAATCAAGCCAGAGAATATACAGATTTTCCCCAGGCTTTCTATCGTATCAGCAAGGGTTTCGAGGTCATTCTGCAGCTTCACTGATTGTGCTCACAGGTCACATGCTTTATTTTAGGGGGCATTTAAAAGCCCCATCGTCCCAATTCCAAGGGCAATTTTTGATTTGCCCCAAGCACCTGCTAATTTCCTACACTGACACACACAGATTTTCATAGTTGTTTTTCTTTATTTATTGTGCCTGTACAGATGGCTGCTATGTTCATACTGCACAGTCTTTCTTTTGAATAAAGAGTTTATTAACCAGCTCAGTGGCCTTGTGGTTTGAGTGTCCGCCCTGAGACTGGGAGGTTGTGAGTTCGATCCCCGGCTGACGGTACGTGCACATCATGAAACGCTCGGCGGCTTGCCTCCTGTGAAAGCCGCTTTGACGCTGCATCTTGATAGGCTGTCTTGCTGTATTCTCGATTCTGATTGGTCCATTTCAACCTCGCGCCCCCTGCCGCTGGAACCGCCCAGCGCTTCGGGGTCGCAGACTAGATGCGGCTTGTCTCTGAACGGCTTCACGCTCGCGGGGCGGGACTAGGGCGGGACCTTTCGTTCCAGCTACCCAATGACAGCTCTTTCTACACATTTCGTCCCATCCCCCATCTTCTCTGTACCCCGATCTTTCAGTCACACACATTTACTTCCCCAGAGTCAAAAAGCCGTGACAATGGAAACCCTGGATGAAAGAGTGATCCTCGCCATGTCCCAATTCCCAATACTTTACGATATCCAAAACGTGGAGTTTAGGGACAAAACTCGAAAAGAGGCAGCTTGGCTGAGGGTTGCAGAGATTGTCAACTATCCCGGTAGGTTGCAAAAAGCAATATTTGATCAAAAAGAGCTGTATGTTTTGTAGACGGTCAGTTATTTATATAAATAATGTTCTGATGTTGTGATCGAGCAGAGCGACCAAAACCACCATTGTTATTGAACTGAAATCATGCTGATATGTTATTCTAACGTTATATTGGATTAAATAGTATCACCACCTTCATTATTATAAAAAGCACTCTGACTTCAGTAATCTTTCCAAAGCTAAAGATACCCATTTCAAAGTAATGACTGAGATTTATCCATGTAACGAGTTTCAATGGACAAAGAATTAACCTTGATTTAAGTAAATGTAGATTTTTTGATTCTGATATAGAGTCTGCAGAACATTTTATTTTTGGTTATTTATTGATTCTGTACAAGACACTCAACCGCCCAACTTATAATACAATGATAATGATTTTGGAGTTTTAATGACAGAAAATAAATTGAAATGATGTGCAATAGATTATTTGATAGAGAAATTCACTTAACAAAAAAAATTACAGTACATTTCTACATTTCTGTGTGCATTTAGATCCTCATGTATGTCATAAAATTTCAGATGTCTGTTGGAGGGAATAACACCTAATTCATATCTCTGCAATTGTCCCACACAGTCAAGGAGACCATGAAAAGGTGGAAAAACTTGAAAGACTACTACAGGAAGTTGAAGACTGGCAACAAAGGCCAAAAAAAGTGGAGCTGCCCCGGACACCACACCCAAGTGGAAATACATGGCCATTATGTCGTTCATGGAACCACATGTAGGATTCCGTGAAACGACCACCAACCTCAGCCTCCGTGCTCCCCCCCAGCCAGCAACCGTGGGCTTCACCAGCAGCGAGCGCCCCGGCCCGTCCAGCAGCCAGGCAGGGCCGTCCACCAGTGGGAACTCCAGCATCCCCCCCCCGGCCTGTCGAGCAGCAGGAGCTACAGGCCAGCTCTGCCATCCACGAGCCCCCTGCCTCCTCCACCAACACCCCCCGGCCTGTCGAGCAGCAGGAGCTACGGGCCGGCTCTGCCATCCACGAGCCCCCTGCCTCCTCCACAAGCACCCTCCGGCCCCCCCCAGCACGCCAGGCAAATGTTCGCCGGCAACTCCATGGGTCGCCGGCAACTCCGAATACCCGGCAGCTGCATGACAGCCAGAGTCGGCCGCAGATTGGCAGGAGGAGGAGGCCCGCTGCTGCTGGAGAACCCTCGAGCTTTGAGGAGCGGCTCCTCAACGCACTCGAGAACCAGCCAGGGGATGGCTCAGCCAACCTGGTGGCAGCAGCTATTGCTGCATGTTCTGCCGCAGCAACTGCCACACCCCCTGTCCCTGTCCCTGATGAGGATGAGCTCTTCCTCAGGAGCGTGCTCCCAGACCTCCGGAGGATGCCTCTGGCAAGGAGGCAGCTTGCCAAACTCCGCATCATGGAGATAATCTATGAGTATTCCCAGGGCCAGTAGTGTCAGAGTACATGTAGTTAAGCAGTTATTGAGAGTTGATTTGAGTGAAAGTGTGGACCTGTGGTGCCACTGGTCCACACTTTAACTCAAACCAGCTCTCAATAACTGTCTAACTGAAACTATTCCCAACAGTTTTGGCATTATTTTTTTTTTGTTTTAATTGAGTGTTACTCCTGATGTTTTCATGGTACGAAGCTGGTTGAATGTATAGGCAGATTGCCATGCGTGCTTTTTTTTTCTGGTTCCAGCACAATCATCACTTTATTGATCCTAGCCACTTTGACCTTTTTTACTTTCAATATACCGTACCTAAAAAGTGTTCTTGTTTGATGTGTTTTTTGTACTTTACTTGAATAATAAAGCCTTTGATAATTCATCCTCTTCCCGCAAGTAATTCAAAAATGTGGTGTCTATCAATTAACGGCAAAGGAAAGTCTCAAAACTATGATATAAAATTGCATTTGATCTCATATTTGAGACGTACCTACAGAGTTGGAGGGCATTTTGATCTTCTTTGAATTCCCACTTCCCATTAGTGTTTTATTAAGTCTATGTATTGCTAAGTAGATAACAAATATAGGCCCATTGTCCCTAAAGTTAATATTTACCAAAAGAATATAATTTCTCAGGAGATACCCGTCACATTTAAAGAATCACTGTGCAATACCTAACCCAATCAGCTCAGGAAAATAAAACTTATTCTAGAGAGCTAACACTGTAATCCACTTTTATATTTGCTCACCATTCTTATCTTGCCTCTTTTCACTGTGCATACCTTAACTTCAGATTAGATAATAACCCTTGTATGTGTATACCTTGAGAGCAAAGCAATCAGGAATCCAGTACAAGGTTCCCACACCTTCCTCAACATCAAATTCAAGGAGCTTTCAAGGACTTTCTAGGACATTGTCCCACAAATTCAAGGCCCCAATACAGCAGTTTGATACATGGGTCAAGGTTAATAACTGTTACAACAATACACATATTTATGGTGAATACTATCAGAAGCTCACATTCAAAAAGAGAGGCTTCAATGTTTTGTCTTCCCGCTTCGATCATCTGCTGATTATTTGACTTATTTGACTGAGGAAATAAATGACTTGTTTTGGCTTTGTACTGCTTTAGCAAGGTCAGATGCTCGTTAAGATGGAGGTTAGGATATTAACATACACAACAAGTAGTATTAACAGATTTAAACGGTAATAACAGATGTAAACAGTCTTATGAGGTAGTCCCAAATTTTTATTTGACACTTATAATCTGGCAGTGAATAAAATAATATTCTCAACAGGTTATTTGAAATCGTTATCAGGATGATTAACTGTGTCCAAAAATAAGCTACGATAAGGGGTGATAGCAGTTATGTCATGAGAGAGTAATTGTATTTATAACGGCACAAGTTGTTGTTTATTGAGGGGCCCTTTACACGAGGACAGTTTCTGTAAGAAACGATACAATAGCGTTTCCTTCACACCTTTTCCTTCACACCTTCTCGGGCTTCTCCCCCGTTTACATGAGCGCTGTCAAATTTTTAAAACGCTGTAATGTACATGCCAGGTCGCTAGGTGGCAGTGTGATGGTCAACGGGGCATTGCTCGTCGCTCCAAAACTTGGAGTGCCGGGTCAGCCTATAAATACTTCCGCAACTTCCTTTCAAAACATTTCTCTCACAGCAGCGGTAAACATTGAACAGAATGGCGAAAGCTAAAAGCAAGTCCGACTACTTTGTTTGGACGGAGGAAGAGGTCGAGTTGTTGCTACGCACAAGTCGGGCCTACAAAACCACCAAAGAGCATGAGGGTGTAGATTGGGAGACCGTGCAGACGAAGTATGCGGACATTTTGTCAGAGTTCATCAACCTATATCCTGCACGAGATGAGGAAGGCACCACGTTCCCCCACGACAAAGCCGAGATTTCCAAACATCAGGTGGCGTCAAAACTTAAGGCGATCCGGGGGAAATTCAGACAGGCTGTAGCCGCACAACGACGGAGCGGTTACGGCCGAGTTGTGTACATTTTCTTCGAGCTGTGCAAAGATATCTGGGGTGGGTCGCCAGCCACTACCAGCATTGAGCATGGCATCGAGTCAGAGCAGCTGATGGAAGAGACTTCTTCCACTTCAACTGACCAGGGAGCAAGCCCAACTGACCAGGGAGCAAGCCCTGAAACCGAAGAAGCTGACGAGGTCGAGGCGGCCAACATTGGGACCAGAAGGGACCTTATTCAGGTAGATTTGGCTCATTATTCCTCCCGTTAGGCATTGCGTTCCTATGTGCCCACCAGTAGCAGGGGACAAAGGGGGTAACGTTATGCCACAAGCTAGGCCCCACAGCCTACATGAACACAACACAAGTTGTGTTCATCACTCGTAGCCTAAATAATTATGTGGTTACATTGACTCAAGGCTACAAATGAATAGAAATACTGTTCTGTACTTCATGATTAGCTGTCCATGGTTTTCTGTATTGCTTTTGTGTAACACTTTGTGTGTGGGACATAAATCACCCTATAAAATGTAGCCTATCTACTCTGGTTTGTTTATGTTTGAGTTGTTGCCTCTTAACGATAAATGAAAATGTTTATACTAGTTTCTTTCTGGAAGCTAATATTTCCATTGCCACATTTATAACAAACAAATGAATTAATGTACATATTTTCCCTCTGCTCTTTTCAAGACACGGCTCCAGAACCACCGAGTGGACAGGCTGAAGCGAAAACTTCGCACCGACCCGCTGCAGGCTGACCTCGACCTGAAGAAGAAGATGATGGAGATAATGGAGGAGTCTAGAAGGGACAGCAAGGAGCGGCAGGAGAGGCTAGACCTCGTCATGACGGGGCTACTTGGGACATCACAACAGATGAGCAGTGACTTCCACATGCTGGTGAGGCACATGATGGTGCAGCAGCCATATGGACATGCACAGATGCAGCAGCCCCTTGTCCCAGCACCCAGATTCATGAGCACACCGCATCAACCTCCGCCTACCCCATATGGACCCACACCACCTACACATGACTCTTACACACCCGCCCGTCCAGCGCCGTACTCGTACAGACGTGCACTGCTTCGGGAAGAGCCAGAAGATGTTTAGGCTTCCGTTTGGTTTTCTGTTTGAGTTTACATTTGATTGCTGTGTTTTGTTTACTTTTTTTTGATTGTTTTTTACATTTAAAGCTTTTTTTGTTGTGTGACATTAGCTCACGTGTCACTCAGTGTTATTTTATGTGCACATTCAAACTGACACTTGCTGCTATGCTTTTACACACATTTGCACATTTTTGAGCTGTTTTTTATTTTATTTTTTGTGATAGTTGAATTGATTGTGAAGTGATTATTGTTGCAATAAAAACACATGGCAACAAGTAGTTGCAGTTCAACAGATTTGTCTGAGTACACTCAAATGTAGGGTCCATATAGTTATGGAAAATTATACCTCATGCCTTACACAAAAATCATAATGGTTTTAATATGACATGGAATAGCTAGATATTCTTTAATGAACACACAGCCAGGCTGGTAGAATTTGTTTCCAGTACAGTTCATACATGAGCCAGGTACTACATTCAGGGGGGTGAACTAGTCACCGCTGTACTGCTTTGTTACGCTTTGTATTGAATGAGTAGTCGAGTACCCATTTCTGAAGGAATGCAAGCCTTTCTGCATGTGAACACACAACACTTATGGTTTACAGCTGTAGGCTATAAGCTGCTAGAATATCTATTGCCATGGAAATGACAAAATGGTGGCCAATCAGATGTACAAAGGCCAGCAATATGGACAAGCCCATCTGATTTGCACCTGCATGCATCCCATTGCATTGTTAGTCTCAGACGTGGGGGGTGCTACGGCTGACCACTGCAGGCACTTTGTGTATATTGTGTTTCTATAGGCTATTTTATGGCTGTGTCATTGGTTTGCTGTAGGCATATTTTGGTTGTTTTTTAGATTTAATTCTTCCCCCTGTAGCATCTAATTTCCCCCCGGGATCACTAAAGTGATTCTCTGCTTCTGATTATGAACGCACAAAAAGGTGTGGACCGAAGCAGCTCAGCAGGCAGTTAGAATATCAAAATACAAAAATGAGCTACTTGGAGTTTACAAGTGAATAGATTTTAATCCACCTGTGTGGACCATAGACATATATATACATATATAGGAAATGTGGACTACCATGTGTGACTTCAAGTGTGCATGCAGTGTATGTCAAATATCCACCCAAGGCAGAACCCATGTCACAATAAAGCAGTTGAGTATGTACAGTGTAGCCTGCCAATCTGCTCACATATTGCACTGGTTAAATAATTCCTCATCCATACTCGATGACCTCATTGGCAGGGGCAATATTGGCAGTATGTCTCTGGACAAATCACATTAACAATCCAAACAGAATCACATAAGATTTATTACATTCTGTAGTCGCAGAATAATGTCACATTTGCTCACATACAGAAACTACATACATTTACTACATTACATAGTACATTGGTCCCGCGGAGCCCCACAGCCAAAGTACCATTGAAGCGACAGTAAACAGTGTGTATTGTGACTCTTGAAAAAAAGGTAACAAAAAAAGAAAAAAATATATATACATAGCTAGCCCTATATAGCTAAAGTACCATCTGAGTGACAGTGAACAGTCTGTAAACATTGTGACTCTTGCAAAAACGGTTGAAAAAAAAAATATATATATATATCTAGCCCTATACAGTTGCAGAGCGTAGTGTCCACCCCTTCCTCATACTGGTTAAAAACAAATGGGCTTCAAGATATTCTTCAGTTTGACCATAAGAAAAAGAAATGTTTATCAAGAACAATCAACCCAACAGTCTAAAAAAAAAAAAAAAGTATCACACACTATAGTCAACATTAACAATATGCACCAAACCCATTGAACAAGCTTGGTTATTGTTACTGTGGCAGGGATCAGGGATCGAGGTACTTTGTGAGTATTCTCCTCACTCTCTTTCCGCGGGCCTCATTACAGTCAGTGGCATAGCAGTTGCTCTGTGTGGGAGGCTGGACATCATGGTCAGTTTGGACGGCTCCTCGCTCTGCACAGGTGTCCACAGTCTCCTTACACATCTCACAGTAGTTGTGCAGGACAAAGCAAGCATAGATCACATTGGGCAGGTCACGCATGTTTATGTCCATAGGTCTCCTCAAGGCTCCAAACCTGCCCTTGAGCCGCCCAAAAGAACACTCAATTACCATGCGGGCCCTACACAGAGACAGTCCAAAGTACTGTTCAGATGGGGTCGAGCCACCATTGGAGTACTCTTTCATAAGGTACGGCAGTAGTGGGTAGGCAGGGTCACCCAGAAGAAAAATGGGTATGGCCTCCTCGTCGTCCACGATCTGCTTTTCCAGAGCAGGGATCTTCCCAGTCTTGAAACAGGTGTTCACCCTGGAATTGGCAAACACGCGTGCATCGTGCACACTCCCAGGCCACTGTATGCAGACAGACATGAATCTGTATTGATAATCACATACAGCCTGGACATTCAGGGAATATCTGCCCTTCCTATTGATGTAGTCAGTGGAGCTGACAGATGGCTGTTTGATTTCAATGTGGGTCCCATCTCCCGCTCCCAAGCATTGTGGCATTCCATGCTCACGTTGAAATCCAGCAACTAGCTCCTCAGCCTCAGGCACAGTATAAGGCAGCTTGATGTATTTTGGGCCCAGGTACTTAGTTATTGCTTTGCACGTTTCCCTAAGTATGACTGAAACAGTCGGTCGTGACAAGCCAAAGGAATTAGCAGCTTTGCTTAGTCTTCCCTCATCATTTAAATAGTACAATGTGCAAGCTACCTTTTTCATGACTGGAACCGGCGCTCTCATATTAGTAGTTACACCCTCGATGTAAGGGCGCAGTTCCTCGCTCAGGGCAACAAGAGCGGCTCTGGACATTCGGAAGCTCTCTTTCCATGCTTCCTCGAGGGCCACGCCATTCACAAAGTTGTCCCACCAACTGCTTGACCTACCGGGGTTTGTCCAAAAGCGTCTTTCGGTTACCCTCCGCTGACGTAGTGGTGGAGCGTCGTACAGTATTTGCATACTACGCATATAATCCATTCCGTGTACCTCCTCAGAATACTCTTCGATAAGGCGTAGAGCTGCCAGTATTATCTGGATCTGCACCCGCAACATCAACGAGAGCACAACCATAAGATCCATGTCTGCTTCTCTTCGTGTTGTTTGCCGTCTTCAAGCGATTACATGGAGCGCTCAGCGGGAAGCGTCACCAAGAATTCCACTCTGGAGGGTGGTTTCAAAATGTGTCGTTTCCTAAGCGCGAATTTGCCGTCGCCGTCTTAACGGGAGGCACAAACGATAAAATAATTCCCCGTTTCCATAGGAAACCGTCCTCGTGTAAAGTGCCCCTGAGAGTGTGTGTGTTTGAAGGTGAGAGACTCAGGTCAGTGGGGGGCTTTTGATGCTGTGGCAGACATCTGGATGTAGATGAGCCGCTGTGGGATGGCTCAGACAAGTCTTTTGTGTAGGGGTTAATTGTTTATTGAGATTGGAGATGAGCAGCTTTGACACCACAGTCGCCGTGTTGAAGGAGTGATGGATGGGGCAGAGAGTCAATCTGGTTCACCCTGAAATGACAATTGACAGCAAAAAGAGGAAAATTTATTACAATAATATAATGAAATGACTTGATTAGCTCATTGAGCTATAATGTGATTGGTCAATGAGACATCCATGTACACACCTTTGCTGGACGCTGGGAGTACTGGGGATCCATGGCTGAGGAGCCAGGCTGGCCAAAGGGGACAAGAAACACGGACTGGAGCCAAAGCACACGAGACTGCAAGAAACAGGAAAAAGAAACACACACAAAAAAACACCAAAAATGCCAAGCACACTGGTTGTTTTTAACAATCCCTGTGCCTTCATTTTATTCAACTCTATGCTGTAAATAATTATTTTGCACTTTCATTGGGTTTCAATTTATTAGCATATCTCCCTCAATTAAAGAAGGATTATGGAATTCTGCTCTTTCGGATTGTGTGGGTGGCTCTTAAAAGAGCCTTTGTGTGGGTCTAAGAAGAGCCTTTTCTTACACCATGTACTGCTGCCAGGGTACAGCACCCTCCTCATTGAAGTGGGCCCTGAATGCCTCCCTCGTCCTGAGTGCCTCCCTCCCTGTGGCAGCGGGGGTCGGCATGCCTTCGACGCGCTGTAGAGCGGGAGCGGCGACATCTCCCGACGATGGTCTGCTGCCCTGCAGCTGAGACTCGCGCAGGAAATTGTTCAGGACACAGGTGGCCTTGACGCACAACTCCGCCTTCTCTGGGCTCAATGTGATTGGTCGCCGATACATCCGCCACTGGGAGGAGAGGATGCCAAAACTACATTCCACCATCATCCGGGCTCGGCTGAGGCGGTAATTGTACACCCGGTTCTCTGGAGCGAGGTAGGACCCTGGAAAGGGACGCATCAGGTCTCTGCGGAGAGGAAAGGCCTCGTCTCCCACGAGGACAAATGGAAGTTTGCCACAATGCTCTGCTCCTGGGACCACAGCGTCTTCAGGAAAGGCCAGGCTGCCGTCTCGGAGCCCCTCACCAAACCGGGAGTGTGCCAGGATACCAGCGTCATTGCTCCGTCCATACCCACCCACATCGATGACCCTGAAGCGGTAGTAGGCATCTACAACTGCAAGGAGGACGATGGAGTATGTCCCCTTGTAGTTGTAGAACCAGGAGCCAGAGTTGGGGGGAGCCTGGAGGACCACGTGTTTCCCATCGATGGCTCCAGGGCAGTTGGGGAAATCCCATCTTAAACGGAAGCCCTCTGCGATGTGGATCCAGTCCTCTCTGGTTGGCTGCGGCATAAACTCCTCCACCAGACACTGGTAGATGGCATCTGCCACCTGCCCGATAATAAGCCAGACAGTGGACTTTCCAACTCTGAAGGAGAAGGAGATGGTGGAGGTGGAATCCCCTGTGGCAAGATAGCTGTTTAAGACAAAAAAATAAAATAAAAAATAAGGCCATGTCAGCATTGTCTAGGCAAAAGTCACTTTAAAAGCCAAAGGCCTGAGAACATTTAATTCAATAGTGCCTGTTATTCATAAACTATGCACAAAGGACTTCAAGATAAACAACATGACATGTACTGGCATTAGAATATGTTACACAACAAATTTCAGAATAAATATCTGCTAAACCTAAAAGACAGATTAGGCGATTAAACTGGCACAATTTTCTGTCCTCTAAATCATCACAATCATAAATGTGTGTGTGTGTGTGTGTGTGTGTGTGTGTGTGTGTGTGTGTGTGTGTGTGTATCTCCATCGATCTACATACATACATAGCCTACATACATACATACGTATGGATATCTATCTCTCTCTCTTTGTATAGATAGATAGATAAATAAATACAATGATAGTAATACACTATGTTCAGCTCTCTTCTGTTGATATTACATGACTTGATAAAACAAAACGAGAGGAAACATACCGTAGGCAAATGGCCAGGCGCTGGGAGGGAGAAATGGCCTTGCGAAATGCCGTGTCTCGCTTGGTGATCCAGGGACCCACTCTGGTGAGCAAGTCGTCAAACTGGGCCTTGTCCATCCTGAAGTACTGCTGGTACAGGTTCGGATACAGCCGCAGCTCCGTGACCAGACGGTGGTACTCCCCATACTGCACTCGTCGTTGCTGGAGCGGGTGAACCCAGAACCGGCGCTGACATCTGCGGTATTTGCGGAGGGCAACGAGCACAGCCACAGCAACTAACCTCTGTCTACGATTCATGGCGAAGAATGTAAAATACTTCCCTCCAGAATCTATTATTCTTCCGCCTTTATCAAGCAGGGAAGAAAAGGGGAGGCGTTTCTACAGCTCCGAGCTGGAGCTGGTTTCCACGGGGACACCTCGCCATTCCGAAATGTCGGCACTCCGAAATACCGGCATTCCGACAAAATTGTCGGAATGGAGATCTGTCTCGCCATTGCGAAAGATATTAGGTCCAACAGCATCTTGAGTTATTTCCAGATTCTGAAAGTGCAGATAAGCTTTCACGAGATCTACTCGACAGTGCAGCTGTGTGTGTGTGTGTGTGTGTGTGTGTGCGCACCTCCTCCAGCTTGCTGCTGGTGATTTGCGCTGAAACAGCCAGGATGCAGCGCTTCCTGGATGGCAAAAAAAAAGGATCATAAGAGGGTCAACTTGTATTTTCTATAAATTAAAATTAAAACGTATTGTCCATTTCTCTGCTTCCTCAGCCTGCTGCAAATTCACGACATTGTGTGATTGCGTGATGAAAAAGAGGAGGAAAAAGTCTGCGCACTTCAGCTCATGTGCATTTATTTAGCATCTATTTAACAACTATTTGGATGTGATAAATAAATGCACATAAGAGCTGAAGTGTGCGGACTTTCTTCTTGTTTTTCCTCATGTTGATTTGATTGGAAGTGCGCAGCTGCTCCGCTCTTGCAAATCTGATTGCGTGATGCGACGATAATCTGTGGGCTAAATAACTCAAGATGCTGTCTCGGAATGGCGGACCTAATATCTTTCGCAATGGCGAAACCTTTTTTGGAGATAAAAAGGGCCGCCTCTCCGACAGCATAGAAGTCAATGATCGGAATGCCGACACTTCGGAATGGCGAGGTGTTCCCGGTTTCCACGCCCACAAAACGCTGCGACACAGCGGAAAAGCGATTTTGCCATTGTAGATGTGCACGAGCCGTGAGTCATACCAAAGACTATAAAAATGGGACCCATTTGCCTCCCTGCTTGGCACTCAGCATCAAAGGGTTGGAATTGAGGGGTTAGATCACCATATGATTCCCGAGCGCGGCGCACGCTGCCCCAGGGGATGGGTCAAATGCGGAGAACAAATTTTGCACACTCAGGTGTGTGACAATCAGTGGGACTTGACTTTACTTTACACACAAATCTGCGGATTTGTGAGCACCTAGGCTACCTCATTTGAAGCGTTTCTTTACTAGTGCAGCAGGTGCACTGCAGATGGCTTCAGACTCGCTGATTGTGTGTACGTGTGAGAGTTCACATCTTAATAAAGGGTTACTCTGCATGTTTCACTGCTCTAACTAAATTATATTATAATGTTGCTTTGTCACGTTCTGAGCCTGCCCCGCCCGCACCTGCGTGCGATATTTTCATAATTTGCCAACCCAGACCGCCTGCGGGCGGGCCAGCCCGCAGGACTCGGCGGGTTCTGGGTGACCCGCGCATCACTATTGAGTAAACATTTGAACAGACCCCCCCCCCCATCATCATACACTTTATAGATATATTGGAGTCCTCCTCCTCCTTTTTTGTGATCGTCTTCATGTATTGTGTTTGCCTTCTGACTATAGACCAGAACTGCACTGCACTACGCCCCTTTTTGGGGGAATGCGGAAATCCTCTTTGACTCAGGCTGAACGGACATGACGAGAGTCCAGTCAACCTTAATTTATTCATATATCTCAACCGTTCAGGTTCAGGCAAGGTCGCAAAATAATTAGTAGACATGTTTATCAAAGCAAAAAAACATTTGAACCCGAAATTAATGAATTGGTATTTTGTCTATGCTAGCTAAAAACACAGCAAAAATACCATCACAACAACGCTATTCATTCTTTCTATCCCTTGACGCTTTGGAGGTGCAGGTCTGGTCTATTGCGTCAAAACTTTGACGCATTTTTGGAAACAGCCGCTAGAGGCGCTGTGGTAGCGCTAAAGCAGCGCCACCACCAGCTTGGACCTTAAAATCAGCCTTGCATCAACAACAACAGCAGCACAATGCATTTTGGATTTAAAACGTTGAAAAATAAGATATGTTCGGCAATTAACTGCATAAACTCTGACAGTAAACAACATGCCTTTCATCGTTTCCCCAAAGACCTAAGGGCCACTAAACTCTAAAGGATTAAAGCAAGGATTACTTCTAAAGGACTAAAGGATCACTAAACCTTTCTATCCAGGTTCACTAAACCTTTCTATCCAGGTTCAGTCGCTCCAGCCTTATCTATCCGTTACATTGTTACATTCATTTACATTTACTTGAATGTTTGTTATGGGTAGATTTATACATGCTTGCTAATTCTACATTGAGATTTTTGTTTTTTCGATTATAGAAATGGTCTAGATATACTGTTGTAGTCACTGAATTTTTTAATAGCAAATGCAGCTTTATTTATAACCTATATGGACACTTGGCAATAAATGTCTGTTTTCTTTCAAAATAAATAAATAAATCCGTAAATTGAATTTGTAAATCTGACCCCATGATATCAAAGTGCTGTGTTTGTTATTTAATAAATGAAATTCAGAATGAATGTTTACAAACATGTTTGCTACATGTTTCTGCATTGATTATTTCATAGATTGAATAAATAAATGGGTGGCATGTTATCTGTTTTCCTCAGGGAGTACATGTAGCTCTTAATGCTCTTTGTGCCCTTTGTAAGGTCTGAGAACATTACAGTTCATAAAATATTATGCCATGTAGGTTATAATGCAAGAATCTGTGAATAGGCGCACCAGCTCTCCTAAACACGCATACAAAGAAAAAAATCACAGGTACAAATAACTCCCACGACATCCCAGTATTACCTGCAGTAATTTCAGCCTCCGAATATGAAGTTGTGGGACGCTTTGGCAAAGGTTTTGAAATCCGTCTCGAGATTCTCGACATCGCGCAGTGTAATCCGGCCTGCTGCTACCAGGGGGTGGGAAAGATAGGGATGGGCAGATGTAGGTGGGTGAGGTGGATTGGGGACAGGAGGTGGGCCCTGGGGGTGGGGGGAGACAGGGTGACTTGGGGCAAGGGTAGCTGGGACAGGTGGGGCAACTGTGGATGGGGGAGGCTGGGCAGCAGCAGGCACGGCCCAGGAGGATGTTGGTGCGGGCGGCGGGGGTCCCAGCTGGTGGTGGTGCTGCTGCGGGGGTCCCAGCTGGTGGTGGTGCTGCTGCGGGGGTCCCAGCTGGTGGTGGTGCTGCTGCGGGGGTCCCAGCTGGTGGTGGTGCTGCTGCGGGGGTCCCACGCCGCGCTTTCACACGCAGATCGCGCAAAATTGCAGTTAAGAAGGCCCGCAAAGCCAGCAGCCTCGCCACAGAAATTGCTTTCACACAGAGCCAAGCAGCACCGCAACATTCCTGTCCTGGGGTGTGCTTTCAGGTGACAGCCACCGCTCCCGGATTGGGCTAATGTCCTCAACCATTTCGATGAAGATGAGTGGCGGGGTCATTTTCGTATGACACTTTTGGCTTTATTCTGGAACTCATTGAGCCACACCTGAGGCGCAGGACAACCAACTGGCGACAGGCTCAGTAACGACTTTGCGATCAGACAACACGGGAGCCGCAGCCCATTTGCTCTCTCATCGGTGCTACGACCTGTCACTCATTCAATTTCAACCCGCCTTCAAAACCAGCAGTGGCTGGCACAGACTCACTTATGTAGTATGCGGAGCGCAGCGATTCAACGTAATATTTGAGTCTGGGCGACTAGTGTTGTAGTAGTGTCCTCTAGAGAGAGAGTGCGTCAGCGGAGGACCAAAATGCGTGACTCATTAGCCAATGAACAGCCAGGAAGGGGTCTCGCGCTACTTTTGAATGCTAAAATAAAGCTGATAATGTACAATTTGATTTAAACAAATATATAATAATAATCAAAGTACAACACAAACTGTCTATTTTGCTGCAACTCGACAGTGCTGCTTAATCCAGGACCTTACTTCCTGGAAAAACTGGTCCATTGGAGTGAATGGAGATGTCGCAACTCTATATACACAGCTCTGTGTTGTAGCCATCATTAAAGGGAAAAGGACACACGCTGCTGCAGGTCTTAAAGGGATATACACGCAAATGCTGCATCGGGTATCAATGGGTTAAGCACCAGAATTATTCACAGGTGTGGCCAGGCAATGCCTGGGCGTTACGCTGGGTTCACACCGACGACCCAAGCCTTGCCTATGCCTTGCCTTTACCCACGCTTTTTAATAGGCGTCCGTTTTAGTCAACGAGGCTGTGTACACCGGCCGCCTGAGCGTGAACCCTGCGTGTACCCACGCCTTGCCTGTGCCTTGCCGATTTTATCGAATAGGCGTGAGTTCTATTTTGAAGCCGACAAGGCGCGTGCAGGCAGGCTTTTCTGTCAAGCCATGAAAGAAAAACGCGACAATATCCGTGGGAAATGGCAAATTCAACTGAATTTCAAAATAAAATGGAGTTACAACAGTGTTGAGCAGAGAGAGAGAAAGAGAGAGAGAGATTGACGGCTGGCTATCACGTGGGGCTTTCTCCCCGTCGGCAAACAAATCTTCATGAGAGAGAATAGCGACCGAAGAAGCAAGATGGACAATGTTGTTGTGCCAGCACATATTCTTGCAAGATTACCTCTCTAAAATGTCCGACTATACTGCCCTACAAATCATAACCGCAGTAACTACGCCAACACTGAAACTGAGAAAAATGGCTTTAAAGTTTTTTGACTGTCCAGCCAAATAAGATATAGGTTGAAAAGTGGCAATGCGCTTATTAAATATGTATACGTTAAAGTATTTTTTGGGGGCAAAACAATTATCAATTACTTGACCTATGACCCCAGAAATGCAGATACGGCACTCTGTCTGTGTATTACCTTAACTCATTCACCGCCAAAGACGTCTTTGACGTGTTATCAGGAATAGCCCTCCCCGCCAATGACGTGTTTTTGTTTTTATTAGTGCAGCGCGTAGTTCAAAGACTTCCCCAGCCTGTGACATGGTATCAGGTCCCTGCCCTCAAAGTCAAGCCGACAACACGTGAACAAACACATACCGCAGCTGTTGTTTTGAAATGAGCAGGAGGAAAAACAGAAAACAGAGAAACGCGCTTCCTTGTGCAGAGAGGAGAAACGCCATTGAAACGCCCCTCGGCGCGCTGCACGAGCTGGTCGGCTTGCTGCAGGGCAGCGGACATCGATCAGTTGTTCGCGGTAGTCAAACCCGTGACCAACATGATCGATCCTGGTCCCTGGACCCCGTTCCTGTCAGCCCGAAAAAGACGAGACGGAGTCACAACTTTGTGAGGAGGAGAACAGCAGCCTCGCCACAGAAATTGCTTTCCACAGAGCCAAGCAGCACGGCCACTTTCCTGTCGAGGGCGAGGAAGACTGGACTCCAATGCGACAGGACCCGGATGATCTCGCGGTAAGGAGTGTGTGTGTGTGTGTGTGTGTGTGTGTGTGTGTGTGTGTGAGAGACTACACTGATCTCTGCATTCTATGATCGTATAGTTTACTGAGACACTAGTACACTACACTGTCTCTGTACTAAATGTGATTATATAGTTTACTGAGGATATGTTGCTTTTATTTCAGATGAGGAGCCGATTGTGAGCCCACATCTCAGAATGAGGTCAGGACGGTCATTTAGGTCTGCTAAATGACGAAATGTAATGTAATGTAAAGAGACA
Organism: Poromitra crassiceps; assembly: GCF_964638095.1. Lineage (NCBI taxonomy): Eukaryota > Metazoa > Chordata > Actinopteri > Beryciformes > Melamphaidae > Poromitra > Poromitra crassiceps. The sequence continues at coordinate 3,556,810 of NC_139630.1, forward strand.
CACATGGGCCCCGCGCACACACACACACATTCACACTCACTCACACTGAGTAAACTGTATTGTTGAATGTAAAAAAAGCACTTCATGTATATATATATATATATATATATATATATATATATATATATATATATATATATATATATATATATATATTGTCATTTGTGTCATAACGAATAATATTTACATGTCTGATGTCAATAGAGTTCCAAATAAAAGAATTGAGAGCGAGTTCTGCCTGAGATTGTGTCCTTTACTAAAATGCAATTTTCTGCAATTTTCTGCAATTTCTCTTCTCAGAGAGACCTTTTTGGTGAAAACAGGGTGTATATAAATGGCTATAAGTAGAGTACAGAACATGCTAAAAGCTCACTTTTTTTTCTGGTGAACCCAGAGACGTACATCTTCATTTTGAGGTATTGCAAATCACTTTGGTGCTAATAGATAATTTACTGTGGGTCTTGAAAGATGACCAACAATTATGAAAATCTTTGGCCTGTGCTAAATATTGGCAGTCCTAAACTGGCCATGAATGAGTTAAAGGAGAATTTCGTTTTTTTACACCACGGTCCTCATTTCCAGCTTAAAATATTATGTTTTACTCACCGAAATAGTTTGGCTTCATTCGGATGCCCACGGAAGATTTTAGCTCCGAGTAGTCTCCTCAAACAGGCTATAACGAGAGCCTGCGGCGAGTGCGGGGCATGCTGCACACACTCTCTAAATGACACTTTTTCTGTCAGATCATGGTTCATTATGGTTGTAAATATAATTATTTAGCTAATAGCTAGAAGCTAAGCTAACATCAACACAGCAGTCGGCGTTGATCTGCCCCGGATGGGGTTACAGTGCGTATCTTCCCTTCTGTGGTTCCTCTGAAGAAGTGTGGTTTCACAGGGGGAAGATGGGCACTGTAACCCCATCCGGGGCAGATCAACGTTGACTGTTGTGTTGATGTTAGCTTAGCTTCTAGCTATTAGCTAAATAATTATATTTACAACCATAATGAACCGTGATTAGAACAGGTTTTCTTTACAAATCAGATCAGCTTTTCAGATTGATAATTCATACAAGAACATATACAGTATAGCATATTAAAATTATTTTGAATAAAATGAATTACAGACTGAGTCTGAATGCTGATAATTTATGCAGCAATTAAAAAGCTTGTCCTGATGAGTTAGGTAGTAGGAGTGTCACAATATATCGTCCCACGAAATTTCGCGATAGTAAAACGTCACGATATGTATCGTTGAGATGAAATCTCATATCGCAATTTTTTTTTTTTTTTTTTTTTCAAAAATAGACAAAGAAACGTCTTTGTTTGTTGAAGCTCAATGTGTGGAAAGTAGTTCAGTTGAACAAGTCTCTGAAGAGACACATGAGAAGTTATACAGGAGAGAAACCATTCAATTGAGTTTCTGGCAAAACTGTTTACTTGACAGGAAAAACTGAAGATGCATAAAAAATAGACTAAGAAAAGTCTTGTTGTTTGAGTTTGAAGAAAAACTGAAGATGCATAATGAGAATTTATACTGCTGAGAAACCTTTTAGTTCAAAGTAAATCTAAGTGACTGTGTACAGTAACTCATTCTATTTCAAGATAAGCCTTATCTCCAATCTCATGTTTTTTCTAGTTGTTATTGTAATAACAATTTCCCACAACAGCATGTTTTGTATTTGTGCATTTCAAATAAAATACTACTTTTCCAGTCATATATTGTCATTATTCAAGTTTAAAAAAATATTGTTAAAATCATATCGTATCGTATCGTTATCGTGAACCGAGTATCGTGATACGTATCGTATTGTGAACTGAGTGTATCGTGACACCCCTATTAGGTAGTGATACCAAAGAATTATCACTATCTACAGCCAGATTAACACTTCCCAGTGGAGAACACAATTCCCTTCTTTATTGGATGATCTCTTATGGATTATTAGCTAGGAATACAGCATTTACGATTTTAAAGACACTGAAGACTCATTCATTAAGAATTTGGACAGCTGTCAGTGCGCTCTCATGGAAAGAGCGGGAAAATTGCAGTAACTACAAAATCCAACCAAAAACCAGTCTAAACCGCAGTAACTACACCTCAAAGTGTAGTTACTGCCTTTATCTCTGTTTAAGTCCAGCTGAAGCTCTGTGAAAGCAAATCAAACTGCAGTAAGTGTAGTTACTGCAGTTTTGTCTGGTTTTTGGTTGGATTTCGTAGTTACTGGAACTTTTATACTCTGTTTTTTCAAATATAGAGCAAGACTGAACTTAGAAAATATGATAAAACAGATATATAAAAGTTCAATTTCAATAATAACTCAATTTTGACCAAAATTGTAGTTACTGCGGTTTTGATTTGGAGGGCAGTATAGTCAGACCTGGTTATACATATCCAGCATCAATAGAACATTAAATATATCAGATTTATTTTACCTAGAGGCTACCCATGACAATTCTGGACAACACGTGAAAAAATACAGTCGGGAGAGAGGAGAGGCGCCTGTGACTCGGCTCCAGGTTCGGCGTGCAAAAGGCGTGCGGTGTGATCGCAAAAGCGTGTAACAGGTTCACGCCCAGCTCGGCGTAGGCGTGGGTTGAGGCAAGGCAAGGCATAGATTGTCTGTGTGAACGAAGCGTTACATCAATCAAACCAATCAGATTCCCGTCTCGCAATCACTGTGTTTGCACGAGGCATGCAATATGCCCTAATTCTCCCCATGCGTAATTTATTTAGGCCTATATCTCACAAGAACATAACATCATATACCTGTTTAAAAAACTTTGTGATTTTATGCAATTTGGCTTCTTTTGTTGACTGGGAAATAGAAACGTGTTTGCAGCGGAGACAAAAGAAAATATGGGAGGATTCAGAGTGGACTCACTCCTGCCGAGGACAGAGAGAGATGGTGAGAGCTTGTTGACAGATTTGTCTGTGGTGCCAACGACCCTCCGGGTTATGGGAGAGGTTAAGGTGAATAGCCTATTGCAAGTAGGCTACAATGTCCAAGTTTTCTCAATTAATTTCCCTCTTTGCGATGTGATAAAAGTTTCTCAGTGAGTTATAGTTCATTGCCTCACTGAATTATCTGCTAATACCCAATTTTAGCAGCAGAATTTGATGTCCTGGGGTCTCATCTATCAATCCTGGCGTAGAATCCCTACTAAAACCATGACTAACCTGTCCAGTGACTATCTACTCGATCCAATCCGTGTTTCACCACCCACTATCGTCTTCTAAAGGTATCCCACACAGACGTATAAATGTAAAAACAAAACAACAAAACTGTTTAAAAGTAAACAACTTACGCTACGGCCACACTTGCGCGTCATTTGACGCGTGCTGACGCTTGGCAGTATGGACGCTCGTCGCTTGGTGGGCGTTGAAACCCGGAAGCAGCAGCTAGCTCCCAAGCTAGCTGCTGCTAGATTTACTTTGCTTCTTTGAAAATTGGTGGTAGAGAGGATGTGGAAGAGGACAGGAAGGGTAGGGTAGGATCTAGGACGAGCTCATTTGGCTAGCTTTGAACTTTGTCAAACTCCACCCCGCCCCCTCTGTCGCCCACTGTCGCTTCACAAGCCTGCTACGCATCGTCTGGTCTCCCAGCATGTTCAATACAAAGTGAATGGGCAGCAGCGTCAACATGCGTCAAACGGCGCAAAAAGTGTGGCCGTACCGTTACGGAAATAATCTACGCAAACCCTGACCCATCTTTAAGTCCAGCGCCCCCAGTTGCTTAGTGGCGAAGACTGAGAAGTGCACACATACGCACCTTATCCCACACAAATTATTTCCAATGCCGAAATGCCAGACCGCCGTCCAACTGAAGTGCGTGGTTTCCCTCTGTTGTGACAAGCGGAGATAATGGTTGTTTGCCATGAATGAGTTTGGAAAAGATATGTAGGCCTCTAACCTATGTGCCTGTTTTCCCCGTGCACCTCCCTGCCTCAAGTCATTGGAAATGTTTAGAACATTGGAAAAATCATAGTTTACCAGCCAACATTGGAATTTTAATGTCTGTGATTAATTATTTAAATGTGGTCATGAATGAGCTGTTAATGGTCATTTACGGTATTTATTTATTTATTTATTTCTATAAGCATAGTTCATTGGCAAAAACAGCCCAATAGACAACACATGCTGATACGCCATAGCCTATCAAAGTGAAAATGATTAGGTGAAAGTTGTAGACCTAATTATGATCTACAATAAGAACAAATATTAAAAATGAAATACGATACAAATATATAAATTTAATAAAATCATATAGGCCCAATAAAAGGCAAGATAAACATACCCATCATAGGCTATATTGTTTTCATTGTACCTTGCTTTATCTTCAAAACTGCATAATTATGTCTTTTGATTGATTGATAACTTTATTGAAACAATAATAGCAGGATTGTACAAGACAACACAACAAAAACATATTGCTCAAAAGGAATAAAACACAATAAAGCCCGAGGGCTTGTTTCCATTGTGGTCCTTGTGTGTGGGACAAGAGGAGTGAATCTGTATGCAGATATGAGCGCGTGTGTGCGCGGGCAAAAACAACACAAACAGTAGGGCTGGCACGGATCACGGATAATCCGTGACCCGTACGGATCAGCCCCCACGGTTCGGAACGCGGTTCGGAACGTCAATGGTCCGCGGAACCCCCTCCCCCCCCCCCCCCTTTCGTTTCATTTAACGTTTAACGTTAGTCTATGCGAACGCCCAGCGCAGCCAGACACAGACAGGCATAATCATGGCAAGCACAAGTGAGCTTCCTCATCCCTTGTCGCTGCTGTAAAGTATCTCTGAAGGCTGTGGCTAGTGGCTACTAAAGTAAAGACAGCGTCACACAAACTTATTTCAACACCTCTGAAAAAGCACAGGAATGCGATCAGCGTGTTGCGGGCTGCACAAGATATTAACGAGAGCCACAACACACACACACACACACACACACACGCGCACATGTTTCACAAACACATTATCACCGGACGTGAAATGTTGCCTTAGGACACATAACAACAAAACAACACGTGGGGCCACTGAGTAGCTTAACGTAGCATCAACGTTATATTTCCAGACTGACCTGCGGTCTGGTCTGTAGGTCTGTACCCGTGTCATGTGACTGATGCAAGCAACAGCCACGAAGTTAGGCATAGCAGTGCCACCTAAAACAGGAAGTTGGGTCATTCTGCCTTCAGAGTAAAAGCATACATTGTGTCACTTATGAGAAAAAAATATTTTTTGAGCTGTGCAGGGCAACAAATGTTTAGAGAATTATAAAAGTATTAAAAAAATCTAATCGAAAATCTAATTTTGAGAGAAAAAATCTGATATATATATTTTTTTGCTGATCCGAAAAATCCGTGATCCGTGGCTCAAAATCCGTCACGCGATCCGATCCGTGGGTTTTCTGATCCGTGCCAGCCCTAACAAACAGATAACATTTTACACTCAAACCAAACATTCTTAAACCTTTAGTGAATGGTTATTTAGATACCTAGCAAGAATGCATCAATCAATAAATAATAAGATAGAGACCAGCTCATAAACTAAAACAGGAACCTACCTAGGGTTTAAAAACCGCGACTATTCAGGGGACATAAGAAAAGGAAAATAAAAGGTTAGGATCACATTTGGGAGCCAACCAGCCATTTTTTCAAGGCAAGCTTAAAAGAGAACCTGGAGTTAAGGGTCTTAATACTCTCAGGGAGTTTGTTCCATAAAATAGCTGCTGAGTAAGAAAAGGTGCATTTACCCTTTAGAGTTTTAAATTTGGGGGGGGAACAATGTTGGAGGTGCTTCCTCTTGTGGAGTAGCCATGTACCTCACTGACTTTACAAAAATAGTCAAAGAGGTAGCGAGGAGCCTCCCGTTTAAAAATCCTAAATACCATGCACAATTTGATTTGAGAAACCCTCTCCTCCACTCTGAGCCACCTAAGGCTATGGAAGTGAGAGGGGAGGAGATGGACTCTGGGATGAAGTTTCAGAATAACCCGTATTCATTTATTCTGGGAGGTCTGAAGCCTGTTTTTGAGTTTGGTGGTGATTCCCGTGAACCAGGAGGAGCTAGCATAGTCAAAGTGACATTGAATCAGAGCATTTGCCAAGGTTCACTGCATGAAAAGCCTGTTATGCGGGCCAATGCAGAACTGCAAAACGTTAGCTATGCGGCACTTTCTGGCACTTTGCAGCTAGCACAGAATAATCCCATTTATTACCACATATACCTCAATAGATGACCCCCCCCCCCCAGCCCCCTACTGTGGGAGGCTTTTATATGTCAATGGGCATGTTGTGATGCAAATCACAACCCCCCCCCCCCCCCCTATCCTGGTCCAGGATGAGGGGCTTTAACACCTCAGGATGAGAGAGTGAGAGAGAGAGATCTTGAGCCCAAAATGTAAATTAATTTGTTTTAACCCGCACCATACACTTTAAAAGTTCAACATTCAACTTTCAAAGTCAAGTTAAACTGTTTTTATTTATAAAATGCACAGTATAATACAAGGTCATTGTGAAAAATGAAATTATGACAAGGCAAGCAATTACAGAAGAATGCATTCACCTTCTTCTGAAATAAGTTTATAATGTAAGGTTCAGTTAATATAAGAACAAAGCAAGAACAATAAGGTACAGGGTCCATACAGCTTTTGAAGAGTAAAATTCAAGCACTCTCACAGGATTTGAAGCTATGCTTTGAAGAAAGAAAACGGGACTGTTTGTATTGTCTCGCGAGAGCTCGTAACGTGATCGCGGAAGGAGATGATGTTGGTTTGCTGCTGTGCTGCCTGCTGCCTATGAATCCATGCCATTGATTCATGCCTGCTAACCATGGCTGATATCGACACGGACAGTACGCCCACAGGAAGGCCCTCACAATACCAAGCTTTCGGTAAGAATATACATTAAATAATGATTTAAGGAGGATTCTAGGATTTAACATTAGATTAGATTATATTTTGAAGCGGAGCCTTTGTTGTCGCACACGTGACATCACAGCTGCGACCAAACATGGCTGCTGCCAATCTGTTGTTTTTCAGTTTCAGAATGATCAGAAAGCTACTGTAATTTGCAATCCATGTCCCACACAGGTTCCGAGAGGAGGGGAAACCTCTAAGCTGGCATTACGTTAAATCAAAGCTGGCGATGATGCAGTGGATATGTTTGTTGTTTGTGTTAGCGAGTTTCGTTAGCATTTAGCTCGTAGCGCGGCCTACCGGCCGCTTGGCAGTCAGACTTTTACATTTACAGTCTGTGGCTTGTGATCAAACAGCCCCACAAAAGCACTTAATACACAGAGGTGGCGTAAACTTATAGAAACTAATGGAAACCCCTTTACCCGAAATGAAACATCCAGGGATTGTGTATTTAACTCCAAAAAACCATTCGCTAACGTTAAGCTAACCGCGCTAGTTAGCGTTAGCTGCTGGACCACTGAGCTAAATAAGTGCTGGACAGATCAATCTTAACAGCCAATAATGCAATAATGCAAAATTTGAACAGATCAGTAACATGACAATAAGAGTCTAAATTACTATGCCTTTTGTCATTGTGTTTTATCTGCAGACTAAGCAGCTTGGCTTTCCGTTATATAAAAGCCTTTATTTTTGTATTGACTATAATTGAGTGATACACTTTATTAAAACAATCATATTATTTTTTATTTTATTTATTATTTTTATTTTTTTCCCGATTTTTTTATCCCATTTTATCCCCCATTAGTGCTCACTTGATTTCTCAATCCTGGTTGCTACTCCATCCTCTGCCGATCTGGGGAGAGCAGACATGTTGTACGTTATAGATTTGATTACATGCCTTTACATTGTCTCAAAATGCTTTCTAAACAGCAGTGGAGCCAGTGCTCCACTGCGAAAAACGGTAATTTTATTGTTTTACGCAGTGTGCTTGATTCATATCAGCGTTTGTATCTGTCGGTTTAAGTCTAATGACCAGAAGATAAATGCTGTTGATAATTCGGCACACCGTGAAAATCTCCTGGAGGTCTGGGTGTTAAACATATTTTGCCATGAACCTCTTGTAACGTCAATGGTGCAGCCATTTTCCACTGGCGCACCGTGCCTTCCCATTCTAATATGTAATGGAAAAATTTATTTATTATTACAAGTGGCTCTAACTGCTTTCTAGCTGTAAATAATTCGTGGTAACCTTTTCCTTAAGTTATGCAGAGCAGCAACCTTTGGAAATAGCATATTTAGAGCGGAGTTTCTGGACTTGGTGAGTGTTATGTGACGCGCGTGGGGGGAAATGGCCCTCGTTTATCAGCGGAGGTAAACCAATAATACAGCATGTTTTTCTGTAGCTGTGGTCAGGAGGAACAACTGACTAATATCAGATAGGCTATTTCATTGTCCACCTTCAAACTGATATTGATCTAAGGCATTTATCATATCTACTGTATATCTTCAGAGGAAATCTACTACAACCACGTCACACTTCAATGAATGCTTCACAATTTTCCTCTTTTTTACAGAATATCTCATAGCAGTGTCCCCTCTGCACCTCCTTGCCAATAGGCTATGGTAAGTTCATATTTTTGTCATATTATTGTTTATCTGTTATCATAATGTACCAATAATGTATCCACCTGGGGGCTGCATATGAGTTGTTGTCAACTACTACTATTAATATACTACTATTATTTAAAGAGGTTGGTGCAGGAAAAAAAAAGTGAATTAACATTTTGGGCTCAAGATTCCTATGAAAATACCCCCCCCCCCCTAAAAATAAAAAATAATAAGTAAATAATAATAATAATAAACCAACAAAAACATGCCTCAGGGCAGGAATATGGAGAAAAGGGTGGCATTCTAATGCATGTGCTCAATATGATGCTATCTGGGCAAATAACACTTATGACTTCATTCACCAAGCCAGGCTGCAGCTGTACAGCAGTTTCTTTGTTGTTGTTTTTGCTGTACAGCAGCCAGGCTGGCTGAGTGATGTCACTGGTGTTATCTGCCCAGATGGCTTTTTATTGAGCGCGTGCCAGCTGCTTTACAAAAACCAGTTTAGATGCAGCTATGTGTGGGAAAAACAAAACAAGATAATCCTATTGCTTCATACCCCTCCCACATATTAATGTGAAGTGGTCTCAAAACCTGCACTGTGCTCTTTTAAGTGCAATGAACTGACTGGAAACTTTATCTTACATCTAATCTTTTCAATGTTTTTTTCTCATGAGCCTGTTCACACTCCGCAGACAGCTCTACTTGCCTGACGCGGCCGGTCTCCATTCCTCCAAACCGGAGCAGCGCCAGCTGCATACTGCATGTAGCTACACTGACTATCGGCAAGTACCTCATACTACTTCACATCAAAAAATCACAACTATCTCATATCAGAGCACTCTGGACAGAGCGTGACCGATTTTCCACAGTCAGAAAATATAACGAATAAAATATGATGCATTATTATTCATTAAACCATCCAGCATTATATAAGAATTAAAAGCTCCTTCTACCACTGCAACTACCAACAGAGAAAGAATGAAAATAAAACAAGACAGACTGCCTCTGTCTTCTTGCTCTGACCAGTGTTGCCAGATCTTGCCAGAGAAACAACCAACCAGGTTAAGCTCCAGCCCGTCTGAGGCCCTTCTCCCTGCCTTCCTCAGACGCCTGAGCTGGAGTAGCGGGCTGGAGTAGGTTGAACACCTGGTTGCTTGTTTTTCTGGTGAGATCTAGCTCGTAACACTGGCGCTGAACGCACTGAAACTGAATTTCTGTTCATCTGACAGTTCAGATGATGCTCCAACCATTTTTTATTAAATTTATGAACGCACAAATAAATAGCAAAACAATCAGCTGGGTCATGATTACTTTTAACTCATTAACCCATGTTCGCATAATTTAGTTATCTCTGTGTGTGGGCTCTACTAGGCTGCGTGCGAACCACATACCCTTTACCTGACACAGCCTAGATTAACTAAGAGCTAGACAGTCAAACTGCATTTCTCCACCTGTAATGTCGCTAAGTGTTGAGACAGATTGTTTCCATACACGTGCGACAATAGAGAGTCAAAGTGAAACGTCACGTCCTACTTTCTCCCTGTACCAGTGCTGCGAAAAATATGAATGGCGGTGGACGGAGAATAAGGTAACTTTTTTTATCCTGTTTGAATTGTGCCACGGGGTGCCAACGCTTATTTTGTCAATTTAAAACATAACTTTGCATGTCAAGAAAGTCGCAGTTTGTCGCCAATATGTTGCACTAGATAGAAGTTATAAATCAGAAAGACTACATACACGGTCACCTAAGTGACGTCACTTTCTCTACCGGCAAAGCTGAAGACCGGCGACATGCCACGAGCTTCCACGAGGTATGTAGTTTTTATACGAAACTAACCCCTACTTTTCAATTTGACGACAAACGGTGACTTTCTTGACATGCAAAGTTATGTTTTAAATTGACAAAATTAGCGTTGGCACCCCGTTGCCCAATTCAAACGGGATCAAAAAGTTACCTTATTCTCCGGCCACCGCCATTCATATTTTTCACAGCACTGGTACAGGGAGAAAGCAGGAAGTGACGTTTCACTTTGGCTCTATGCTGCCCTACAAATCATAACCGCAGTAACTACGCCAACACTGAAACTGAGAAAAATGGCTTTAAAGTTTTTTGACTGTCCAGCCAAATGAGATATAGGTTGAAAAGTGGCAATGCGCTTATTAAATATGTATACGTTAAAGTATTTTTTGGGGGCAAAACAATTATCAATTACTTGACCTATGACCCCAGAAATGTAGATACGGCACTCTGTCTGTGTATTACCTTAAACAGATGTGTAGGTAGTACAAGGGAAAAGCGCAGTAACTACAATCTAATGTGCTTCTCCTGTCTTGTTTTTCATGAGACAAATGTAATCGGTTTTGATTTCGATACCACATCATATCTATATTTAATTGTTTTATTGTTTACATGTTTAAAACATTTAAATGGATGAGTAACAGATAAATTCAGGGAATCCTGAAGTCAGTTGATGTAATCTTCACCACTGGTGTTGCTTTTTGGTCATCATTCCGACACAAGTAATGAGCACAGTTGTTTTATCATCTTAATTTAGAACAGGTTTTCTTTAGAAATCAGATCAGCTTTTCAGATTGATAATTCATACAAGAACATATACAGTATATTACATAGCATATTACAATTATTTTGAATAAAATGAATTACAGACTGAGTCTGAATGCTGATAATTTATGCAGCAATTAAAAATATTGTCCTGATGAGCTAGGTAGTGATACCAAACAATTATCACTATCTACAGCCAGATTAACACTTCCCAGTGGAGAACACAATTCCCTTCTTTATTGGATGATCTCTTGTGGATTATTAGCTAGGAATACAGCATTTACGATTTTAAAGACACTGAAGACTCATTCATTAACAATTTGGACAGCTGTCAGTGCTCTCTCATATTTGGAATTGACTGGATTAGCTAAACAGATTGTGCCATTATGAGTGATTGATATGTTGGGCTTTGTTATGGAAAGAGCGGGAAAATTGCAGTAACTACAAAATCCAACCAAAAACCAGTCTGAACCGCAGTAACTACACCTCAAAGTGTAGTTACTGCGTTTATCTCTGTTTAAGTCCAGCTGAAGCTCTGTGAAAGCAAATCAAACTGCAGTAAGTGTAGTTACTGCAGTTTTGTCTGGTTTTTGGTTGGATTTCGTAGTTACTGCAACTTTTATACTCTGTTTTCTCAAATATAGAGCAAGACTGAACTTAGAAAATTTGTCACATGATAAAACAGATATCTAAAAGTTCAATTTCAATAATAACTCAATTTTGACCAAAATTGTAGTTACTGCGGTTTTGATTTGGAGGGCAGTATGGGCATTGCATCGATTTTACTTAAGTATTTCTCCATCTTTGTCTGTCTGAATCTGTGTGCGGTGCGCGCTCGGATGGTGCTGCAACATGTGTGAGCTATATAGGCCATTTACACCTGGCAGGAACGTGCATTTTCTGTGATCAGATAGTGCTTGATCATTTGAAAGTACAGGTGTAAATGCCCCCAAGACACAGTGAGGACGGATTGCGATCTGATAGGCCAAACCACCTCCAGAGGTGGCCAGGGATGCTTTGTGACCACATTGAACACAAGTGGAAATCTCTCTCTCTCTCTCGCTAGGCAAGAGTGCGGATGCTGCATAACTCTGAGATTAACCCCATCAAGTATGATGCTCGCAATGGTTAAGATTTTCATCCTCTCTCCCCTGTTCTTCAAAACAAGTGTGGTATACATTCTGCTGTATAAGAGTAATACAATTTACATTATCTGATCTATTTATTATTATAATATGTGTTCACAGATTGAGCCATCCACACAACGTGGCAGTGACGTCATATTTGATGGGAACTCTAGCTGCAAGTGCAGATTTCCAGGCTCTCGACAGTGACATCCTTCTGTGTAAGTAACTTTATTGTAAAATGAAGAGATGACCTGTTTTTGAGAATGTGTCAATGTTCTGGATTTGTTTTGCTCTAGTGCAGTGGTTCTCAAAGTGGGGTCCCAAGTACCTAAGTGTACTTCTCTCTCATACGCACACACACACACACACGGAACCACTGCTCTAGTGTGTCTGTATATCTGTATATTTTATATACCTTATATGGAAATGTGATGTTATGGAGCTGTATCGTACAAGAGAGTGAGACTAAGACAAAGGACAGTCTTCCATGGCACAATTCTGAAACAATTTTGTATTTATAACATACTACTTTAATTGTTTTTCAGCTGCCTGTAAAATGTGGTACGAGACTGACTGCGGACCTTCCGCTTCAGCCAACCTGGGCTAGAGGGGAAGGGGACAGCCGCAAAGATTTCATGCCGGAGTCGAGCACGAAGATTGAGGGTAAATAAGGGACTTACTAGACTAGGCATTAAAGGGAGAGTGCGGATTATTGGACATAATGTTTTATGAACTCCATACCAGCTGTAGAGTGTCTGGGGAGCTGACTTGCTGAGCCATGATTCCCGTAGGCGGAGCTCTAACTTGATCTGAGTGGAGAAAAACCGAGTCCCGGAGGACATTCTAGGGTCACGGAGTTATCAAGTTTTACTCCTAAAGAAAGCATGCATGTGTTATGACATCTCATTTCAACAATAAAACCGCAGTCTTTTTATTTTTTTATATTCCCCCCCCCCCCCCCCCCCCCCCTGATTTTTTTATCCCATTTTTATCCCCCATTAGTGCTCATTGTGGTTTTCAATCCTGGTTGCTACTCCATCCTCTGCCGATCTTGGGAGAGCCGAGACTGGCTCCATGCTTCCTCCGATACATGGGCAGTCACAAGGCCGCTTCTTTTCACCTGACAGAGGAAGCTTCACCGGTAGGACATAGCACGTGGGAGGTTCACGCTATTCCAACCAGTTCCCCTCCCTCTGAACAGGTGCCCTTAACGATCAGAGGAGGAACCACATTAGCAACCAGGATGTTGCATGTTTTTGTGAAGGGGGTTCCTATATGAAGGAAGCCCCTGGGAGGCACGGGGAGAACATGCAAACTCCACACAGAAAGGCCATTTTGCCGACCCCACCTGGGCGGTGGGCACTCGAGGACATGCGGTGTGTGGACGGGCACGCATTCCTTCAGCGCTCACCTCGTCCCCAGGTGGGAATCGAACCCACGACCTTCGAGCTGTGAGGCGATAGTGCTAACCACTGGGTGCCATGGCACGAGTCCGATACCTCACGAGTCCGACACCTCACGAGTCCGAAAAAAGAGGCTAACTTCCCCCAGACCCTAACCCAAAACCTAACCTCTCCCACCCCCACGCCTAAACCTAACCTCCCCCAGACCCTAACCCAAAACCATGAGGTGTCGGACTCGTGAGGTATCGGACTCGTGAGGTATCGGACTAGGGGGCAGTCCCCAACCACTGCACCACCGTACCTCTAAATAAATAAAAAACGCAGTCTTGCTGTTGATCAGACCGTGCTATTTATTGGCACTACTTTCTGGCTCCGCACTGCATCCGCGGTGGTCACTATAACGCTGTGTACAGGTGTTTCAGACACAGCACGCTCTGTAAACAGGCTACTAAAACATACTAAACATGTCCGACTATGAAAGCGATGAAGATATGCCGTTAACGCCAGATTTGAGAGGATGTCTTTATGAACCTGAATACACAGATGAGTAACTTCGTCAGATCGACCTGGAATGGGCATAGAGAGAGGGGAGAGAGAAAGAGGTGGAGCAAGAAGACGCAGATCAACAGAGTTGGAGAGCTACTGCTGCCGAGTAGCCTAGCCTATATTAGGCTATGCATTTTTTATTTATTTTTTAACTGACAACATTGTTAGATTTAGGTTTTAACATTGTTCGTCTCTCGTACCATGGGATTTGATGCAGCAGTGCTCTTCTACTGAAGAGCACTGCAGTGACCAGGGTAAGAGAGACTACAGTAGGCTACCTAAATCTAACAATGTTGTCAGGTAAAAAAATAAAAATAGATACATAGACTATATTCTCCCGGTAGCTCTCCAACTCTGTTGATCTGCGTATTTTCTCTTCTCTTCTCTTCATCTTCTCTCCTCTCTCTCTGCCCATTCTAGGTCAAGGTCTAGGTCTAGCTCCTCATCTGTGTATTCAGGTTCATAAAGACATCCCCTCGAATCTGGTGTAAACGGCATATATTCATTGCTTTCATAGTCAAGACATGTTTAGTATGTTTTAGTAGCCTGTTTACAGAGCGCGCTGTGTCTGAAACACATGTACACAGCGTTATAGTGACCACCGCGGAGCCAGAAAGTAGTGCCAATAAATAGCACGGTCTGATCAACAGCAAGACTGTGGTTTTATTGTTGAAATGAGATGTCATAACACATGCATGCTTTCTTTAGGAGTAAAACTTGATAACTCCGTGACCCTAGAATGTCCGTCGGGACTAGTTTTTCTCCACTCAGATCAAGCTAGAGCTCCGCCCACACGGGACTCATGGATCAGCAAGTCAGCTCCCCAGACACTCTACAACGGGTATGGAGTTCATACAACGTTATGTCGAATAATCCGCACTATCCCTTTAAGATTACGTGATCTTTTACTTTGAAGGTAATTGTTATTGTTACTGCACCGCATGAGGGAAACTAGTTAGTTGTTTAGCAGTTACTGACTGCGTCTGATTGTGTTTACAGCTCTTCACATAGAGGACAAGCATGCTGACTGCAAATGAAAAAGAGATGTGGGGAGGCATCATACCAGATCTGATGTCGGATGAGGAGGACGGCACTGTAGCTGGAGTCGATGGATGGATTGTGCGGCCACCATCTTTTCACAGCCACGAGCTCAGTGACTTGTGTGCTGTACTCCAGGGCAGGCTGGACGCCATTCCTGCCCACCCAGCTTCCCACATGACACGCCGCCCTCCGCGTATAGGGCAACCCGTTCTCACTCTGAGCGCGTCGCATATTGACGCTTTGTCCTGTCCCTTGTGCGTCGCTTGTTACTAACATGGTACCCTTGAGCGACACATGAAACGACTTGGGCTTTCCGACTAAACTCAATGCAAACCCATGGAAGTCATCTTTGACGCTTATGGCAACTGCTCCCCTATTAGCCTAACTGCTCCACCATTAGTCAACTGCTCGCCCATTAGGGTCTGGAGGAGCTAACCTCTCCCAGACCCTAACCCTAATTATGGTTTGTGAGGGGGAAATGACAGATCGGTACCTATTTTTTACGTCATTGATATTCCTTATTGAACTTTGTTGCAGTACTGCCAAAAATCAGCCAGGGGACGACGTTGGCAACAAACTACAGTTAGCAGAGGAGAAGAAGAAAGTCCAGGGGGCGCTCTTGAGAATAAAATATGGTTCAAAGATAGGATTATTGTAAGAGAACAAGAAGCGTGTCATGGTGTGTGTGTGGGGGGGGGGGAGGGGTCTAACAGATGTTGTGCCAGTTCACTTGGAACATTGCTTGAGGGAAATTCCACTGATGGATGGGGGGGGGGGGGGAGGTATGAGTCACCATCTGAACCAGTTTGAACCGGTTCCTTATCTGTTTGTCCCAAGCTACACTTGGCTACCAGCCACGCTCGACCGCTCGTCCTCCAGCTCCAGTACGAGCTCTACGGCTCGTGCGAGAACACGAGCTCGACCGCTCATGCGAGAACTGGACCTGCACTCGAGCACAAGCTCCACCGCTCGTGCGAGACCGGCACTCGAGCTGCAGCACGAACTCGACCGCTCATGCGAGAATGGCAGTCGAGCTGCAGCTCGATCACAAACTCGACCGCTCGTGCGAGGACATGAGCTTGACCGCTCATGCGAGAATGGCACTCGTGCTGCAGCTCGAGCACGAGCTCGACCGCTCGTGCGAGAACACGAGCTCGACCGCTCATGCGAGAATGGCACTCGTGCTGCAGCTCGAGTAGGAGCTCCACCGCACGTGCGAGAATGGCACCAGCTCACACAGCATACTCTGATCATTGTTGTACAATATTGTTTTTTATTTTTGTCATTGGTCTCTCGAGCACTCTTGCGTGCCCGGCACCGTTCGCGAGTTGTCGGTGTCCGTGTCTCGAGCTTGAGCACCGCTCATGCGAGAACGGCACTCGTGCTGCAGCTCGAGCACGAGCTCGACCGCTCACACGAGCTCGACCGCTCATTCGAGAACGGGACCTGCACTCAAGCACAAGCTCCACCGCTCGTGCGAGACTGGCACTCGAGCTGAAATGGCACCAGCTCACACAGCATACTCTGATCATTCTTGTATAATATTGTTTTTTATTTTTGTCATTGGTCTCTCGAGCACTCTTGCATGCCCGTTGGCGAGTTGTCGGTGTTGTCCGTGTCCGTGTCTCGAGCTCGAGCACTAGCTCGACCGCTCATGCGAGGACGGCACTCGTGCTGCAGCTCGAGCGCGAGTTTGACGGCTCAGGCGAGAACACGAACTCGACCGCACATGCGAGAACGGGACCTGCAATCGAGCACAAGCTCCACCGCTCGTGCGAGACCGGCACTCGAGCTGCAGCACGAACTCGACCGCTCATACGAGAATGGCAGTCGAGCTGCAGCTCGATCACGAGCTTGACCGCTCATGCGAGAACATGAGCTTGACTGCTCATGCAAGAACGGGACCTGCACTCGAGCACAAACTCGACCGCTCATGTGAGAATACGAGCTCGACCGCTCATGCGAGAACGGCACTCGTGCTGCAGCTCGAGCACGAGCTTGACCACTCATGCGAGAACATGAGCTCGACTGCTCATGCAAGAATGGGACCTGCACTCGAGCACAAGCTCGACCGCTCGTGCGAGGACGACACTCGTGCTGCAGCTCGAGCATGAGCTCGACAGCTCAGAGAACACGAGCTCGACGGCTCGGGTGAGGACACGAGCTCGACCGCTCATGCGAGAACGGGACCTGCACTCGAGCACAAGCTCCACCGCTTGTGCGAGACCGGCACTCGAGCTGCAGCTCGAGCACGAACTCGACCGCTCGTGCGAGAACGGCACTCGAGCTGTAGCTCGATCACGAACTCGACCGGTCGTGCGAGAACGGCACTCGAGCACGAGCTCGACTGCACATGCGAGAATGGTACCAGCACACTCTTGCGTGCCCGGCACCGTTCGCGAGTTCTCGGGGGTGTCCGTGTCTCTAACTTGAGCACCAGCTCGACCGCTCATGCGAGCACGGCACTCGTGCTGCAGCTCCAGCACGAGCTCGATGGCTCAGGCGAGAACACAACCTTGGCCGCTCATGCAAGAACGGGACCTGCACTCGAGCACAAGTTCGACTGCTCATGCGAGACTGGCACTCGAGCTCCAGCTCCAGCACCAGCTCGACGGCTCATGCGAGAACAGCGCTCGAGCACACACTCGACCGCTCATGTGAGAACACGAGCTGGGCCGCTCCTTCGAGAACGGCACTCGTGCTGCAGCTTGAGCACGAGCTCGACGCCTCATGCGAGAACACGAGCTCGACCGCTCATGCAAGAACGGGACCTGCACTCGAGCACAAGCTCGACCGCTCGTGCGAGGACACCAGCTCGACAGCTCATGCGAGAACGGCACCTGCGTTCAAGCACGAGCTCGACGGCTCATGCGAGAACACGAGCTCGACCGCTCATGCAAGTACAGGGCCTGCACTCGAGCACAAGCTTGACCGCTCGTGCGAGAACACCAGCTCGACCGCTCATGCGAGAACGGCACCTGCGCTCAAGCTCGAATACAAGCTCCACCGCTCGTGCGAGAATGGGACCAGCTCACACAGCATCACAGCATGCTCTGATCATTCTTGTACATTATTGTTTTTTATTTTTGTCATTGGTCTCTCGAGCACTCTTGCGTGCCTGGCACCGTTCGCGAGTTGTCGGTGTTGTCGGCTACCAGCCACGCTCGACCGCTCGTCCTCCAGCTCCAGTACGAGCTCTACGGCTCGTGCGAGAACACGAGCTTGACCGCTCATGCGAGAACTGGACCTGCACTCGAGCACAAGCTCCACGGCTCGTGCGAGACCGGCACTCGAGCTGCAGCACGAACTCGACCGCTCATGCGAGAACGGCAGTCGAGCTGCAGCTCGATCACGAACTCGACCGCTCGTGCGAGGACATGAGCTTGACCGCTCATGCGAGAATGGCACTCGTGCTGCAGCTCGAGCGCGAGCTCGACCGCTCATGCGAGAATGGCACTCGTGCTGCAGCTCGAGTACGAGCTCCACCGCACGTGCGAGAACGGCACCAGCTCACACAGCATACTCTGATCATTGTTGTACAATATTGTTTTTTATTTTTGTCATTGGTCTCTCGAGCACTCTTGCGTGCCCGGCACCGTTCCCGAGTTGTCGGTGTCCGTGTCTCGAGCTTGAGCACCGCTCATGCGAGAACGGCACTCGTGCTGCAGCTCGAGCACGAGCTTGACCGCTCATGCGAGAACGGGACCTGCACTCAAGCACAAGCTCCACCGCTCGTGCGAGACCGGCACTCGAGCTGAAATGGCACCAGCTCACACAGCATACTCTGATCATTCTTGTATAATATTGTTTTTTATTTTTGTCATTGGTCTCTCGAGCACTCTTGCATGCCCGTTCGCGAGTTGTCGGTGTTGTCCGTGTCCGTGTCTCGAGCTCGAGCACTAGCTCGACCGCTCATGCGAGGACGGCACTCGTGCTGCAGCTCGAGCGCGAGTTTGACGGCTCAGGCGAGAACACGAACTCGACCGCACATGCGAGAACAGGACCTGCAATCCGGCACTCGAGCTGCAGCACGAACTCGACCGCTCATACGAGAACGGCAGTCGAGCTGCAGCTCGATCACGAGCTTGACCGCTCATGCGAGAACATGAGCTTGACTGCTCATGCAAGAACGGGACCTGCACTCGAGCACAAACTCGACCGCTCATGTGAGAATACGAGCTCGACCGCTCATGCGAGAACGGCACTCGTGCTGCAGCTCGAGCACGAGCTTGACCACTCATGCGAGAACATGAGCTCGACTGCTCATGCAAGAATGGGACCTGCACTCGAGCACAAGCTCGACCGCTCGTGCGAGGACGACACTCGTGCTGCAGCTCGAGCATGAGCTCGACAGCTCAGAGAACACGAGCTCGACGGCTCAGGCGAGGACACGAGCTCGACCGCTCATGCGAGAACGGGACCTGCACTCGAGCACAAGCTCCACCGCTTGTGCGAGACCGGCACTCGAGCTGCAGCTCGAGCACGAACTCGACCGCTCGTGCGAGAACGGCACTCGAGCTGTAGCTCCATCACGAACTCGACCGGTCGTGCGAGAACGGCACTCGAGCACGAGCTCGACTGCACATGCGAGAATGGTACCAGCACACTCTTGCGTGCCCGGCACCGTTCGCGAGTTCTCGGGGGTGTCCGTGTCTCTAACTTGAGCACCAGCTCGACCGCTCATGCGAGCACGGCACTCGTGCTGCAGCTCCAGCACGAGCTCGATGGCTCAGGCGAGAACACAACCTCGGCCGCTCATGCAAGAACGGGACCTGCACTCGAGCACAAGTTCGACTGCTCATGCGAGACTGGCACTCGAGCTCCAGCTCCAGCACCAGCTCGACGGCTCATGCGAGAACAGCGCTCGAGCACACACTCGACCGCTCATGTGAGAACACGAGCTGGGCCGCTCCTTCGAGAACGGCACTCGTGCTGCAGCTTGAGCACGAGCTCGACGCCTCATGCGAGAACACGAGCTCGACCGCTCATGCAAGAACGGGACCTGCACTCGAGCACAAGCTCGACCGCTCGTGCGAGGACACCAGCTCGACAGCTCATGCGAGAACGGCACCTGCGTTCAAGCACGAGCTCGACGGCTCATGCGAGACCACGAGCTCGACCGCTCATGCAAGTACGGGACCTGCACTCGAGCACAAGCTTGACCGCTTGTGCGAGAACACCAGCTCGACCGCTCATGCGAGAACGGCACCTGCGCTCAAGCTCGAGTACAAGCTCCACCGCTCGTGCGAGAATGGGACCAGCTCACACAGCATCACAGCATGCTCTGATCATTCTTGTACATTATTGTTTTTTATTTTTGTCATTGGTCTCTCGAGCACTCTTGCGTGCCTGGCACCGTTCGCGAGTTGTCGGTGTTGTCGGCTACCAGCCACGCTCGACCGCTCGTCCTCCAGCTCCAGTACGAGCTCTACGGCTCGTGCGAGAACACGAGCTCGACCGCTCATGCGAGAACTGGACCTGCACTCGAGCACAAGCTCCACCGCTCGTGCGAGACCGGCACTCGAGCTGCAGCACGAACTCGACCGCTCATGCGAGAACGGCAGTCGAGCTGCAGCTCGATCACGAACTCGACCGCTCGTGCGAGGACATGAGCTTGACCGCTCATGCGAGAATGGCACTCGTGCTGCAGCTCGAGCGCGAGCTCGACCGCTCATGCGAGAAAGGCACTCGTGCTGCAGCTCGAGTACGAGCTCCACCGCACGTGCGAGAACGGCACCAGCTCACACAGCATACTCTGATCATTGTTGTACAATATTGTTTTTTATTTTTGTCATTGGTCTCTCGAGCACTCTTGCGTGCCCGGCACCGTTCGCGAGTTGTCGGTGTCCGTGTCTCGAGCTTGAGCACCGCTCATGCGAGAACGGCACTCGTGCTGCAGCTCGAGCACGAGCTCGACCGCTCATGCGAGAACGGGACCTGCACTCAAGCACAAGCTCCACCGCTCGTGCGAGACCGGCACTCGAGCTGCAGCACGAACTCGACCGCTCATACGAGAACGGCAGTCGAGCTGCAGCTCGATCACGAGCTTGACCGCTCATGCGAGAACATGAGCTCGACTGCTCATGCAAGAACGGGACCTGCACCGGAGCACAAACTCGACCGCTCATGTGAGAATACGAGCTCGACCGCTCATGCGAGAACGGCACTCGTGCTGCAGCTCGAGCACGAGCTTGACCGCTCATGCGAGAACATGAGCTCGACTGCTCATGCAAGAATGGGACCTGCACTCGAGCACAAGCTCGACCGCTCGTGCGAGGATGACACTCGTGCTGCAGCTCGAGCATGAGCTCGACAGCTCAGAGAACACGAGCTCGACGGCTCGGGCGAGGACACGAGCTCGACCGCTCATGCGAAAATGGGACCTGCACTCGAGCACAAGCTCCACCGCTTGTACGAGACCGGCACTCGAGCTGCAGCTCGAGCACGAGCTCGATGGCTCAGGCGAGAACACAACCTCGGCCGCTCATGCAAGAACGGGACCTGCACTCGAGCACAAGCTCGACCGCTCATGCGAGACTGGCACTCGAGCTCCAGCTCCAGCACCAGCTCGACGGCTCATGCGAGAACAGCGCTTGAGCTGTAGCTCGAGCACACACTCGACCGCTCATGTGAGAACACGAGCTGGGCCGCTCCTTCGAGAATGGCACTCGTGCTGCAGCTTGAGCACGAGCTCGACGCCTCATGCGAGAACACGAGCTCGACCGCTCATGCAAGAACGGGACCTGCACTCGAGCACAAGCTTGACCGCTCGTGCGAGGACACCAGCTCGACAGCTCATGCGAGAACGGCACCTGCGCTCAAGCTCGAGTACAAGCTCCACCGCTCGTGCGAGAATGGGACCAGCTCACACAGCATCACAGCATGCTCTGATCATTCTTGTACATTATTGTTTTTTATTTTTGTCATTGGTCTCTCGAGCACTCTTGCGTGCCTGGCACCGTTCGCGAGTTGTCAGTGTTGTCGGCTACCAGCCACGCTCGACCGCTCGTCCTCCAGCTCCAGTACGAGCTCTACGGCTCGTGCGAGAACACGAGCTCGACCGCTCATGCGAGAACTGGACCTGCACTCGAGCACAAGCTCCACCGCTCGTGCGAGACCGGCACTCGAGCTGCAGCACGAACTCAACCGCTCATGCGAGAACGGCAGTCGAGCTGCAGCTCGATCACGAACTCGACCTCTCGTGCGAGGACATGAGCTTGACCGCTCATGCGAGAATGGCACTCGTGCTGCAGCTCGAGCACGAGCTCGACCGCTCGTGCGAGAACACGAGCTCGACCGCTCGTGCGAGAACACGAGCTCGACCGCTCATGCGAGAACACGAGCTCGACCGCTCATGCGAGAATGGCACTCGTGCTGCAGCTCGAGTACGAGCTCCACCACACGTGCGAGAACGGCACCAGCTCACACAGCATACTCTGATCATTGTTGTACAATATTGTTTTTTATTTTTGTCATTGGTCTCTCGAGCACTCTTGCGTGCCCGGCACCGTTCGCAAGTTGTCGGTGTCCGTGTCTCGAGCTTGAGCACCGCTCATGCGAGAACGGCACTCGTGCTGCAGCTCGAGCACGAGCTCGACCGCTCATGCGAGAACGGGACCTGCACTCAAGCACAAGCTCCACCGCTCGTGCGAGACCGGCACTCGAGCTGAAATGGCACCAGCTCACACAGCATACTCTGATCATTCTTGTATAATATTGTTTTTTATTTTTGTCATTGGTCTCTCGAGCACTCTTGCATGCCCGTTCGCGAGTTGTCGGTGTTGTCCGTGTCCGTGTCTCGAGCTCGAGCACTAGCTCGACCGCTCATGCGAGGACGGCACTCGTGCTGCAGCTCGAGCGCGAGTTTGACGGCTCAGGCGAGAACACGAACTCGACCGCACATGCGAGAACAGGACCTGCAATCCGGCACTCGAGCTGCAGCACGAACTCGACCGCTCATACGAGAACGGCAGTCGAGCTGCAGCTCGATCACGAGCTTGACCGCTCATGCGAGAA